>NC_053023.1:33743428-33935611 GCF_003073215.2 Triticum urartu | reverse complement strand
ATTTAACGCAATGTTATATAATTTCTGATTGCTCCATGTTATATTATCTACTGTTTTGGACATTATTGGGCTTTATTACCCACTTTTATATTATTTTTGGGACTAACCAATTAACCGGAGGCCCAACCCAGAATTGTTGTTTTTTTGCCTGTTTTAGGGTTTTGAAGAAAAGGAATATCAAACGGAGTCCAAATGGAATGAAACCTTCGGGAACGTGATTTTTAGGAAGATTATGATCCGGGAGACTTGGACCCTACGTCTAGAAAAGAAACAGGAGGCCACGAGGTAGGGGGGGCGCGCCTACCCCCCAGGCGTGCCCTCCACCCTCGTGGGCGCCCTGTTGCTCCACCGACGTACTCCTTCCTCCTATATATAACTACGTACCCCCAAACGATCAGATACGGAGCCAAAAACCTAATTCCACAGCCGCAACTTTTTGTATCCACGAGATCCCATCTTTGGGCATGTTCCGGAGCTCCGTCGGAGGGGGCATCGATCACGGAGGGCTTCTACATCAACACCATAGCCTCTCCGATGAAGTGTGAGTAGTTTACTTCAGACCTACGGGTCCATAGTTAGTAGCGATATGACTTCTTCTCTCTTTTTGGATCTCAATACAATGTTCTCCCCCTCTCTTGTGGAGAACTATTCGATGTAATCTTCTTTTTGCGGTGTGTTTGTTGAGACCGATGAATTGTGGGTTTATGATCAAGTGTATCTATGAATAGTATTTGAATCTTCTATGAATTATTTTATGTATGATTGGTTATCTTTGCAAGTCCCTTCGAATTATCAGTTTGGTTTGGCCTACTAGATTGATCTTTCTTGCAATGGGAGAAGTGCTTAGCTTTGGGTTCAATCTTGCGGTGTCCTTTCCTGGTGACAGTAAGGGCAGCAAGGCACGTATTGTATTGTTGCCATCGAAGATAACAAGATGGGGTTTTCTTCATATTGCATGAGTCTATCCCTCTACATCATGTCATCTTGCTTAAGGCATTACTCTGTTTTTAATTTAGTACTCTAGATGCATGCTGGATAGCGGTCGATGAGTGGAGTAATAGTAGTAGATGCAGGCAGGAGTCGGTCAATTGTCTCGGATGTGATGCCTATATACTTATCATACCTAGATATTCTCATAACTATGCTCAATTCTGTCAATTGCTCAACAGTAATTTGTTCACCCACCGTAGAATACTTATGCTCTCGAGAGAAGCCACTAGTGAAACCTATGGCCCCGGGGTCTATCTTTATCATATTGATCTCCTACTACTTAGTTATTTCCTTTGCTATTTACTTTGCCTTTATTTTACTTTGCATCTTTTATCATAAAAATACCAAAAATATTATCTTATCATATCTATCAGTTCTCACTCTCGTAAGTGGCCTTATAGGGATTGACAACCCCTATTTGTGTTGGTTGTGAGGATTTATTTGTTTTGTGCAGGTACAAGGGACTCACGCGTAGCCTCCTACTAGATTGATACCTTGGTTCTCAAAAACTGAGGGAAATACTTATGCTACTTTGCTGCATCATCCATTCCTCTTCGGGGAAAACCAACGCAGTGCTCAAGAGGTAGCAAGAAGGATATCTGGCGCCGTTGCCGGGGAGTTCTACGCAAAAGTCAACATACCAAGTACCCATCACATACCCTTATCTCCCGCATTACATTATTTGCCATTTGCCTCTCGCTTTCCTCTCCCCCACTTCACCCTTACCATTTTATTCGCCCTCTCTCTCTATCCTCCCTCTCTTTCTCTATTTGCCTCTTTTGCCCGCTTGCTTTTTGTTTGCTTGTGTGTTAGTTTGCTTGCTTGTCACGATGGCTCAAAATAATACTAAATTGTGTGACTTCACCAATACCAACAACAATGATTTTATTAGCACTCCGATTGCTCCTCTTACCGATGCTGAATCTTGTGAAATTAATACTGCTTTGCTGAATCTTGTCATGAAAGATCCGTTTTCCGGCCTTCCTAGTGAAGATGCGGCTACCCATCTAAATAGCTTCATTGATTTGTGTGACATGCAAAATAAGAAAGATGTGGATAATGATATTGTTAAATTGAAGCTATTTCCTTTTTCGCTTTGAGATCGTGCCAAAGCTTGGTTTTCGTCTTTGCCTAAAAATAGTATTGATTCATGGAACAAGTGCAAAGATGCTTTTATCTCTAAGTATTTTCCTCCCGCTAAGATCATCTCTCTTAGAAACGATATTATGAATTTTAAGCAACTTGATCATGAACATGTTGCACAAGCTTTGGGAGAGAATGAAATTAATGATACGTAATTGCCCTACTCATGGTTTAAATTTATGGATGATTGTTCAGAATTTTTATGCCGGATTGCGTTTTGCTTCTACAAATCTTTTAGATTCGGCCGCGGGAGGCACTTTTATGGAAATCACTTTAGGAGAAGCTACTAAACTCCTAGATAATATTATGGTTAATTATTCTCAATGGCATACTGAAAGATCTACTAATAAAAAGGTGCATGCGATAGAAGAAATTAATGTTTTGAGTGGAAAGATGGATGAACTTATGAAATTATTTGCTAATAAGAGTGTTTCTTCTGATCCTAATGATATTCCCTTGTCTACTTTGATTGAGAATAATAATGAATCTATGGATGTGAATTTTGTTGGTAGGAACAATTTTGCTAACAACGCGTATAGAGGAAATTTCAACCCTAGGCCTTATCCTAGTAATCCCTCTAAAATTATGGTAATTCCTACAACAATTCTTATGGAAATTATAATAAGATGCCCTCTGATTTTGAATCTAATATTAATGAATTTATTACTTCGCAAGAGAATTTTAATGCTTTGATTGAAGAAAAATTTCTTAAGATTGATGAGTTGGCTAGGAACGTTGATAGAATTTCTCTTGATGTTGATTATTTGAAACTTAGATCTATTCCACCTAAGCATGATATCAATGAGTCTCTCAAAGCCATGATAATTTCCATTGATGAGTGCAAAGAAAGAACCGCTAGGATGCGTGCTAAGAAAGATGCCTTTATAAGAGCGTGTTCTTCTAGTTCCTATGAAATTAAAGATGAAGATCTAAAAGTTATTGATGTGTCCCATATTAAATCTTTGTTTTGCGGTATGATTCTTGATAATGATGGGACTGAATATGATCCACCTTTACCTAGAAGGCGTACCAAGAATTCGGAATTTGTTGATCTTGATGCTAAATTTGATAAAAGTGGGATTGAAGAAATTAAAACCCTAGATGTTGCTAAAACAACTATTATGGATTTCAAGGAATTTAACTATGAAAATTGCTCTTTGATTGATTGTATTTCCTTGTTGCAATCTGTGCTAAATTCTCCTCACGCTTATAGTCAAAATAAAGCGTTTACTAAACATATCATTGATGCCTTGATGCAATCTTATGAAGAAAAACTTGAATTGGAAGTTTCTATCCCTAGAAAACTTTATGATGAGTGGGAACCAACTATTAAAATTAAAATTAAATATCATGAATTCTATGCTTTATGTGATTTGGGTGCTAGTGTTTCCACGATTCCGAAGACTTTGTGTGATTTGTAAGGTTTCTGTGATTTTGATGATTGCTCTCTAAACTTGCACCTTGCGGATTCCACTATTAAGAAACCTATGGAAAGAATTAATGATGTTCTTATTGTTGCAAATAGGAATAATGTGCCCATAGATTTTATTGTTCTTGACATAGGTTGCAATCCTTCATGTCCTATTATTCTTGGTAGACCTTTCCTTAAAACGATTGGTGCTATTATTGATATGAAGGAAGGAAATATTAGATTCCAATTTCCATTAAGGAAAGGCATGGAACACTTCCCTAGAAAGAAAATTAAATTACCTTATGAATCTATTATGAGAGCCACTTATGGATTGCCTACCAAAGATGGCAATACCTAGATCTATTCTTGCTTGTTATGCCTAGCTAGGGGCGTTAAACGATAGTGCTTGTTGGGAGGCAACCCAATTTTATTTTTATTCCTTGCTCTATGCTCCTGTTTAGTAATAAATAATTTATCTAGCCTCTGTTTTGGTTGTGTTTTTTTGTGTTTAATTAGTGTTTGTGCCAAGTAGAACCGTTGGGAAGACTTGGGGAAAGTCTTGTTGAACTTGCTGTAAAAAAACAGAAACTTTAGCGCTCATGAGAACTGCTGTCAATTTTATTTGGAAAGTGATATTTAGTTAATTCTTTTTTGCATATGATTAATAGATAAATTCCTCACCTCCAGAAATTTATTTTAGAATTTTTTTGGGTTCCAGATATTGAGCTAGCTACAGATTACTATAGACCGTTCTGTTTTTGATAGATTCTATTTTTCGTGTGTTGTTGGCTTATTTTGATGAATCTATGGCTAGTAAAGTAGTTTACAAACCATAGAGAAGTTGGAATACAGTAGGCCTAAAACCAATATAAATAAAGAATGAGTTCATTACAGTACCTTAAAGTGGTCTTTTATTTTCTTTCGCTAACGGAACTCACGAGATTTTCTACTTTAAGTTTTGTGTTGTGAAGTTTTCAAGTTTTGGGTAAAGATTTGATGGATTATGGAACAAGGAGTGGAAAGAGCCTAAGCTTGGGGATTCCCATGGCACTCCCAAGATAATCTAAGGACACCTAAAAGCCAAAGCTTGGGGATGCCCCGGAAGGCATCCCCTCTTTTGTCTACTTCCATCGGTAACTTTACTTGGAGCTATATTTTTATTCGCCACATGATATGTGTTTTGCTTGGAGCGTCTTGTATTATTTGAGTCTTTGCTTGTTAGATTGCCACAATCATCCTTGCTCTACAGACCTTTTGAGATAGCCATATATGATTTGGAATTTGTTAGAATACTCTATGTGCTTCGCTTATTCTTTTGAGTTATATAATTTTGCTCTAGTGCTTCACTTATATCTTTTAGAGCACGGTGGTGGATTTGTTTTGTAGAAACTATTGATCTCTCATGCTTAACTTAGATTATTTTAAGAGTCTTAAATAGCATGGTAATTTGCTTAAAATCCTAATATGCTTGGTACACAAGATTAATAAATAAAACTTTCTTATGAGTGTGTTGAATACTATGATAAGTTTGATACTTCATAATTGTTTTGAGATATGGAGATGGTGATATTAAAGTCATGCTAGTTGAGTAGTTGTGAATTTGAGAAATACTTGTGTTGAAGCTTGTGATTCCCGTAGCATGCACGTATGGTGAACCGTTATGTGATGAAGTCGGAGCATGATTTTATTTTTTGATTGCCTTCCTTATGAGTGGCGGTCGGGGACGAGCGATGGTCTTTTCCTACCAATCTATCCCCTAGGAGCATGCACGTAATACTTTGCTTTGGTAACTTGTAGATTTTTGCAATAAGTATATGAGTTCTTTATGACTAATGTTGAGTCCATGGATTATACGCACTCTCACCCTTCCACCTTTGCTAGCCTCTCTAATACCGCGCACCTTTTGCCGGTATCATACACCCACCATATACCTTCCTCAAAACAGCCACCATACCTACCTATTATGGCATTTCCATAGCAATTCCAAGACATATTGCCATGCAACTTTCCACCGTTCTGTTTATTATTACACACTCCATCATTGTCATATTGCTTAGCATGATCATGTAGTCGACATCGTATTTGTGGCAAAGCCACCATTCATAATTCTTTCATACATGTCACTCATGAGTCATTGCATATCCCGGTACACCGCCGGAGGCATTCATATAGAGTCATATTTTGTTCTAAGTATCGAGTTTTAATTGTTGAGTTGTAAGAAAAATAAAAGTGTGATGATCATCGTTATTAGAGCATTGTCTCAGTGAGGAATGGATGATGGAGACTATGATTCCCCCACAAGTCGGGATGAGACTCCGGACGAAAAAAAAGAAAAGAGGCCATAAAAAGGCCCAAATAAAAAAATGAGAGAAAAGGAGAGAAGGGGCAATGTTACTATCATTTTACCACACTTATGCTTCAAAGTAGCACCATGATATTCATAGTAGAGACTCTCTCATGTTATCACTTTCATATACTAGTGGGAATATTTCATTATAGAACTTGGCTTATATATTCCAATGATGGGCTTCCTCAAAATGCCCTAGGTCTTCATGAGCAAGCAAGTTGGATGCACACCCACTTAGTTTCTTTTTGAGCTTTCATATACTTATAGCTCTAGTGCACCCGTTGCATGGCAATCCCTACTCACTCAAATTGATATCTATTAATGGGCATCTGCATAGCCCGTTGATACGCCTAGTTTATGTGAGACTATCTTCCCCTTTTTGTCTTCTCCACAACCACCACTCTATTCCACCTATAGTGTTATGTCCATGGCTCACGCTCATGTTTTGCGTGAAAATTGAAAAAGTTTTGACAATGTCAAAAGTATGAAACAATTGCTTGGCTTGTCATTGGGGTTGTGCATGATTTAAATTTTTTGTGTGGTGAAGATAGAGCATAGCCAGACTATATGATTTTGTAGGGATAACTTTTTTTAGCCATGTTATTTTGAGAAGACATAATTGCTTTGTTAGTATGCTTGAAGTATTATTATTTTTATGTCAATATGAACTTTTGTCTTGAATCTTTCGGATCTGAATATTCATACCACAATTAAGAAGAATTACATTAAAATTATGCCAAGTAGCACTCCGCATCAAAAAATTTGTTTTTATCATTTACCTACTCGAGGACGAGCAGGAATTAAGCTTGGGGATGCTTGATACGTCTCCAACGTATCTATAATTTTTTATTGCTCCATGTTATATTATCTACTTTTTTGGACATTATTGGGCTTTATTATCCACTTTTATATTATTTCTGGGACTAACCTATTAACCGGAGGCCCATCCTAGAATTGTTGTTTTTTGCCTCTTTAAGGGTTTCAAAGAAAAGGAATATCAAACGGAGTCCAAACGGAATGAAGCCTTCGGGAACGTGATTTTTAGGAAGATTATGATACAGGAGACTTGGACCCTACGTCTAGAAAAGAAACAGGAGGTCACGAGGTAGGGGAGCGCGCCTAGCCCCCCCCCCCCCAGGCGCGCCCTCCACCCTCGTGGGCCCCTGTTGCTCCACCAACGTACTCCTTCCTCCTATATATACCTACATACCCCCAAATGATCAGATACGGAGCCAAAAACCTAATTCCACCGCCGCAACTTTCTGTATCCACAAGATCCCATCTTGGGGCCTGTTCCGGAGCTCCGCCGGAGGGGGCATCGATCACGGAGGGCTTCTACATCGACACCATAGCCTCTCCGATGAAGTGTGAGTAGTTTACTTCAGACCTACGGGTCCATAGTTAGTAGCTAGATGGCTTCTTCTCTCTTTTGGATCTCAATACAATGTTCTCCCCCTCTCTTGTGGAGAACTATTCGATGTAATCTTCTTTTTGCGGTGTGTTTGTTGAGACCGATGAATTGTGGGTTTATTATCAAGTCTATCTATGAATAATATTTGAATCTTCTCTGAATTCTTTTATGTATGATTGGTTATCTTTGCAAGTCTCTTCGAATTATCAGTTTGGTTTGGCCTACTAGATTGATCTTTCTTGCAATGGGAGAAGTGCTTAGCTTTGGGTTCAATCTTGCGGTGTCCTTTCCCAGTGACAGTAAGGGCAGCAAGGCACGTATTGTATTGTTGCCATCGAGGATAACAAGATGGGGTTTTCTTCATATTGCATGAGTCTATCCCTCTACATCATGTCATCTTGCTTAAGGCGTTACTCTGTTTTTAATTTAATACTCTAGATGCATGCTGGATAGCGGTCGATGAGTGGAGTAATAGTAGTAGATGCAGGCAGGAGTCGGTCTACTTGTCTCGGACGTGATGCCTATATACATGATCATACCTAGATATTCTCATAACTATGCTCAATTCTGTCAATTGCTCAACAGTAAGTTGTTCACCCACCGTAGAATACTTATGCTCTCGAGAGAAGCCACTAGTGAAACCTATGGCCCCGGGGTCAATCTTTATCATATTGATCTCCTACTACTTAGTTATTTCCTTTGCTATTTACTTTGCCTTTATTTTACTTTGCATCTTTTATCATAAAAATACCAAAAATATTATCTTATCATATCTATCAGATCTCACTCTTGTAAGTGGCCTTATAGGGATTGACAACCCCTATTTGCGTTGGTTGCGAGGATTTATTTGTTTTGTGCAGGTACGAGGGACTCGCGCGTAGCCTCCTACTGGATTGATACCTTGGTTCTCAAAAATTGAGGGAAATACTTACGCTACTTTGCTGCATCATCCCTTCCTATTCGGGGAAAACCAACGCAGTGCTCAAGAGGTAGCACACATTCTCCACCGTATGGTGTAACGTGATCCATCTCTGGATATAGTCCCTCAAGGTTTCATTCGGTTTCTGTACACAACACTTCAATTCTGTCAACCCTGCTGGTCGCTTGCAAGTACCCTCAAAAGTTCAAACAAACACTCTGGCGAGTTCCTCCCAACTGTATATGCTACCAGGCGCCAACTGGTCCAGCCACACCCTGGCCGAGCCTTCCAACATGAGAGGAAGCTGCTTCATTGCCACTTCATCATTGCCACCACCAATTTGCACAGCCACTCGGTAATCTTGAAGCCAAGTGGCAGGCTTAGACTCACCAGTGAACTTGCTGACTCCAGTCGCTAACCTGAAGTTGGGAAGAATCACTGCGGCCCTGATGGCTCTGCTGAAACACTCGAGACCAGAGACGTGCACTCTGCTGCCAGTCGGATAATCTCTGTCATGACCTTCTCTATGCGCTCTGTTCCTGTCGACTAGACCTTGAACGAGAATAGATCTCGCATCGAAGCCAGGCTCCCTTGGGTCGACTGGTACTCTTCACTCGCCGTTGTGAGGGTGCCTGTCATCATGGCGCCGAGGCACGTATGACCCACTCCTCGGAGGAGGCGTAGGCACTCGACGACGGTCATCATGGTCGAGTCGGCGATCATACTGCTCGCGGTTTCTGTACTGATCCTGCCGGTGCCCACGTCCTTCACGCCGCGGAGGCGATATTGGGCTGTGAGCCGACTGGACTGTGTCCACCACCACAGACCTGCTATGAATCCTATTCCGCGACTGAGATACTGCTGTATTCTGTTCTCCAGCCTCTCGAAGCAAGGCCCGGATCTGCATCAAATCCCTGCCCGCCTCCGACTGGGAAGGCTTGATTGACTCTGCTATTCGGGGTGCGGCTGTGAGATTTTGGATCGGAGTGCGGTATACCTGAGTTTGAGGCGGAAAATGCTGCTGTCGACTGGATTCAGGGATCCGTTGCCAAGCATGCTCGTCGAGTGCATGCTGCAGGTTCTCCAGTCGAGTGCGCTCAGCCAAGTTGGCCAGGCGCGCTTCCTCCAAGGCCCGGGCCTCGGGGGTTTCTCCAACGATAGGAGTGTGAAGTGCATCCATATTGCGGCGGCGAAGCTCTTCCCTCCGCTACGAAGAAAGGGGCTCGAGATGGTACTCCTCGTGGACGCGCGACGGATCGCCACCGTCATTGCGGGGAAACCAGGGGGACTGGGCGGTCCTTTGACCATCAAGACTTCTGTCGCGGGATCGCTGCTATAGCATTCGGACGCGGTCTCGATGGAGCCAGTCGAATAGGTCATAGAGAGTTTCGTCAGGCTCGATTGCCGCGACATGTGAGGTGGTCGACTGGCGGGCCACCGCGTGCCTCACCCACCGCTGGAGCCGTGACCGACCAGAACGCTTGTGACGGCGAGTGGCGGGGGATGAGGACACCATAGGAACCGACTGATACTGAGTCGACGGTTGCCGGAGAAGGACATCGCGGACGCACGCGCGAAAGTGCGTCGCCCTGCGGACGGGGAGCGCATTGACGTCGAGTGGAGCTTCTAGGAGCCATGCGGAATCGTCGGTGATGAACACAAGCGCCCCGAGACGGATCTCGCGGCCCTCAACCAGTCCGCCGGCGGAAACCATGATGATGAGAATCGGAAAAATTGCAACTCCACCAGAAAGTCGTTAAGACATCTGCCCCACGGTGGGCGCCAACTGTCGTGGATCTAAGACTGACAGTAGAATGGGGGGTACGTATGAGGAGGCAAGATCCTAGCTGTGGCGAAGTTGTACACACGAGTTTTACGAGTTCAGGCCCTTCGCGGAGGAAGTAATAGCCCTACGTCTCGGTGCCCTGGAGCGGTCGACTGGATTATGTAAGTGTGTGTTTACAGGGGGTGCGAACCCTTGTGCCAGTGGATGGGGTGGCTTATATAGAGTTCGCCAGGACCCCAGCCAGCCCACGTTACAAGGAGTTTAAGGTACATTAAGAGGGAAAAAATTATATGAGACCAGATCTCACGGTTAGTAGGTGAGACCCGTCCTGATGGATGACACATGGCATTCACAAATCACAAAGCATCTAATCTCTTTCCCCCCTGATTTTAAGTGGGGGGTGGGGGATTCTTTGTGATTTGTGAATGCCACGTGTCATCCATCAGGATGGGTCTCGCGTGAGACCTGGTCTCATAGAATTCTTTTCCCATTAAGAGGGGGGC
Organism: Triticum urartu; assembly: GCF_003073215.2. Lineage (NCBI taxonomy): Eukaryota > Viridiplantae > Streptophyta > Magnoliopsida > Poales > Poaceae > Triticum > Triticum urartu. The sequence goes on along the minus strand of NC_053023.1, from coordinate 33,925,101 downwards.
GTTACGGGTAACGCTAGTAATTAAGTGACATAAATGTCTATTAAGTCTATGAAGTAAACGTCCGACCGTTATCGTGCAGAATGACTTGAGCTCTTCTATCTGTCGAGTGATAATTGTTGCGGTCGAGTGATCTTGAATCTTCCGAGTGAAACGAATTGTAGTCAAGTGGATGATGATATCCCTTGAATACTTCTGGCTTTAAAATGATTGCATAGAGGAAGGTGTCTAGGTCAGGCATATGACCCTATCCTAGATACATAGCTTCATCAGTAGGTTTGTTAAACAGTTAAAATGAGAATCCTATTGGGAGAGGGAAGGTGAAGTACCTACTCGTGCTCTGATTGTAGTAGTTCTCCGCATACCTACTCGTTCTCTGATTGTAGTATAGTACTCCTCAGCCGGGTTGGATTTCGGATTACGAACAGAACCTTCACTTTTCCTGATTTCGTGTACGATACGAAGTACGAACCAAGAAACAGTACCCCACGCAGCCGAGACTATATACCTGCAAACCATGGGAAACTCCCCTACTACGAAACCGTGGGTCCGTGCTCCGTGACCAACATATTTCTCCGCACCAAGTGCAAGCAAACGGCACGCCATGGCGGCGGCGGGATACCCCAATTGGTCCAACCTCAACAGCGAGCTCCTCGTGTCCATTGCCGCCACCGACGGCGTGTCTATGAGAGACTACAAATCCCTCCGCGCCGTATGCACGGCGTGGCGCTTCGCCCTGGTGCCACTGTCGTACCCGTGCCTTCTCTCCCTCGCCGAGAGCGACGATAGCCACAGCGTCTCCGTCTTTTCAGTCCCGACGCGGCGCTCATTCCACCTCCACACGGGGTCATCCGTTGTCGTCGTCCACTCCCAATCAAGCTTCCACGGCCGCGTCCGAGTCGTCGGCTCAGGCAACGGCCGCTTCGCCATCGCCGTCGACAAGGAGCCCAGGATAACCAGCAGCAACCCGTCGTCCTTCGTCAGCTGCACGACGCGCAGGATCTTCCTCGTCGATCCCCGCGCCGGCAAGGAGGTGCAGCTCGTCCCTCGGACAGGGGACCAGGAGTCCGTACGTAAGATTGTGTTCACTCCGAACCCGAATCTGAGCCCGCCCAGCCACAACGACGACTGGACAGCCGTGGCCCTGTACGGCAGTTGCAACAGGGTAGCCTACATCGACACCGGCGGCAGCAGCAGCACTGAAGACAAGACGTGGACGACCATCGACGTCGCGGAAGGGAGTTCCTATGACGATATGGCCTTCCACGCTGGAGACGACAAGGTGTACTTTCTCGATTCATCCGGTGGCGTGGACGTCCTCCGCATGCCCCGCGGCGGCCAGCCGGCCGTAATCGAGCCCTTTACGACCCTCATGCAAGACCCCAACCCTACCGCAGCCTATGCCCCGCCCTACGACGTTGTGTCCACAAAGATGGTCACCAAACACATCTTCTTCCACCATGGCAGCCTGTACCAGGTGTGGAAGAACACCAATGCCAACGTCACCTTGGGCAGCGGGTACTTCAGGATGTCTGCGCACGAGATTTTCGTCCTGAGGTGCGACCCGCAACGCTGGCCGTGCTGGGACGCGGTGAAGGATCTGGGAGGCTGCTCCGTGTTCCTCGGCAGGAGCAGCAGCCCGGCGGTGGTGCGCCCCGCTGTCCCAGAGGTGAGAGCCGATTGCGTGTACTGGATAGACTGGCAGGGCGTTTCGATGGTATGTGATATAGCCACCGCCTCCAAGCCGTGGGTGCTTCCTTGTGGTGCTGGCAAAGGTGACTGCTGGTACTTTGGTCACGATGACATGACGAGCATCGACGGGGAGGGGACAAATTAGACGGGGCAAATTCCTTGTGGTGCTGGCAAAGGTGACTGCTATGTCGAGCATGTTAGCTAACCCTAGGGGCAGCGGTACCAGTTTTGATAGACCGAAGAATAGGTTACAACTTACAAGTGCGTCGTTGTACACGAGTTCTGCAAATTCTTCTTTTACCGGCCGGTCTCCATAATGTACAGTTTAGTATTCTTTAATTTGTATTTTTATTCATTGCCGAAATATTGCATCTTTTAGTTGAAAGATTATATTCATATTCTGTAGTACCTATCGATTCAGCAGCCTGTTTCCTTTCTTTCATAGGATTTCAATCTTGTTTGAAGTTGTATACATTTAGCACGGTGGTTTTTGCGGGGTTCCGAAGGGATCGCAGGGAGAGACTACAGAAACAACTCCCTCCCCTTCCCCCTCGTCTTGCCACTACCTAAGGAGGCCATCGACGAATCACGTGCAGGCTCCAGGGAGGGTGCCGGCGGAGCACCTTGCTGGGTTGTGCGGTGGGGAAATCTCGACTAATTCGGCGGAGTGGCATCGCAGTGGTTGTGCTAGCTCTAGTGCACACTACCAGAATCGTGATTAAGCCTGTGAGCCAATATATATTCCCGTCGGCCCCGCGTAGACTCCCAGGAAAATGTCATTTTACTGTGGGCCAGACACTGACCGACAGGTTTTTTCACCATATTCCTGTAGGTTCTGAGCAGGCGCACAGGAAAAGTATATCTCTGTGCGTCGCGGCCCACAGGAATCGCATTCGGCCCTTCGCGCCCGCGGGCTGCCGCTTCGCGCCATCGGGTTTTTATTGCGCGCGCATTTTTTCGGAGAGGCCCACCCTTTTGTCTATTTTCCTGTGTGTTTGGGCTCACAGAGTTAGGCCCAATACAAAAGGAGAGGGCAAACACGTACAGCCTCCATCCCCAATTCAGTTGTAGTCTCCAGAATCCTCTCGATCCCCAATCTAGTCCTGCGCTTCACCGCCGCCGCCACCATCGTCCGGTCCACAGCCGGAGCCGCCGCCACACCACCCTCCGGTCCATCGCCGCCGCCGCCACACCATCCTCCGGTCCACCGCCGCCGCCGCCACACCATCCGCAGGTCCACCGCCGTGGCAGCAGCTACACCATCCTCCCATCTACCGTCGCGGCTGCCTCCCCTCCCTGCGGAAGGCCGTCCTTCCGCCTGCATCTTCCTCACCACTTGCGTAGTGCCGGTCTCTGCCTCGCCACCCGCCGGAGCACCAGCATCTGCCCCCCACCAAGCTCCCGTACTTGTCCCCCCATTCAGATTTACACGTCTTCACCTCCGGCTGCCTGTACTCCTCTACTCGCTGCCTCACAAGTCCCCATTCTCCATATCTCTGGTAATATATTACCTTCTTTTCCTAGATCTACGATTTGTTTGCTCTATTTCTTGTGTAGCGTACAAGCTTCGTTGGAACTAATTTAGGCACATCTGATTAGTATACGGTTGATTTGGATAAGTTCAAACACCAATTTTTATGGGTTCCAACGCAAAACTAGTTGTACATGACCATGTACAGTTCTTTGGTGTGCAAGTTGATTTGGACAGATTAGTTTTGGTTGTTCTTAGACGTAAGTTGGAGCTTCTGTAGCAACATCAGTGAACAGCTAGCATGTAGCTTATGTACATGACCATCTAACTGTTCATTTTTTCTAGGTTGTAGCTTCCGTGACACCTACCTGCTATTTATTTATTTATTTAAAGTGAATTTAAGATCTATAAATCCTAGAATAATCTTATCTTTTCATATTCCAGAAACATCAGTGAACAGCTAGGGGAGTTGGCTGGCCACCCTTTTCGACGCCGTAATTTCCCAGCTTCAACAAGTATATTGGTAAGTTATAGCTTTGAGCTCTTAAATTTATGTCTGAAACAATTGTCTTTTTGTGAATTGTTATTTGTGCTGCTGCCCTTTAGTATGCTATTATTTTTCTGAAATAGCCCCATTTCTGTGAATTTTATTTCAGTATGAGTTCTTGGTTAAATAATGGAGAACCGTATAGTGGATGGGTGTTTGGTCAAGTCCCTTCTAATATATGGCTTGAAGAAACTGCATGATTTATAGACCGGGCCTTCTCTTCCGTAGCTGAAGGTGGTAAAATTAATTGTCCATGCGCCAAATGTCGGAATTATTTTCCGCAAGAAAGGCACATTGTAGAGAAACACTTGTATAAACATGGGTATAAGCCAAATTACAAAACCTGGACAGAACATGGTGAGAGTTTTGTAGCTGCTGCTGATGGATCTGTCCCTTTAGTACATCAAGAGGGCTGTAATGAAACTGATCGAATGGACAATATGTTGGTTGACTTAGGTGGTAGCCATCTTCCACCGGTTACTGGGAGCCAACCTCCTCTGCCAAGGCTTTTTATAGGATGGTCAGTAGTGCCGATGAATTGGTACATGAGAACACAAAACACTCAACGTCTTTCTGCTGTAGCTCGTTTGCTGGCTATGAAATCACAATACAACATGTCCATTGCACATTTTGATGATACCTTAAAAATAATCCATGAACTTTTGCCTCCTGAATCTAATTTGTCCGAAGACTTCTACCAATCCAAGAAACTCTTAGAAGGTCTTGGGATGCCATATGTCAAAATAGATGTGTGCAAAAATAATTGCATGTTGTATTACAAAGATAACAAACATAAAGAGAAGTGTGACTTTTGTGGCACATCTCGTTACGAGGAAGGCCAAAAGAAAATCCCACGTAAAGTTTTGCGGTACCTCCCTCTAAAAGATAGATTGCAAAGGTGCTAATGAAGAAAATGCAGAACTCAGGCGTGCTAAGGAGATGCTACAGCAGAAAGTAGATATGCATGGGCAGCTCATAACTGTATGTACAAATTAACGCCCAAATTCTAAACCAATGGATCTCAACTTCTCAATTATCAACTCGAGTAACATTTCTTCCTTTTGCAGGCACTTTTCAAGGAGATAGGAAAAGAGTTGCCAGCGCATATACTACATATACTAAGCCATGGAGCTGTTTCGCAACCAGAAGTAAGTGTATGAGAAACTTGAAGTTATCTATATCATATGGATGAATGTGTGATGTCCACTACTCAACTTGAATTTGTGCATTCCTTTTGACCTGTCTACGCTGATGTAGCTGCAATATCAACATTATGTTGCATATGAGATTTTTTTCATGTTTTATATCAAGATATTTGGCTGTTTGCATCTGTGAGCTTGTCTACTCATAAGATTCTTTAGCTGTTATGCCCAATTTTTTTTTCATGTTTTATATCAAGATATTTGGAACTTCAAAGTAGCCTGGACATGTAAATGAAAAGAAAATCCATTCTTGGTGCCAAGCATTAATCAATAAATGGAAATTATTTTGTTCTGTTGTCTCCACTTATTATCCAACAAAGTATTGTGTTTTTATTGTTCTAAATCGGATTAAATAACAATTTGGTTACTTGGGCTTGATTCAGGGGACAAATAACTCGTCTCAAGCCGGCTCACAAGCGGTTGATGGCAACAATGATGTCATGGAGTCGAGCGAGGAGAACGACACCACTGGGAATGTCGGTGATCAGATCGTTGACGCAGCAGCCAACCATGGCGGAAACTGATTGCTCAAACAACATGATAACATCAGACTGTAGGTGGTCTTCATACGCTCTTTTGTGGACTTGTGTATCCAGTATGGTTTAGGAATGAGAACTAACATCTGGTGGTAGTTGCAAGCCGGCGTATTTTGCTAGTATTGTTGTAGTTGGAAGGTCCTTTTGTGGATGGTACCATTGTAGCCTTGTAGTGTACTTTGTTGATCTATATGTATGTAACTAATGATGATATATGAAGTCTGATGTTGTCATATAAATCTATTCTCACATGGTCTCTGTGAAATAATGTAACATCTGTAGCATCTGGGTTAAGCACATTGCTTTTCCGGCAGGAATATGAAAAAAAACATCATGATGCAACAGTGACGGCCAACAGCTGACAGGAATGCACGAACGTTGCAGCTTTCCTAGCACAAATTCCTGTCGGCTGAACCTACAGGTATAAGTTGGTAGGAATGCCTCCTAGTACAAATTTCCTGGCGGCCTTTCTTGACAGGTGGTTGACAGGAATATGTATTTTCCGGGAGGCATAAATCTGACAGAGCATTTCTTTCGTGTGAGCCAACCGTCAGGAATAACCGACAGAAATAATATTCCTGTGGGCCGACCGGCAGGCATATTGTTTCATTCCTGGCAGGTTATGGCTGTCGGTTGTTCCTGTCGGTTGGCCGACAGGAATTATATTCCTGACGGCCAGTTTTATTTTCCTGATGGCTGTTGGCCCACACGCTTAGTCGCGTTTCTGGTAGTGGCAGAATTGTGCTACTAAAACATATATCGTACGTCCTTGGAACAAACTATGGAGATAGGACTCTCAACATCCAGGTGCTCTATACCCTCTATGAACAGTAAATTCAAAAACAAATGAAAAAAAATAAAAAAAATCTGAAACCTTGGAACATTAAACATCAATGTTCTTGCAAAGTTTCATTCTCAAATAACATTCGAGGAGCCCTCGCCTAAAAAAATAAAATCAATGTTCAAAGTTTATGCACACTTTTGAGCAGTAATTTTGATATTTTTTATGAGGGCTCATCGAGTGTTATTTGTGGCTGATAATTTGCAAGACCATCAAAAGTTCGATCATCTTTGATCCCGAAAGTTTCAGATTTTTTTTATTTCTTTTGTTTTTTTAATTTACTGTCCATGAGTGTAGGGGCACCAGGGAGATGTCTCACCTTTCTCGCAAATTGTGTGTGATGCACGTCAAAAAATTAAAATGTGTGCTCGAAAATGAAACATGTGCGATGAAAGATCCATAGGGTACGAGTTTGAGAAGGAAATCATGTGTGATAAAGAGCACACAGTTCAGTCCAAAGATGTACCCCCTCCGTTTCTTTTCACTCCACGTATAAAATATGGTCAAAGTCAAACTACATAAAATTTAACCAAATATATATAAAAAAATATGAACATCTACAATACAAAAACTATATAGTATATGAAAATACATTTTATGGTACATATAATAATATTGATTTCATATTATGAGTGTTGATATATTTTAATATAAAGTTAGTCAAACTTTACAAAGCTTGAATTTGATCAAACCTTATATGCAGACTAAAAAGAAAGGGAGGGAGTATGTAAGTACGATACATCGTGATAGCACGCACAGTAGAACTTTCCAAATTACGTGCGTTGATTGACAAACAATTTAAGTAAACAAATTGTGTGTGATGATGGGGAGCATCGCACATGTTGCGTAATACACGCATAGTTTGCAAAGCTCTGCACATGCTTTTTTATGAGGCCACTCATGTGCGATGGCTCATGACAGCGCATACGATTATATAGTGAGAATTTTGTGCTCTACTGGGCAAACAAATTAATTAAAGAAACTGTGTGTGATACCATGAATCATCATCACAGTTTCGCCATGCGAATCATGTGCGATTTGATTTGCTATGTCTGCAGATGAACAACATGATCTGTCTACAAAACAACAACAGACGTAGAGCAAGTCTAGGATAGACGACTGCATCAACTTAAAAATACACACGCTCAATTTAAGGGATTAGACCCCATTAAATTTGCGATAATATTGCATTACAAAGTGGTTACATTGGGGTAGAACATAAATAGGTAATAGTATCTAATTTTACAAGGATTTCTAAGAACTAGCCAACATATACCAGTCTAGTCCTTCTTCTACTTAAATACACCTTCCATGCCATCGTCTTGACGAGGACGCTTCGTGCAGCTGACCGTCGGCTTATCGTCATCGTCGTCCTCCTTGTCCTTCTCATACTACCCCTCCTCCTCATCGTCTTCTTCATGGTTCTCCGAGTGATCCACCTCCGTCTCGGGATACTCCAACTTCGAGTCGGTCTCCGATGGCTGCTTTGAACCTTCAATGAACTCGATATATTCGAGGTCGTTAAAACTGGAGGGGCAGCAGGGCAGCGTCATGGATTACGCACCCAATAAATCCTTGCTTAAAGGGAGACTGCACGTGTCATTGTCGCTGGAGGAGTCCTGGGTCCATTGCCCTTTCCAGGAGGCCATGGCTGCGCTGCAAGAAATTGCAGAGAGAGTGTGGGAGAATGTTGGGATGAAAAAGACAACAATGACGATTCCGGTGCGGTTGACACATTATATTGGCACATTAGAGGGTGGTTACATTTCTGATATAATCAACCACATTTAGTTACTGCGGTTGTAGTTCTCAAGATGATAACTACGCACATGGTTTTGAAACTTTGACGAATGTGCAATATTTTGACCATTGCACAAGATTCCTTGGAACAACGTGTGTGCGGTAACTATGATTCAATAGGTTGTGCGTTCTGAAGCAAATACACAAATAACATTCGACATTGCATATTTACATTTTTCATTCATAATGTATCATATATCATGGCTTGAGCAAGATTATTGAAAATTTTCAAGCGTTCTTAATGCTTCCCATTGACTAATGAATCTCTACCCAGTTCTCAAAAGTAATTCAAAATTGCACACGATAAAATTAAAGGAACTGTGCACGATTATTAGAACCACTAGATGCCCAATGGCGCAAAAGACAAATTACAGATAAGAAATGTAGCAAGTTATGAGCAATGCATTTTATGAATAATCTGCAAAGGGGCAAAAAAAAACGCAACCGGGAATTCAGATGAACTATTTGAAGGACTTTTTTTCTGAATTGTGGGCAAGTGATTATGTTCATATCGCGTTCTATAGAAAGCCTGACTGGAACCCAAGTCAACTTTGGTGAAAACATGCATTCCATTGCAATGTGGAAAAAAAATCAGTGAACAAAAAGATACTGTTCTATCCACTCAAAGTCGTTTTTATTGTGAAAAACACAAACATCATGTCCTCCCAATGGTCATTTTCGTTTAAAGGTCATTTCTTTTCTTCTTTTTAATTTTGTATGAGAGCAGTTCTTAGTTATTATGAAGCTGATACGCAGAAATACAAAAATTAATGCATGGTGGGTGAAATGATGCCCTTCTCGTGATCCCTACACATAAAAAGGATTTAGGAATGAGATGTATCAGGATGGCTTGACTCTGTATGACAGCAATTACCTGCTTCTCTGACTGAATCGAGATTCAACACGCATTCTTTTAGGCGTTAATTGTGGCGGAGAGATTCTCCATAGTACCACCTTAATGCTCAATGATCAACCGGCTCGGTGCTATCAGGTTGACTGGAGCCCAAGTGGGGAATCCACTGCTTGATGGGAGAGTCATGTTAGAGAATGTCAGTACATATTTGTCCTATTGAAAATAGTTTCTCCTTGAATTAGTGTTTGGTAATTTCAGCTTCAGCTCGTATGGTCAAGCAAATAATATCAATATCTTGATTGAAAATTATAAAACGACTATAATTTGAAAAAACAGGTTGTATGGGATGTACGTCCGTTAACTACCAAGTGAGCTCTTCCATAAAAAGGATCACACATGAACATAACAGAGTATTGCGCGTAAATGTTAGTTTTGGTGCAAAAACAAGCATTGCATTGCCACGTGTAAAAAATTCAGTGAACAAAAAGTTAAATTCTATCCACTCAAACTCATTTTTTATTGTGAGGAACACAAACATGCATATTCCTTATGGTGATTTTCATTTAAATATCATTTATTTTCTTCTTCTTTTTTCTCTTTTGCATGCGAGCATATCCTAATTATTATGAAGCGGGTATGAAGAAATGAAAAAATTACTGCATTGTGGGTGAAATGATGCATTTCTCAGGATCCTACTCATAAAAAGGATGGTGAACATTTCTTACTCGCGACTGGAATAGAAAGGGGAGGCATAGATGGTTGGGAGGGCAGAAGCTAGAGGTCTGGGACGTTCTTCCATTTTTTTTTGTTGCAGTTGTTTGTATCTCAAATGTTTAAACTCAGCTCTTAGCACTTAAGCAACCACCTGCCTTTGCTCAAGCATCAGGCGTTAAGGGTTCAGTTTGAGGTGTGGTAAAATAGGAAGTGATATGGGTTGCATGCTGGAGCGACCGCATGATGTGCATGTACATTTAGGAATGAGACGTGTCAAGATGACTTGACTCCATAGAACTGTATGCTCTTGCTGGTATGAAAAAAATAGAGGTACCACAGGTGTGCTTCTAGGTGTTGATTGTGGCGGGGAGATTCTCCATAGCACTGGCTCCGGTTGCGGGAGAGGGAGGTGTGACCGTGGCTCGGGTGCAGTCTAATCCTGGTGGTAATGGCCCGCCCCGAGGGAAGTGGGGTGATGATGGTTTTAATGCTTATGGGGTTGGACAACATCGTGGCTCATCGTCTACGGGTGGCGGGCGTGGCTACGCATGGCAGGGAGATGGGTCAGACGAACGGCCTATCTACGGTCCGCCAGGAGGTTTTGTCAAGGGGGCATCTGGCCCCGACTACAGACAGCGAGGTGGCTACCGAGGGCACCGTGGGGGTCGCGGTGGTCGCGGTGGCAGGAACCGTTACCGCCAGCCCCCACCTCTGGTCGCGGTGGATCCAGTGGCCGAAGCTACCGGTCAGGAGATGGAGCTATCAGGGCAGGCTATGGAGGTGGTAACTGCTCTCGCGTCAGTGGACGTGCCACTGACAGAATCCGTAGAGATGGAGGCTGCCGGGGCTGTTCACAAGGCGGAGGAGGAGAGAGCCTCCAAGTGGGCTCGTAAAAAGGAAAAGATGTTATGCTACCGTTGTGGTGAGAGAGGACACTTTATTGTTGAGTGTGAGACTGAGCTTTGTGATACTTGTCTTAAGCCGGTGCATGACTCGAGGGAATGCCCTATTCTGCGAGATCAGATGCCGAGTATCACCATTTATGGAGTCTATTGTTCTGAACTGATGTTTTTTGAGTCTCCCAGTGCGAGGGAGATATCTGACGAACCACAGAGTTCAACGACAGGGATTGTAAAGGTAACTAAGTGTGTGGTGTCTGAGGCACAGATTATTCACAGGCTTTCTGAGTTAATACCAGGTGACTTTGTGTGGGAACTTAGTCACCTTGAGGAGAATACATACAAGGTTGACCTTCCGACATTGGAGGACTTGGAGCGCATGCTCAGTTTTGGGTTATGCAGAGTCCCTGGTACTGAGTGCATCCTCGAGTTCCATGAGTGGAAACGAGTTGAGCCGCAGGGCAAGCCCCTCACTCAGGTTTGGCTGCGTTTCTCTGGGGCGCCTTCCAAGCCACTTCATGATGCCCGAGTTGCTGCTAGCTTGGGAATGCTGGTCGGGAAAACCGAGAAGGTTGATATGGCTTTCACCAGAGCTAATGGAGTGGCACGCTTACCGGTGAGTATCCTTGATATTGAGTTTGTAACCTCTCGTGGTCAAGTGGACTTACAAGGGCGAGGTCTTCAACCTTGAGATTGAGTTTGAGGACTCGGATCCTTTTGCGGAGGCTATGGCAGGGACGGATGTGGATATGCAGAATAAGGATGATGGTTCGGGTAACACGGAATCGCGAGGGGCTGAGGATGAGCATCAGTTGGCCAACGGGCCGAGATCCACCTCGTAGGCGCCTGGGTCTGGGGCGGCCCCTTCATTTTCAGCGCCTATGACCACTCTGAGATTCGGATCGTTTGAGCCTGCATCCGCTCCTCCGAGACTATGGAGCGACCAGGTGGAGTCTGAGGATGTGCTAGAGGGCACGCTACCACCCTTAGACTTTGCAGGGTTTGACGGCTCTGCCGCGAGAGGGGGGACTGTGGGCAGGCGGCCCCCTCTTCCCCTTCTTCTCCTGTTGCTTCACCTCGGTTGTGACGCCCCGAGACCGATGTGCCAGGTGTCTTCCAGTTATTCGCTGTTGTTGCCATGTCATTTGCTTGCGTGTTGCATCTTGCCATGTCATCATGTGCATTGCATCTTCATGTTTTCAAAACCTGCATCCGTCTGGGTTCCCCCAGTGCCATCCGTTATCCGTTCTGAGCCCAGACACACTTGCACACGCCCGCGGCATGTCCGAAATAGTATTTTATAAGTGGCCAAAAAATGTTCTCGGAATGGGATGAGAGTTGGCGTGTGGTCTTATTTTAGTGTAGGTAGACCGCCTGTCAAATTTCATCGCATTCGGAGCTCGTTTGATAGCCCAACCGTTAAACTATAGCGGCAATAGTAGCCGGTCTAACGTCGGACGTTTTCGGTCTCCAGAAACAGTCGCAGGGCCTCTCTTCTCTTCTCTCAGCCTGAGACCTTCTGCACAGTCCACTACTCAACGTCAGACCCTACCTAACCTCTCTCGTCCGCCCACGGCCAATCCTCGCGCGCGCGTCCGAAAGCTGTCCCGGACCCGACTCGGACTGTCGCCACCGTTGTGTCCGGATCATCCCCAAACATCTACAAAACGTCTCCGTTTTCTTATTTGGGCTCCCTAACTATTTTATTCGCGATTGTTCGATTGCGATCGGAGGGACGATATACCCCTTAGTCTAACCCACCTACTATATATAGCTAGTCTATCCCTAGACCAAAACCCTATTTTCTAGGGATCCTCCCTGTCCAATCCCCGCCGCCAACATCTCCCACCTCGGGATCCATCTCCACCCAATCCAACCACCGTCTCCATTTCCGTGCCCTCCCAATCACTGCAAAGCCGAAGCCCCCTGCCTTCCCGATCCACCCACCGAGCCAACCAGCACCGCCCAGGCCTGTACGGTCGCTGGCCCGCACTCTCTGCTCCCTCGCTCTCGATTGGATCGAGGGGAGGAGCCCCTCGACCCCGACCACGCCATCCGGTCCTTCCCGCCGGCTCGCCGAAGTCGCTGCCGGCGACCACCTCGGATCAGGCGAGCCCGCGCTCTCCTCGTCCTTCCTCCCTGCCATCTGCTGCTACCCCAGGTCATCAGCGCCGCCGTTCCGCCCTCGATTCCTCTCTGCTCCCTCACCCTCATGAGCTTCCTCTCTCTCTCTCTCCCGCAGGATTGTCCCGTCGCCGCCCTGGAAGCTCCAGCGACCCCCACATCACCAGATCTGGCAGATCCCGGCCTTCTTCGCCCGTTCCAGGTCCTCCTCCGCGCCTCCCCGTTGGCGAGCCGCCGTCGTCCGCCGCCACTGTTGCGTCCTCCTCCCTGCTCGTGCGGAGGCACGAGGACGACGAGAAGGAACTACTCGCTCCGCTCGTAGGCCCCGTCATGGGCCAGATCCATCCAAGGCCCAGGAGCCCCTTGTCAGGCCTCTTTTCCACCGAACGGGCCTTGGCCCATGTGAGCAGCGCCCAGCCCCTATCCTGTGTTTGTTGGGCTAGGTAGTTTCAGCCAGTGGACGTGTTTTTTTTCCTGGACGAATTTAATCATTTTTCCAGAGATTATAGTTTTACAGAAAAGCCCCTAAACTTCATGCATTTAATATCTCCACAACCGTGCATCGGATTAAAACAACTTATATATATATATAATGCCTAGAATTTTGTGTAGTTTCATATTATGCCACTTTTATCCATGTTTGACATGCTTAAAATGATGTTTGTTTAAATTTGCTCCTATGTCATGCTAAAATGCTTTAATTCATAACTAAATAACCGTAACTCGGAATTTAATAATGTTTATATGTAAATGGGGTAGAAAAATGCCTAGTTTAAGATGGTGTACTTGTTTTGCATGCCTACCAACTCAAAAATTATGTTTAGGGCAGAACAGTACCAAACCTAAAATGTGCACATGAGGAGTTTCCGAAATTGTTGTTTTGTTGTTCCGGCCTCATTTAACCTTGCCTAGATTAGATAGTTTTATTGTGCTTCACCCTCTTGCCATGCTAACAACATTTAATTTTGTTGAGTACATAAACGAGAGAGAACTAAACAAGGCATGTGGTGTTCCGTCGATATGCAACTCGTTGCATATTGAGCTCCACTTAATTTGTAGGATTGTTTGTGCACTTTGCCATGCCATGCTTCATTAAACCGGACATGCATCATACTTGTTTGCGCATCGTGCCATGTTGATGTGTTGGTTGTTTACTATGTTGTGTGCTTCTTTCCGGTGTTGCTTCTTCGGGTTGGTTCCGTTAACGTCGCATTCGTGAGGATCCGTTCGACTTCGTTCATTTGTCTTCTTCATGGACTCGTTCTTCTTCCTTGCGGGATTTCAGGCAAGATGACCATACCCTCGAAATCACTTCTATCTTTGCTTGCTAGTTGCTCGCTCTTTTGCTATGCCTATGCTGCGATACCTACCACTTGCTTATCATGCCTCCCATATTATTGAGCCAAGCCTCTAACCCACCTTGTCCTAGCAAACCGTTGTTTGGCTATGTTACCGCTTTGCTCAGCCCCTCTTATAGCGTTGTTAGTTGCAGGTGAAGTTTGAAGTTTGTTCCTTGTTGGAACATGGAGATGTTGTTCCTTGTTGGAACATGTTTATTTGTTGGGATATCACAATACCTCTTATCTAATTAATGCATCTATATATTTGGTAAAGGGTGGAAGGCTCGGCCTTATGCCTGGTGTTTTGTTCCACTCTTGCCGCCCTAGTTTCCGTCATATCGGTGTTATGTTCCCAGATTTTGCGTTCCTTACACGGTTGGGTAATTATGGGAACCCCTTGACAGTTCGCCTTGAGTAAAACTCCTCCAGCAATGCCCAACATTGGTTTTACCATTCGCCACCTACCCCTTTTCTTTCCCTTGGGTTCTGCAGACTCAAGGGTCATCATTACTTTAACCCCCCCGGGCCAGTGCTCCTCTGAGTGTTGGTCCAACCTGTCAGCTGCCGGTGGCCACCAGGGGCAACTCTGGGCTAGCCTACCCGTACCTAGGACAACCTGAGTGTGCCCTGAGAAAGAGATATGTGTAGCTCCTATCAGGATTTGTCGGCACATTCGGGCGGTGTTGCTGGTTTAGTTTTACCTTGTCGAAATGTCTTGTAACCGGGATTCTGAGTCTGATCGGGTCTTCTCGCTAGAAGGAATGTCCTTCGTTGACCATGAGAGCTTGTCTTGGGCTAAGTTGGGACTCCCCTGCAGGGTTTTGAACTTTCGAAAGTCATGCCCGCGGTTATGGGCAGATGGGAATTTGTTAATGTCCGGTTGTAGAAAACCTGAAGTTGACCTTAATTAAAATATATCAACCGCGTGTGTTACCGTGATGGTCTCTTTCCGGCGGAGTCCGGGAAGTGAACACGGTGTTGGAGTTATGCTTGACGTAGGTTGTTTTAGGATCACTTCTTGATCATACTTTTATCGACCATGCTTTGCCTTCTCTTCTCGCTCTCATTTGCGTATGTTAGCCACCAATATGCTAGTCGCTTGCTGCAGCTCCACCTCATACCTTTACCTTACCCATAAGCTTAAATAGTCTTGATCGCGAGGGTGCGAGATTGCTGAGTCCCCGTGGCTCACAGATACTTCCAAAACCAGTTTGCAGGTGCCATTGAGTCCGTGCAGATGACGCAACCAAGCTCAGGAGGAGCTAGATGAAGATCTTGTCCTTTGTTTTGTTTCGTTCTAGTTGATCAGTAGTGGAGCCCAGTTGGGGTCGATCGGGGACCTTGTCGCCTTTGGGGTTCTTCTTTTATTTTGGTTCCGTAGTCGGACCTTGATTGTATTTGGATGATGTAATGCTTTATTCATGTACTTGTGTGAAGTGGCGATTGTAAGCCAGCTATGTATCTCTTTCCCTTATGTATTACATGGGTTGTGTGAAGATTACCTCACTTGCGACATTGCTTTCAATGCGGTTATGCCTCTAAGTCGTGCTTCGACACGTGGGAGATATAGCCGCATCGAGGGCGTTTCAAGTTGGTAATCAGAGCCTTCCCCGACCATAGGAGCCCCATTGCTTGATTGTTTTTAGCGGCCGAGTTGTGTCTAGAAAAATGTTTTGAATCATTTAGGATTTATATATCGGAGAGTTTAGGAATTCTTTTTACTCCCCAGTCTCCTCATCGCTCTGGTAAGGCATCCTGATATAGAGTTTTGACTCTTCTCTTCTCAAATTTCACTAAAAAAATTTAGGATCACGCGGGTATCTTGGAATCGTTCCGATGGTTTTGTGACGAGAACATTGCCTTGGTGCCTCCTGTCAGGGGTTTTGTGGTAGTGTCGCGGGGAGTTGAGCTCCGAGGTGTTTTCGTCATAATTTTATCGTTGCAGTTCTGGAATACCTGAGTTTAGTTCGCCGACATCGAAAATCTCTTTTATGCAGTTGTTGGTGAGATAACCTCGACGCCACCCAGTACTGGGGCGGGAGTTCGGGAGTATTGCCATAACTCGTATAACGGATGCTTTTTGAAGGTTGAGATAGATGATTTCCGAAGGTTTCTTGGTTATGTGTTGAAGGATGGATACAGCTGGATGTAGGATTTGCTAGTTTTGGGTGAGATATTATGCTTCCCCTGTATCCTCAACACCTGATTGCATAACCGAAAAGTTTCGGGAGTTTATAAGTGGGAATTCAAGTAGCTCTTAGGATATCTTTCCGACAGATGTATGATATGAAATTGGGGTTCCGACGTCTAGTGGTCCGCCTATTCACGGTTGGTTTTACAGTGGTCTCGTTGTGTCTTAAAGAGTCCTTGGCTATGCCGACTCGGGGACGCTTCGTATGTCATGTGCACTGCCTTGTACATGATGGTGCTGTACGATCGAGCCCGTGTAGGCCCCACCACGAAAACTTCGGACGAAATCTCTATCATATGTTTGTTCCGGCTTATTCTTGCAAGCCAATCCTTTGTTTTGTTTTGAGTTGTGGTATTCGAGTTGCTTCAAGTCAAATGTTGATTCCATAACTTCCTAAGCGGTGTTCTCATACTCTGATGTGAATACTAATCCTTCATGATAATCGAGATTGCCATGGCAATCCTTTTTCAACCGGCGTGTTTTCTCTTCAAGTGGATCCGATCATTTCAACATTCGCAAGATCTAGTATCGGTTCTTCTCAACGGTGTTTGTTTCATCCATCTCCAAGTTGCCTTTGTTTTCCCGCCCACCGACCCTTTTTCCTCAAGGACTCGGATTTCTTAATCAAGTATCCTTTTATTCTTGTGAAGTCTCTTCATTCTTTTCTTTCAATGTTCGTATCCAGTGATTCTCATGAAGATTCTAACGAAGCTTCAAGTTCGTCACTCTTCACTCATTTTCTTCTCCGGTGAATTTAATTCAAGCTTTGGTATTGATCATACTCCTTTTCTTTTTGCCCAATGCCTATTTATGTCGGTGCACCTCTTAATCTTCCCCGCTTACTATTCTTTTGTTCCGGAGTGCTAAAGATATCTCAGAAGATTCGTGTTTCCACTCTTAATCCGTTATAGCTATTTTGAGGATGTTATCTCATTCAAGCCTTTTAATTCAACCGATGCAACCTCTCCTTTAATCATTTCAACGGTATTTCTTTTGAGTGGGCCCCAACCCACAGGTCTTTTCCCAGGATCTTACCTGACTCTTCTTATTCTCCCGGAGTTAATCTCAAATTCATTTCAAAGTTTGACGTAAGAATGAGTTATCATCAGTCAAATGCCTTTCTCCAAGATCTTTCCAATTCTTTTCATCGTTGACTCAACCTTTCCATTTTCCATTCCAGAGTATCTCAACAATTTGGTGGTCTCTCGTCGTCATTCTCAGATTTTGAAGACCGAAGAAGAATTTTTCCTCCATATCTTGCTCCATTCTCTCCAAGATTCACGGTGCTAGCTTTATGCCATTCTCTCTTAATTGTTTTCGGTTGTGAGAATTCTTTACACCCTTCCGGAGCAATTCAAGAGTCTTCTCAGTTTGTTTATCCGGAGCCCATCATCTAAGATTTATTAATTCTAGATTTCAGCTCTCACCCTCCTAATTTTACCGGTGCATCGATCAAATATCCTCTAATCAGTGCATGATCTCTTCGTTCTCATGTATCTAGATTGTCTCAAGTATCTTCCTTCATTTCACAATTCTTGCCAGGTGATTCATCCCTTTACTTCGTTCTTTTCAATTCTTACGGTGGTTTGTTCGAGAGTTTTCTTCCTTCGTGTATCATATCTATGCATTCGTGCTTTTCAAATTCTACCAGTGGATCGTTGAAGACCTTCTCATGTTTGCGCTATATCTATCTTAATCCTTTCTACGAGAATAAGTCATATGCGATCCGTTGCTTGTCATCAATTTAAATTGGTGAAGGATAAGCATAATGTAATTCTTATTCTTGTTTCATCCAAGAGATTAATTCCTTATTCCGGAGGTTCACCAAATTCTCGGTTTCACTTGTTTTCATCTTTTCTTTCCTGGAGTTCCAAGCTCTAATTATCATGGAGATCCATCTAAATCATTGCAAGGATTCACCTTGTGTTTTCAATTTCTCTTTCTTTTGTTACCGGAGTTCTTCATGGAGGCTCGACATGGTGTTTCATCAAGGAATTAATTCCTTCTCAAAGTTTTCATCGAGATTCATTTCTAGGGAGCTCAAGCATTCTTCATCTTGCAATCCGGAGTGCAATTTCTTTCTACCGTATCTTTGGAGGTGGTATTATGCCATTCTTGATAATTTGAGTTCATGTGTCATGATTCACATGTTATTAAGAATGAGGCATTTTAAATCCATCAATCTATTCTTTGGAGTTATCTTGGGTTATATTTCACCTAAAGCCTTCCCTAAGGTTTGTTGCTATCTATGGTGCTTATAAAGGACCCAAGTTCTTCTTTATCCTCCCGGTGAAATACTTTCTCGTCTCCTTGTTCATACCAATCCAATTCTTTTCCCGTGAGTGGCAGGATTGTCAACTCATAATTTGAGACGTATTCCATAAGACCATATCAAGCTTATCTTTTCGTTGCTGATAATCTAACAACTCCGTTCTAGCATTGGTTGTAAGCGTGCGCTGCCAAGATCTTGGTTTCTACTTCGTTCATTCCATTCCATTCTTCATTTTGTTCCGGAGGCTTTGTGATGTTGCTCTCTTCAACCCATCTTTTCGTTTTGTCAGGATCGTGTTCTTTTCTTGGTTTATCCATTTAACCAGAGTGTTGTGTCCGTTTGCTCAAGCTTTTTCATTTTATCAAGTCATTCATCTCTTTTCAACCAGAATGCTACCCGAATCGGTTCTTTCTTATTCCTCTTTCTTTACGTAGTGCTTTCAACTTTGTTCTTCTTCCTTGCACTCTTTCTTCCAATTTGTTCAACCTCTATGAAGGAAATATGCCCTAGAGGCAATAATAAAGTTATTATTTATTTCCTTATAATCATGATAAATATTTATTATTCATGCTAGAATTGTATTAACCGGAAACAAAATACATGTGTGAATACATAGACAAACAAAGTGTCACTAGTATGCCTCTACTTGACTAGCTCGTTAATCAAAGACGGTTATGTTTCCTAACCATGAACAATGAGATGTTATTTGATTAACGAGGTCACATCATTAGTTGAATGATCTGATTGACATGACCCATTCCATTAGCTTAGCACACGATCGTTTAGTATGTTGCTATTGCTTTCTTCATGACTTATACATGTTCCTATGACTATGAGATTATGCAACTCCCGTTTGCCGGAGGAACACTTTGGGTGCTACCAAACGTCACAACGTAACTGGGTGATTATAAAGGAGCATTACAGGTGTCTCCGAAGGTAGATGTTGGGTTGGCGTATATCGAGATTAGGATTTGTCACTCCGATTGTCGGAGAGGTATCTCTGGGCCCTCTCGGTAATACACATCACATAAGCCTTGCAAGCATTACAACTAATATGTTAGTTGTGAGATGATGTATTACAGAACGAGTAAAGAGACTTGCCGATAACGAGATTGAACTAGGTATTGGATACCGACGATCGAATCTCGGGCAAGTAACATAAAGATGACAAAGGGAACAACGTATGTTGTTATGCGGTCTGACCGATAAAGATCTTCATAGAATATGTAGGAGCCAATATGGGCATCCAGGTCCCTCTATTGGTTATTGACCGGAGACGTGTCTCGGTCATGTCTACATTGTTCTCGAACCCGTAGGGTCCGCACGCTTAAGGTTACGATGACATTTATATTATGAGTTTATGCATTTTGATGTACGGAAGGTTGTTCGGAGTCCCGGATGTGATCATGGACATGACGAGGAGTCTCGAAATGGTCGAGACGTAAAGATTGATATATTGGAAGCCTATGTTTGGATATCGGATGTGTTCCGGGTGAAATCGGGATTTTACCGGAATACCGGGAGGGTTACCGGAACCCCCCGGGAGCTATATGGGCCATAGTGGGCCTTGGTGGAAAAGAGAAGAGGCTGCCCTAGATGGGCTGTGCGCCTCCCCCTTCCCCTAGTCCTATTAGGACTAGGAGAGGTGGCCGGCCCCCTCCTCCTCTTTTCCCCCTCCGCGAATCCTATTCCGACTAGGATTGGGGGGGGGGAATCATACTCCTAGAGGGAGTAGGACTCTCCTGCGCCCTCCTCCTTGGCCGGCCAGCGTCCCCCCCTCTACTGCTTTATATACGGAGGCAGGGGGCACCTCTAGACACACAAGTTGATCCACGTGATCTATTCCTTAGCCGTGTGCGGTGCCCCCTGCCACCATATTCCTCGATAATACTGTAGCAGAGTTTAGGCGAAGCCCTGCTGCTGTAGTTCATCAAGATCGTCACCACGCCGTCGTGCTGACGGAACTCTTCCTCGACACTTTGCTGGATCGGAGTCCGGGGATCGTCATCGAGCTGAACGTGTGCTCGAACTCGGAGGTGCCGTAGTTTCGGTGCTTGATCGGTTGGATCGTGAAGACGTACGACTACTTCCTCTACGTCGTGTCATCGCTTCCGCAGTCGGTCTGCGTTGGGTACGCAGACAACACTCTTCCCCTCGTTGCTATGCATCACATGATCTTGCGTGTGCATAGGAATTTTTTTGAAATTACTACGAAACCCATCAGCAGCGACTCCGGCGAGCCGGCGGGAAGGAACAGATGGCGTGGTCGGGGTCGAGGGGCTCCTCCCCTCGATCCAATCGAGAGCGAGGGAGCAGAGAGTGCGGGCCAACAACCGTACAGGCCTGGGCGGTGCTGGTTGGCTCGGTGGCTGGATCGGGAAGGCAGGGGGCTTCGGCTTTGCAGTGATTGGGCGGGCACGGAAATGGAGACGGTGGTTGGATTGGGTGGAGATGGATCCCGAGGTGGGAGATGCTGGCGGCGGGGATTGGACAGGGAGGATCCCTAGAAAATAGGGTTTTGGTCTATGTTTAGACTAGCTATATATAGTAGGTGGGTTAGACTAAGGGGTATATCGTCCCTCCGATCACAATTGAACGATCACGAATAAAATAGTTAGGGAGCCCAAATAAGAAAACGGAGACATTTTGTAGATGTTTGGGGATGATCCGGACACAACGGTGACGACAGTCTGAGTCGGGTCCGGGACAGCTTTCGGACGCGCGCGCGAGGATTGGCCGTGGGTGAACGAGAGAGGTTAGGTAGGGTCTGACGGTGAGTAGTGGACTGTGCAGAAGGTCTCAGGCTGAGAGAAGAGAAGAGAGGCCCTGCGACTGTTCCGGAGACCGAAAACGTTCGATGTTAGACCGGCTACTATTGCCGCTATAGTTTAACGGTTAGGCTATCAAACGAGCTCCGAACGTGATGAAATTTGACAGGCGGTCTACCTACACTAAAATAAGACCACACGCCAACTCTCATCCTATTTCGAGAACATTTTCCGGCCACTTATAAAATACTATTTCGGACATGCCGCGGGCGTGTGCAAGTGTGTCTGGGCTCAGAACGGACAACGGATGGCACTGGGGGAACCCGGACGGATGCAGGTTTTGAAAACATGAAGATGCAATGCAGATGATGACATGGCAAGATGCAACATGCAAGCAAATGACATGGCAACAACAGCGAATAACTGGAAGACACCTGGCACATCAGTCTCGGGGCGTCACAACACTCCACCACTACGAGAGGATCTCGTCCCGAGATCTAGAATGGCACCGGAGGGACAACGGAAAAGGAAGATAAGCGGTAAAAACTAAGTTGCTTCTTTGACAAACGAGTGAAACCACGAACCTTTAGAGGTTGAACAAATTGGAAGAAAGAATGCAACGAAGAAGAACAAAGTTGAAAGCACTACGTAAAGAAAGAGGAATAAGAAAGAACCGATTCGGGTAGCATTCTGGTTGAAAAGAGATGAAAGACTTGATAAAATGGAAAAGCTTGAGCAAATGGACACAACACTCTGGTTAAATGGATAAACCAAGAAAAGAACACGATCCTGACAAAACGAAAAGATGGGTTGAAGAGATAGCAACATCACAAAGCCTCCGGAACAAAATGAAGAATGGAATGGAATGAACGAAGTAGAAACCAAGATCTTGGCAGCGCACGCTTACAACCAATGCTAGAACGGAGTTGTTAGATTATCAGCAACGAAAAGATAAGCTTGATATGGTCTTATGGAATACATCTCAAATTATGAGGTGACAACCTGCCACTCACGGGAAAAAGAATTGGATTGATAAGAACAAGGAGACGAGAAAGTATTTCACCGGGAGGATAAAGAAGAACTTGGGTCCTTTATAAGCACCATAGATAGCAACAAACCTTAGGGAAGGCTTTAGGTGAAATATAACCCAAGATAACTCCAAAGAATAGATTGATGGATTTAAAATGCCTCATTCTTAATAACATGTGAATCATGACACATGAACTCAAATTATCAAGAATGGCATAATACCACCTCCAAAGATACGGTAGAAAGAAATTGCACTCCGGATTGCAAGATGAAGAATGCTTGAGCTCCCTAGAAATGAATCTCGATGAAAACTTTGAGAAGGAATTAATTCCTTGATGAAACACCATGTCGAGCCTCCATGAAGAACTCCGGTAACAAAAGAAAGAGAAATTGAAAACACAAGGTGAATCCTTGCAATGATTTAGATGGATCTCCATGATAATTAGAGCTTGGAACTCCAGGAAAGAAAAGATGAAAACAAGTGAAACCGAGAATTTGGTGAACCTCCGGAATAAGGAATTAATCTCTTGGATGAAACAAGAATAAGAATTACATTATGCTTATCCTTCACCAATTTAAATTGATGACAAGCAACGGATCGCATATGACTTATTCTCGTAGAAAGGATTAAGATAGATATAGCGCAAACATGAGAAGGTCTTCAACGATCCACCGGTAGAATTTGAAAAGCACGAATGCATAGATATGATACACGAAGGAAGAAAACTCTCGAACAAACCACCGTAAGAATTGAAAAGAATGAAGTAAAGGGATGAATCACCTGGCAAGAATTGTGTAATGAAGGAAGATACTTGAGACAATCTAGATACATGAGAACGAAGAGATCATGCACTGATTAGAGGATATTTGATCGATGCACGGGTAAAATTAGGAGGGTGAGAGCTGAAATCTAGAATTAATAAATCTTAGATGATGGGCTCCGGATAAACAAACTGAGAAGACTCTTGAATTGCTCCGGAAGGGTGTAAAGAATTCTCACAACCGAAAACAATTAAGAGAGAATGGCATAAAGCTAGCACCGTGAATCTTGGACAGAATGGAGCAAGATATGGAGGAAAAATTCTTCTTCGGTCTTCAAAATCTGAGAATGACGACGAGAGACCACTAAATTGTTGAGATACTCTGGAATGGAAAATGGAAAGGTTGAGTCAACAATGAAAAGAATGGGAAAGATCTTGGAGAAAGGCATTTGATTGATGATAACTCATTCTTACGTCAAACTTTGAAATGAATTTGAGATTAACTCCAGGAGAATAAGAAGAGTCAGGTAAGATCCTGGGAAAAGACCTGTGGGTTGGGGCCCACTCAAAAGAAATACCGTTGAAATGATTAAAGGAGAGGTTGCATCGGTTGAATTAAAAGGCTTGAATGAGATAACATCCTCAAAATAGATTGAACAGATTAAGAGTGGAAACACGAATCTTCTGAGATATCTTTAGCACTCCGGAACAAAAGAATAGTAAGCGGGGAAGATTAAGAGGTGCACCGGCATAAATAGGCATTGGGCAAAAAGAAAAGGAGTATGATCAATACCAAAGCTTGAATTAAATTCACCGGAGAAGAAAATGAGTGAAGAGTGACGAACTTGAAGCTTCGTTAGAATCTTCATGAGAATCACTGGATACGAACATTCAAAGAAAAGAATGAAGAAACTTCACAAGAATAAAAGGATACTTGATTAAGAAATCCGAGTCCTTGAGGAAAAAGGGTGGATGGGCGGGAAAACAAAGGCAACTTGGAGACGGATGAAACAAACACCGTTGAGAAGAACCGATACTAGATCTTGCGAATGTTGAAATGATCGGATCCACTTGAAGAGAAACACGCCGGTTGAAAAAGGATTGACATGACAATCTTGATTATCATGAAGGATTGGTATTCACATCGGAGTATAAGAACACCGCTTAGGGAAAGGTATGGAATCAACATTTGACTTCGAAGCAACTCGAATACCACAACTCAAAACAAAACAAAGGATTGGCTTGCAAAATAAGCCGGAACAAACATATGAAAGAGATTTCGTCCGAAGTTTTCGTGGTGGGGCCTACACGGGCTCGATCGTACAGCACCATCATGTACAAGGCAGTGCACATGACATACGAAGCGTCCCCGAGTCGGCATAGCCAAGGACTCTTTAAGACACAATGAGACCACTGTAAAACCAACCGTGAATAGGCGGACCACTAGACGTCGAACCCCAATTTCATATCATACATCTGTCGGAAAGATATCCTAAGAGCTACTTGAATTCCCACTTATAAACTCCAGAAACTTTTCGGTTATGCAATCAGGTGTTGAGGATACAGGGGAAGCATAATATCTCACCCAAAACTAGCAAATCCTACATCCAGCTGTATCCATCCTTCAACACATAACCAAGAAACCTTCGGAAATCATCTATCTCGACCTTCAAAAAGCATCTGTTATACGAGTTATGGCAATACTCCCGAACTCCCGCCCCAGTACTGGGTGGCGTCGAGGTTATCTCACCAACAACTGCATAAAAGAGATTTTCGATGTCGGCGAACTAAACTCAGGTATTCCAGAACTGCAACGATAAAATTATGACGAAAAAACCTCGGAGCTCAACTCCCCGCGACACTGCCACAAAACCCCTGACAGGAGGCACCAAGGCAATGTTCTCATCACAAAACCATCGGAACGATTCCAAGATACCCGCGTGATCCTAAATTCTTTTTAGTGAAATTTGAGAAGAGAAGAGTCAAAACTCTATATCAGGATGCCTTACCAGAGCGATGAGGAGACTGGGGAGTAAAAAGAATTCCTAAACTCTCCGATATATAAATCCTAAATGACTCAAAACATTTTTCTAGACACAACTTGGCCGCTAAAAACGATCAAGCAATGGGGCTCCTATGGTCGGGGAAGGCTCTGATTACCAACTTGAAACGCCCTTGATGCGGCTATATCTCCCACGTGCCGAAGCACGACTTAGAGGCATAACCGCATTGAAAGCAATGTCGCAAGTGAGGTAATCTTCACACAACCCATGTAATACATAAGGGAAAGAGATACATAGCTGGCTTACAATCGCCACTTCACACAAGTACATGAATAAAGCATTACATCATCCAAATACAATCAAGGTCCGACTACGGAACCAAAATAAAAGAAGAACCCCAAAGGCGACAAGGTCCCTGATCGACCCCAACTGGGCTCCACTACTGATCAACTAGAACGAAACAAAACAAAGGACAAGATCTTCATCGAGCTCCTCCTGAGCTTGGTTGCGTCATCTGCACGGACTCAACGGCACCTGCAAACTGGTTTTGTAAGTATCTGTGCGCCACGGGGACTCAGCAATCTCGCACCCTCGCGATCAAGACTATTTGAGCTTATGGGTAAGGTAAAGGTATGAGGTGGAGCTGCAGCAAGCGACTAGCATATATGGTGGCTAACATACGCAAATGAGAGCGAGAAGAGAAGGCAAAGCATGGTCGATAAAAGTATGATCAAGAAGTGATCCTAAAACAACCTACGTCAAGCATAACTCCAACACCGTGTTCACTTCCCAGACTCCGCCGGAAAGAGACCATCACGGTAACACACGCGCTTGATATATTTTAATTAAGGTCAACTTCAGGTTTTCTACAACCGGACATTAACAAATTCCCATCTGCCCATAACCGTGGGCATGACTTTCGAAAGTTCAAAACCCTGCAGGGGAGTGCCAACTTAGCCCATGACAAGCTCTCATGGTCAACGAAGGACATTCCTTCTAGCGAGAAGACCCGATCAGACTCAGAATCCCGGTTACAAGACATTTCGACAAGGTAAAACTAAACCAGCAACACCGCCCGAATGTGCCGACAAATCCTGATAGGAGCTACACATATATCTTTCGCAGGGCACACTCAGATTGTCCTAGGTACGGGTAGGCCAGCCCAGAGTTTCCCCTGGTGGCCACCGGCAGCTGACAGGTTGGACCAACACTCAGAGGAGCACTGGCCTGGGGGGCTTAAAGTAATGATGACCCTTGAGTCTGCAGAACCCAAGGGAAAGAAAAGGGGTAGGTGGCGAATGGTAAAACCAATGTTGGGCATTGCTGGAGGAGTTTTACTCAAGGCGAACTATCAAGGGGTTCCCATAATTACCCAACCGCGTAAGGAACGCAAAATCCGGGAACATAACACCGATATGACGGAAACTAGGGCGGCAAGAGTGGAACAAAACACCAGGCATAAGGCCGAGCCTTCCACCCTTTACCAAATATATAGATGCATTAATTAGATAAGAGGTATTGTGATATCCCAACAAGTAAACATGTTCCAACAAGGAACAACATCTCCATGTTCCAACAAGGAACAAACTTCAAACTTCACCTGCAATTAACAACGCTATAAGAGGGGCTGAGCAAAGCGGTAACATAGCCAAACAACAGTTTGCTAGGACAAGGTGGGTTAGAGGCTTGGCTCAACAATATGGGAGGCATGATAAGCAAGTGGTAGGTATCGCAGCATAGGCATAGCAAAAGAGAGAGCAACTAGCAAGCAAAGATAGTAGTGATTTCGAGGGTATGGTCATCTTGCCTGAAATCCCGCAAGGAAGAAGAACGAGTCCATGAAGAAGACAAATGAACGAAGTCGAACGGATCCTCATGAATGCGACGTTAACGGAACCAACCCGAAGAAGCAACACCGGAAAGAAGCACACAACATAGTAAACAACCAACACATCAACATGGCACGATGCACAAACAAGTATGATGCATGTCCGGTTTAATGAAGCATGGCATGGCAAAGTGCACAAACAATCCTACAAATTAAGTGGAGCTCAATATGCAACGAGTTGCATATCGACGGAAGACCACA
Source organism: Triticum urartu (assembly GCF_003073215.2). Classification (NCBI taxonomy): domain Eukaryota; kingdom Viridiplantae; phylum Streptophyta; class Magnoliopsida; order Poales; family Poaceae; genus Triticum; species Triticum urartu. Next base: position 33,897,972 of record NC_053023.1, on the reverse strand, counting down.
TGCCTTGTTTAGTTCTCTCTCATTTATGTACTCAACAAAATTAAATGTTCTTAGCATGGCAAGAGGGTGAAGCACAATAAAACTATCTAATCTAGGCAAGGTTAAATGAGGCCGGAACAACAAAACAACAATTCCGGAAACTCCTCATGTGCACATTTTAGGTTTGGTACTGTTCTGCCCTAAACATAATTTTTGACTTGTTAGGCATGCAAAACAAGTACACCATGTTAAACTAGGCATTTTTCTACCCCATTTACATATAAAGATTATTAAATTCCGAGTTACGGTTATTTAGTTATGAATTAAAGCATTTTAGCATGACATAGAAGCAAATTTAAACAAACATCATTTTAAGCATGTCAAACATGGATAAAAGTGGCATAATATGAAACTACACAAAATTCTAGGCATTTTATATATATATAAGTTGTTTTAATCCGATGCACGGTTGTGGAGATATTAAATGCATGAAGTTTAGGGGCTTTTCTATAAAACTATAATCTCTGGAAAAATGATTAAATTCGTCTAGGAAAAAAACACGTCCACTGGCTGAAACTACCTATCCCAACAAACACATGATAGGGGCTGGGCGCTGCTCACATGGGCCAAGGCCCGTTCAGTGGAACAGAGGCCTGACATGGGGCTCCTGGGCCTTGGATGGATCTGGCCCACGACGGGGCCTAAGAGCGGAGCGAGCAGTTCCTGCTCGTCATCCTCGTGCCTCCGCACGAGCAGGGAGGAGGACGCAATAGTGGCGGCGGACGACGGCGGCTCGCCAACGGGGAGGCGCGGAGGAGGACCTGGAACCGGCGAAGAAGGCCGGGATCCGCCAGATCTGGTGATGTGGGGGTCACTGGAGCTTCCAGGGCGGCGACGGGACAATCCTGCGGGAGAGAGAGAGAGAGAGAGGAAGCTCATGAGGGTGAGGGAGCTGAGAGAAATCGAGGGCGGAACGGCGGCGCTGATGACCTGGGGCGGCAGCAGATGGCAGGGAAGAAGGACGAGGAGAGCGCGGGGTCGCCTGATCCGAGGTGGTCACCGGCAGTGACTCCGGCGAGCCGGCGGGAAGGACCAGATGGCGTGGTCGGGGTCGAGGGGCTCCTCCCCTCGATCCAATCGAGAGCGAGGGAGCGGAGAGTGCGGGCCAGCAACCGTACAGGCCTGGGCGGTGCTGGTTGGCTCGGTGGGTGGATCGGGAAGGCAGGGGGCTTCGGCTTTGCAGTGATTGGGCGGGCACGGAAATGGAGACGGTGGTTGGATTGGGTGGAGATGAATCCCGAGGAGGGAGATGGTGGCGGCGGGGATTGGACAGGGAGGATCCCTAGAAAATAGGGTTTTGGTCTAGGGTTAGACTAGCTATATATAGTAGGTGGGTTAGACTAAGGGGTATATCGTCCCTCCGATCGCAATCGAACGATCGCGAATAAAATAGTTAGGGAGCCCAAATAAGAAAACGGAGACATTTTGTAGATGTTTGGGGATGATGCGGACACAACGGTGACGACAGTCTGAGTCGGGTCCGGGACAGCTGTCGGATGCGCACGCGAGGATTGGCCGCGGGCGGACGAGAGAGGTTAGGTAGGGTCTGACGGTGAGTAGTGGACTATGCAGAAGGTCTCAGGCTGAGAGAAGAGAGGCCCTGCGACTGTTCCGGAGACCGAAAACGTCCGACGTTAGACCGACTACTATTGCCGCTATAGTTTAACGGTTGGGCTATCAAACAAGCTCCGAACGTGATGAAATTTGACAGGCGGTCTACCTACACTAAAATAAGACCACATGCCAACTCTCATCTCATTTCGAGAACATTTTCCGGCCACTTATAAAATACTATTTTGGACATGCCGCGGGCGTGTGCAAGTGTGTCTGGGCTCAGAACGGACAACGGATGGCACTGGGGGAACCCGGACGGATGCAGGTTTTGAAAACATGAAGATGCAATGCACATGATGACATGGCAAGATGCAACACGCAAGCAAATGACATGGCAACAACAGCGAATAACTGGAAGACACCTGGCACATCGGTCTCGGGGCGTCACAACACTCCACCACTACGAGAGGATCTCGTCCCGAGATCTAGAATGGCACCGGAGGGACAACGGAAAAGGAAGATAAGCGGTAAAAACTAAGTTGCTTCTTTGACAAACGAGTGAAACCACGAACCTTTAGAGTGTTGGGTTTCGTAGTAATTTCAAAAAATTTCCTACGCACACGCAAGATCATGTGATGCATAGCAACGAGGGGAAGAGTGTTGTCTACGTACCCAACGCAGACCGACTACGGAAGCGATGACATGACGTAGAGGAAGTAGTCGTACGTCTTCACGATCCAACCGATCAAGCACCGAAACTACGGCACCTCCGAGTTCGAGCACACGTTCAGCTCGATGATGATCCCCGGACTCCGATCCAGCAAAGTGTTGGGGAAGAGTTCCGTTAGCACGACGGCGTGGTGACGATCTTGATGAACTACAGCAGCAGGGGTTCGCCTAAACTCCGCTACAGTATTATCGAGGAATATGGTGGCAGGGGGCACCGCACACGGCTAAGGAATAGATCATGTGGATCAACTTGTGTGTCTAGAGGTGCCCCCTGCCTCCGTATATAAAGGAGTAGAGGGGGGAGGCTGGCCGGCCAAGGAGGAGGGCGCAGGAGAGTCCTACTCCCTCTAGGAGTAGGATTCCCCCCCCCCCAATCCTAGTCGGAATAGGATTCGCGGAGGGGGAAAAGAGGAGGAGGGGGCCGGCCACCTCTCCTAGTCCTAATAGGACTAGGGGAAGGGGGAGGCGCACAGCCCATCTAGGGCAGCCTCTTCTCTTTTCCACCTAGGCCCACTATGGCCCATATAGCTCCCGGGGGGTTCCGGTAACCCTCCCGGTATTCCGGTAAAATCCCGATTGCACCCGGAACACATCCGATATCCAAACATATAGGCTTCCAATATATCAATCTTTACGTCTCGACCATTTCGAGACTCCTCGTCATGTCCATGATCACATCCGGGACTCCGAACAACCTTCAGTACATCAAAATGCATAAACTCATAATATAACTGTCATCATAACCTTAAGCGTGCGGACCCTACGGGTTCGAGAACAATGTAGACATGACCGAGACACGTCTCCGGTCAATAACCAATAGCGGGACCTGGATGCCCATATTGGCTCCTACATATTCTACGAAGATCTTTATCGGTCATACCGCATAACAACATACGTTGTTCCCTTTGTCATCGGTATGTTACTTGCCCGAGATTCGATCGTCGGTATCCAATACCTAGTTCAATCTCGTTATCGGCAAGTCTCTTTACTCGTTCCGTAATAAATCATCTCACAACTAACATATTAGTTGTAATGCTTGCAAGGCTTATGTGATGTGTATTACCGAGAGGGCCCAGAGATACCTCTCCGACAATCGGAGTGACAAATCCTAATCTCGATATACGCCAACCCAACATCTACCTTCGGAGACACCTGTAATGCTCCTTTATAATCAACCAGTTACGTTGTGACGTTTGGTAGCACCCAAAGTGTTCCTCCGGCAAACGGGAGTTGCATAATCTCATAGTCATAGGAACATGTATAAGTCATGAAGAAAGCAATAGCAACATACTAAACGATCATGTGCTAAGCTAATGGAATGGGTCATGTCAATCAGATCATTCAACTAATGATGTGACCTTGTTAATCAAATAACAACTCATTGTTCATGGTTAGGAAACATAACCATCTTTGATTAACGAGCTAGTCAAGTAGAGGCATACTAGTGACACTTTGTTTGTCTATGTATTCACACATGTATTATGTTTCCGGTTAATACAATTCTAGCATGAATAATAAATATTTATCATGATTATAAGGAAATAAATAATAACTTTATTATTGCCTCTAGGGCATATTTCCTTCAGTCTCCCACTTGCACTAGAGTCAATAATCTAGATTACACTGTAATGATTCTAACACCCATGGAGCTTTGGTGCTGATCATGTTTTGCTCGTGGAAGAGGCTTAGTCAACGGGTCTGCAACATTCAGATCCGTATGTATCTTGCAAATCTCTATGTCTCCCACCTAGACTAGATCCCGGATGGAGTTGAAGCGTCTCTTGATGTGTTTGGTCCTTTTGTGAAATCTGGATTCCTTTGCCAAGGCAATTGCACCAGTATTGTCACAAAAGATTTTCATTGGACCCGATGCATTAGGTATGACACCTAGATCGGATATGAACTCTTTCATCCAGACTCCTTCGTTCGCTGCTTCCGAAGCAGCTATGTACTCCGCTTCACATGTAGATCCCGCTACGACGCTTTATTTAGAACTGCACCAACTGACAGCTCCACCGTTTAATGTAAACACGTATCCGGTTTGCGATTTAGAATCGTCCGGATCAGTGTCAAAGCTTGCATCAACGTAACCTTTTACGGTGAGCTCTATGTCACCTCCATATACGAGAAACATATCCATAGTCCTTTTCAGGTATTTCAGGATGTTCTTGACCGCTGTCCAGTGATCCATTCCTGGATTACTTTGGTACCTCCCTGCTAAACTGATAGCAAGGCACACATCAGGTCTGGTACACAGCATTGCATACATGATAGATCCTATGGCTGATGCATAGGGAACATCTTTCATATTCTCTCTACCTTCTGCAGTGGTCGGGCATTGAGTCTTACTCAATTTCACACCTTGTAACACAGGCGAGAACCCTTTCTTTGCTTGATCCATTTTGAACTTCTTCAAAATTTTGTCAAGGTATGTGCTTTGTGAAAGTCCAATTAAGCGTCTTGATCTATCTCTATAGATCTTAATGCCTAATATGTAAGCAGCTTCACCGAGATCTTTCATTGAAAAACTTTTATTCAAGTATCCCTTTATGCTATCCAGAAATTCTATATCATTTCCAATTAGCAATATGTCATCCACATATAATATCAGAAATGCCACAGAGCTCCCACTCACTTTCTTGTAAATACAGGCTTCTCCGAAAGTCTGTATAAAACCAAATGCTTTGATCACACTATCAAAACGTTTATTCCAACTCCGAGAGGCTTGCACCAGTCCATAAATGGATCGCTGGAGCTTGCACACTTTGTTAGCTCCCTTTGGATCGACAAAACCTTCCGGTTGCATCACATACAACTCTTCTTCCAGAAATCCATTCAGGAATGCAGTTTTGACGTCCATCTGCCAAATTTCATAATCATAAAATGCGGCAATCGCTAACATGATTCGGACGGACTTAAGCATCGCTACGGGTGAGAAGGTCTCATCGTAGTCAATCCCTTGAACTTGTCGAAAACCTTTCGCGACAAGTCGAGCTTTGTAGACAGTAACATTACCATCAGCGTCAGTCTTCTTCTTGAAGATCCATTTATTCTCAATTGCTTGCCGATCATCGGGCAAGTCAACCAAAGTCCATACTTTGTTCTCATACATGGATCCCATCTCAGATTTCATGGCTTCAAGCCACTTTGCGGAATCTGGGCTCACCATCGCTTCTTCATAGTTCGTAGGTTCATCATGATCTAGTAGCATGACTTCCAGAACTGGATTACCGTACCACTCTGGTGCGGATCTTACTCTGGTTGATCTACGAGGTTCAGTAGTATCTTGTTCTAAAGTTTCATGATCATTATCATTAACTTCCTCACTTATTGGTGTAGGTGTCGCAGAAACAATTTTCTGTGATGTACTACTTTCCAACAAGGGAGTAGGTACAGTTACCTCGTCAAGTTCTACTTTCCTCCCACTCACTTCTTTCGAGAGAAACTCCTTCTCAATAAAGTTTCCGAATTTAGCAACAAAAGTCTTGCCTTCGGATCTGTGATAGAAGGTGTATCCAATAGTTTCCTTTGGATATCCTATGAAGACACATTTCTCCGATTTGGGTTTGAGCTTGTCAGGTTGAAGCTTTTTCACATAAGCATCGCAGCCCCAAACTTTAAGAAACAACAACTTTGGTTTCTTGCCAAACCACAGTTCATAAGGCGTCGTCTCAACGGATTTTGATGGTGCCCTATTTAACGTGAATGCGGCCGTCTCTAGAGCATAACCCCAAAACGATAGCGGTAAATCAGTAAGAGACATCATAGATCGTACCATATCCAGTAAAGTACGATTACGACGTTCGGACACACCATTACGCTGTGGTGTTCCGGGTGGCGTGAGTTGCGAAACTATTCCACAGTTTTTCAAATGTACACCAAACTCGTAACTCAAATATTCTCCTCCACGATCAGATCGTAGAAACTTTTTTTCTTGTTACGATGATTTTCAACTTCACTCTGAAATTCTTTGAACTTTTCAAATGTTTCAGACTTATGTTTCATTAAGTAGATATACCCATATCTGCTTAAATCATCTATGAAGGTGAGAAAATAACGATATCCGCTACGAGCCTCAATATTCATCGGACCACATACATAGGTATGTATGATTTCCAACAAATCTGTTGCTCTCTCCATAGTACCGGAGAACGGTGTTTTAGTCATCTTGCCCATGAGGCACGGTTCGCAAGTACCAAGTGATTCATAATCAAGTGGTTCCAAAAGTCCATCAGTATGGAGTTTCTTCATGCGCTTTATACCAATATGACCTAAACGACAGTGCCACAAATAATTTGCACTTTCATTATCAACTCTGCATCTTTTGGCTTCAACATTATGAATATGTGTATTACTACTATCGAGATTCAATAAGAATAGACCACTCTTCAAGGGTGCATGACCATAAAAGATATTACTCATATAAATAAATAACCATTATTCTCTGATTTAAATGAATAACCGTCTCGCATTAAACAAGATCCAGATATAATGTTCATGCTCAACGCTGGCACCAAATAACAATTATTTAGGTCTAATATTAATCCCGAAGGTAGATGTAGAGGTAGCGTGCCGACCGCGATCACATCGACTTTGGAACCGTTTCCCACGCGCATCGTCACCTCGTCCTTACCCAATCTTCGCTTAATCCGTAGCCCCTGTTTCGAGTTGCAAATATTAGCAACAGAACCAGTATCAAATACCCAGGTGCTACTGTGAGCATTAGTAAGGTACACATCAATAACATGTATATCACATATACCTTTGTTCACTTTGCCATCCTTATTATCCGCCAAATACTTGGGGCAGTTCCGCTTCCAGTGACCAGTCTGCTTGCAGTAGAAGCACTCAGTTTCAGGCTTAGGTCCAGACTTGGGTTTCTTCTCTTGAGCAGCAACTGGCTTGCTGTTCTTCTTGAAGTTCCCCTTCTTCTTTCCTTTGCTCTTTTTCTTGAAACTAGTGGTCTTGTTGACCATCAACACTTGATGCTCTTTCTTGATTTCTACCTCCGCAGCTTTCAGCATCGCGAAGAGCTCGGGAATAGTCTTCTTCATCCCTTGCATATTATAGTTCGTCACGAAGCTCTTGTAGCTTGGTGGCAGTGATTGGAGAATTCTGTCAATGACGCAATCATCTGGAAGATTAACTCCCAATTGAATCAAGTGATTATTATACCCAGACATTTTGAGTATATGCTCACTGACAGAACTGTTCTCCTCCATCTTGCAGCTATAGAACTTATTGGAGACTTCATATCTCTCAATCCGGGCATTTGCTTGAAATATCAACTTCAACTCCTGGAACATCTCATATGCTCCATGACGTTCAAAACGTCGTTCAAGTCCCGATTCTAAGCCGTAAAGCATGGCACACTGAACTATCGAGTAGTCATCAGCTTTGCTCTGCCAGACGTTCATAACATCTGGCGTTGCTCCAGCAGCAGGCCTGGCACCCAGCGGTGCTTCCAGGACGTAATTCTTCTGTGCAGCAATGAGGATAATCCTCAAGTTACGGACCCAGTCTGTGTAATTGCTACCATCATCTTTCAACTTTGCTTTCTCAAGGAACGCATTAAAATTCAACGGAACAACAGCACGAGCCATCTATCTACAATCAACATAAACAAGCAAGATACTATCAGGGACTAAGTTCATGATAAATTTAAGTTCAATTAATCATATTACTTAAGAACTCCCACTTAGATCGACATCCCTCTAATCCTCTATGTGATCGCGTGATCCAAATCAACTAAACCATGTCCGATCATCACGTGAGATGGAGTAGTTTCATCGGTGAACATCATTATGTTGATCATATCTACTATATGATTCACGCTCGACCTTTCGGTCTCCGTGTTCCGAGGCCATATCTGTATATGCTTGGCTCGTCAAGTATAACCTGAGTATTCTGCGTGCGCAACTGTTTTGCACCCGTTGTATTTGAACGTAGAGCCTATCACACCCGATCATCACGTGGTGTCTCAGCACGAAGAACTTTCGCAATGGTGCATACTCAGGGAGAACACTTCTTGATAATTTAGTGAGAGATCATCTTATAATGGTACCGACAATCAAAGCAAGATAAGATGCATAAAAGATAAACATCACATGCAATCAATATAAGTGATATGATATGGCCATCACCATCTTGTGCCTGTGATCTCCATCTCCGAAGCACCGTCATGATCACCATCGTCACCGGCGCGACACCTTGATCTCCATCGTAGCATCGTTGTCGTCTCGCCAATCTTATGCTTTCACGACTATCACTACCGTTTAGTAATAAAGTAAAGCATTACATCGCGATTGCATTGCATACAATAAAGCGACAACCATATGGCTCCTACCAGTTGCCGATAACTCGGTTACAAAACATGATCATCTCATACAATAAAATTCAGCATCATGCCTTGACCATATCACATCACAACATGCCCTGCAAAAACAAGTTACACGTCCTCTACTTTGTTGTTGCATGTTTTACGTGGCTGCTACGGGCTTAAGTAAGAACCAATCTCACCTACGCATCAAAACCACAACGCTAGTTTGTCAAATAGACTTCGTTTTAACCTTCGCAAGGACCGGGCGTAGCCACACTCGGTTCAACTAAAGTTGGAGAGACAGTCGCCCGCAAGCCATCTCTGTGCAAAGCACGTCGAGGGAACCGGTCTCGCATAAGCGTACGCGTAAGGTGGGTCCGGGTCGTCTCGTCCAACAATACCGCCGAACCAAAGTATGACATGCTGGTAGGCAGTATGACTTGTATCGTCCACAACTTACTTGTGTTCTACTCGTGCATATAACATCAACATAAATAACCTAGGCTCGGATGCCACTGTAGGGTTTCGTAGTAATTTCAAAAAAATTCCTACGCACACGCAAGATCATGTGATGCATAGCAACGAGGGGAAGAGTGTTGTCTACGTACCCAATGCAGACCGACTGCGGAAGCGATGACACGACGTAGAGGAAGTAGTCGTACGTCTTCACGATCCAACCGATCAAGCACCGAAACTACGGCACCTCCGAGTTCGAGCACACGTTCAGCTCGATGACGATCCCCGGACTCCGATCCAGCAAAGTGTCGGGGAAGAGTTTCGTCAGCACGACGGCGTGGTGAAGATCTTGATGAACTACAGCAGCAGGGCTTCGCCTAAACTCCGCTACAGTATTATCGAGGAATATGGTGGCAGGGGGCACCGCACACGGCTAAGGAATAGATCACATGGATCAACTTGTGTGTCTAGAGGTGCCCCCTGCCTCCGTATATAAAGGAGTAGAGGGGGGAGGCTGGCCGGCCAAGGAGGAGGGCGCAGGAGAGTCCTACTCCCTCTAGGAGTAGGATTCCCCCCCCCCCCCAATCCTAGTCGGAATAGGATTCGCGGAGGGGGAAAAGAGGAGCAGGGGGCCGGCCACCTCTCCTAGTCCTAATAGGACTAGGGGAAGGGGGAGGCGCACAGCCCATCTAGGGCATCCTCTTCTCTTTTCCACCAAGGCCCACTATGGCCCATATAGCTCCGGGGGGTTCCGGTAACCCTCCCGGTATTCCGGTAAAATCCCGATTTCACCCGGAACACATCCGATATCCAAACATAGGCTTCCAATATATCAATCTTTACGTCTCGACCATTTCGAGACTCCTCTTCATGTCCATGATCACATCCGGGACTCCGAACAACCTTCGGTACATCAAAATGCATAAACTCATAATATAACCGTCATCGTAACCTTAAGCGTGCGGACCCTACGGGTTCGAGAACAATGTAGACATGATCGAGACACGTCTCCGGTCAATAACCAATAGCGGGACCTGGATGCCCATATTGGCTCCTACATATTCTATGAAGATCTTTATCGGTCAGACCGCATAACAACATACGTTGTTCCCTTTGTCATCGGTATGTTACTTGCCCGAGATTCGATCGTTGGTATCCAATACCTAGTTCAATCTCGTTATCGGCAAGTCTCTTTACTCGTTCCGTAATACATCATCTCACAACTAACATATTAGTTGTAATGCTTGCAAGGCTTATGTGATGTGTATTACCGAGAGGGCCCAGAGATACCTCTCCGACAATCGGAGTGACAAATCCTAATCTCGATATACGCCAACCCAACATCTACCTTCGGAGACACCTGTAATGCTCCTTTATAATCACCCAGTTATGTTGTGACGTTTGGTAGCACCCAAAGTGTTCCTCCGGCAAACGGGAGTTGCATAATCTCATAGTCATAGGAACATGTATAAGTCATGAAGAAAGCAATAGCAACATACTAAACGATCATGTGCTAAGCTAATGGAATGGGTCATGTCAATCAGATCATTCAACTAATGATGTGACCTCGTTAATCAAATAACAACTCATTGTTAATGGTTAGGAAACATAACCATCTTTGATTAACGAGCTAGTCAAGTAGAGGCATACTAGTGACACTTTGTTTGTCTATGTATTCACACATGTATTATGTTTCCGGTTAATACAATTCTAGCATGAATAATAAATATTTATCATGATTATAAGGAAATAAATAATAACTTTATTATTGCCTCTAGGGCATATTTCCTTCAGCTGCCAGTGACCACCTCGGATCAGGCGACCCCACGCTCTCCTCGTCCTTCTTCCCTGCCATCTGCTGCCGCCCCAGGTCATCAGCGCCGCCGTTCCGCCCTCGATTCCTCTCTGCTCCCTCACCGTCATGAGCTTCCTCTCTCTCTCTCCCGCAGGATTGTCCCGTCGCCGCCCTGGAAGCTCCAGCGACCCCCACATCACCAGATCTGGCGGATCCCGGCCTTCTTCGCCCGTTCCAGGTCCTCCTCCGCGCCTCGCCGTTGGCGAGCCGCTGTCGTCCGCCGCCACTGTTGCGTCCTCCTCCTTGCTCGTGCGGAGGCACGAGGACGACGAGCAGGAACTGCTCGCTCCGCTCTTAGGCCCCGTCGTGGGCCAGATCCATCCAAGGCCCAGGAGCCCCTTGTCAGGCCTCTTTTCCACCGAACGGGCCTTGGCCCATGTGAGCAGCGCCCAGCCCCTATCATGTGTTTGTTGGGCTAGGTAGTTTCAGCCAGTGGACGTGTTCTTTCTCCTGGACGAATTTAATCATTTTTCCAGAGATTATAGTTTTATAGAAAAGCCCCTAAACTTCATGCATTTAATATCTCCACAACCGTGCATCGGATTAAAACAACTTATATATATATAATGCCTAGAATTTTGTGTAGTTTCATATTATCCCACTTTTATCCATGTTTGACATGCTTAAAATGATGTTTGTTTAAATTTGCTCCTATGTCATGCTAAAATGCTTTAATTCATAACTAAATAACCATAACTCGGAATTTAATAATCTTTATATGTAAATGGGGTAGAAAAATGCCTAGTTTAACATGGTGTACTTGTTTTGCATGCCTTACAACTCAAAAATTATGTTTAGGGCAGAACAGTACCAAACCTAAAATGTGCACATGAGGAGTTTTCGGAATTGTTGTTTTGTTGTTCCGGCCTCATTTAACCTTGCCTAGATTAGATAGTTTTATTTTGCTTCACCCTCTTGCCATGCTAACAACATTTAATTTTGTTGAGTACATAAATGAGAGAGAACTAAACAAGGCATGTGGTGTTCCGTCGATATGCAACTCGTTGCATATTGAGCTCCACTTAATTTATAGGATTGTTTGTGCACTTTGCCATGCCATGCTTCATTAAACCGGACATGCATCATACTTGTTTGTGCATCGTGCCATGTTGATGTGTTGGTTGTTTACTATGTTGTGTGCTTCTTTCCGGTGTTGCTTCTTCGGGTTGGTTCCGTTAACGTCGCGTTCGTGAGGATCCGTTCGACTTCGTTCGTTTGTCTTCTTCATGGACTCGTTCTTCTTCCTTGCGGTATTTCAGGCAAGATGACCATACCCTCGAAATCACTTCTATCTTTGCTTGCTAGTTGCTCTCTCTTTTGCTATGCCTATGCTGTGATACCTACCACTTGCTTATCGTGCCTCCCATATTGTTGAGCCAAGCCTCTAACCCACCTTGTCCTAGCAAACCGTTGTTTGGCTATGTTACCGCTTTGCTCAGCCCCTCTTATAGCGTTGTTAGTTGGAGGTGAAGTTTGAAGTTTGTTCCTTGTTGGAACATGGAGATGTTGTTCCTTGTTGGAACATGTTTACTTGTTGGGATATCACAATAGCTCTTATCTAATTAATGCATCTATATATTTGGTAAAGGGTGGAAGGCTCGGCCTTATGCTTGGTGTTTTGTTCCACTCTTGCCGCCCTAGTTTCCGTCATATCGGTGTTATGTTCCCGGATTTTGCGTTCCTTACGCGGTTGGGTAATTATGGGAACCCCTTGACAGTTCGCCTTGAGTAAAACTCCTCGAGCAATGCCCAACATTGATTTTACCATTCGCCACCTACCCATTTTCTTTCCCTTGGGTTCTGCAGACTCAAGGGTCATCATTATTTTAACCCCCCCGGGCCAGTGCTCCTCTGAGTGTTGGACCAACCTGTCAGCTACCGGTGGCCACCAGGGGCAACTCTGGGCTGGCCTACCCGTACCTAGGACAATCTGAGTGTGCCCTGAGAAAGAGATATGTGCAGCTCCTATCGAGATTTGTCGGCACATTTGGGCGGTGTTGCTGGTTTAGTTTTACCTTGTCGAAATGTCTTGTAACCGGGATTCCGAGTCTGATCGGGTCTTCCCGCTAGATGGAATATCCTTTGTTGACCGTGAGAGCTTGTCATGGGCTAAGTTGGGACTCCCCTGCAGGGTTTTGAATTTTCGAAAGCCGTGCCCGCGGTTATGGGCAGATGGGAATTTGTTAATGTCTGGTTGTAGAAAACCTGAAGTTGACCTTAATTAAAATATATCAACCGCGTGTGTTACCGTGATGGTCTCTTTCCGGCGGAGTCCGGGAAGTGAACACGGTGTTGGAGTTATGCTTGATGTAGGTTGTTTTAGGATCACTTCTTGATCATACTTTTATCGATCGTGCTTTGCCTTCTCTTCTCGCTCTCATTTGCGTATGTTAGACACCATATATGCTAGTCGCTTGCTGCAGCTCCACCTCATACCTTTACCTTACCCATAAGCTTAAATAGTCTTGATCGCGAGGGTGCGAGATTGCTGAGTCCCCGTGGCTCACAGATACTTCTAAAACTAGTTTGCAGGTGCCGTTGAGTCCGTGCAGATGACGCAACCAAGCTCAGGAGGAGCTCGATGAAGATCTTGTCCTTTGTGTTGTTTCGTTCTAGTTGATCAGTAGTGGAGCCCAGTTGGGGTCGATCGGGGACCTTGTCGCCTTTGGGGTTCATCTTTTATTTTGGTTCCGTAGTCGAACCTTGATTGTATTTGGATGATGTAATGCTTTATTCATGTACTTGTGTGAAGTGGCAATTGTAAGCCAGCTATGTATCTCTTTCCCTTATGTATTACATGGGTTGTGTGAAGATTACCTCACTTGCGACATTGCTTTCAATGCGGTTATGCCTCTAAGTCGTGCTTCGACACGTGGGAGATATAGCCGCATCGAGGGCGTTTCATCGGTCGAGGACCGTAGGGGAGGTAACTCCACTGCCCACTGCCGTCGGGTCGGCGGTGAGAGGGAGACCGGGGCAGGAGGCCTCTGGTCGTTCCTCTCCGGTGGTGGATACGTCGACCTCTCCTACGGCGTCGGTTCGCGCTGAGGGCGGGATTTCCCTTGATCCGCCGCAGGGGTTGGGGCTGCCGGCGCCGTCTGGCCTGGGCGCTTTGCCCGCCGGCCTGGCAGCTCATCCCGGCGAGGGGAAGGGAGGTAGGCGGTCCCTCTTCTACCTTCCCCTGTGCGCATGTCGGTACCTGCGCCGAGATCGGGTTTGGGGGCTGTGCGGCTTCCGAGCGTTGGGGGTGAGGCGGGAGGCCTGACCCCGATCCAGGCTTCTAGGGAGGAGGTCATAGCTTTTGGAGGTATCACGGATCCTGTGTCTCAGGGGCGGCAGATGAGTTGTCACCTCCAGGACCAACCGGAGGTGGATGACATGCAGCTGAGGTGCGCCAGGCGGGCGGCCAAGCTTCGTGATATGGAGGTCACAACCGGTATGTCGGTCAACACATCCAACTCTATTCTGCATTTTTCTGATGTTGAGATTATTCATAATGCAAATCAGTTAGGTGTTTCTCTTGGTAGTAATGATGATGAAATCTCGCAGTCATTTAATAATATCTTGGATCTTGAAGCGATCGTGCTTTAGACATGATTCGCAATCTAGCAGCGGTTAAACCTATGAACGATTCTGATATAGCACAGTTGGGAGTCAGAGTGTTAGATTCGCTTTGTTTAGATATTGCCCCTCCTCCCCCTGAGACAGGGGAGGAGGATGGGTCCTTAACGATTGGGGATAACAAACCTATAGAGGACCTTCCCGAGGGTCTCCCTGACACCGGTTGTGGGGACCGGGAGGTGGATATACCCAAACCTAAACGCAAGTGGCAACACAAGATCTACCCGACATCGGCTGTGCGTAGAAGTGCTTGGAACCGGATGACCAAAAAATTTCATGATGAGTTATGAGAGGAATTTTTTTGGAAAAGCAGAGGTCTGGGGGACTTGGCTAAAAGACGTTTTCTAGCAGAGGCTTCGATCGAACAGAGGCTGGATTTTATTGCTCTTTCAGAAACCGGCAGAAGCAATTTCATGCCTCAATTCCTTAATACGTTGTTGGGAGTGGCCGATTTTGACTGGCATGGTCTATCTCCGAGAGGAAGGTCAGGCGGCATCTTACTTGGGGTTAGATGTGAGACGCTGGAAGTCCGGAGTGTGGTCATGGGAGATTTCGCTGTCAAATTTCGGGTTAGGACGAAGATCGACGGATTTAATTGGGCCTTGGTGGCGGTCTATGGTGCCGCTCAGCCAGAATTAAAACCGGATTTTCTGGCGGATCTAGCCCGTATTTGCGGATCTGAACAGCTTCCAATCTTAGTAGGGGGCGATTTCAATATCATTAGAAGGAGGGACGAAAAGAACAATGACAATTTCGATGGCAGATGGTCGTTTATGTTTAACACCATTATTGAAAGCTTGGATCTGAGAGTGATAGAGCTTTCGGGTAGAAAATTCACTTGGGCTAATTCATTGCCTACTCCTACTTTTGAGAAGCTTGACCGTGTACTCGCGAGCGTTGATTGGGATCAGAAGTTTCCTCTAGTCACCGTACAGGCGTTATCACGCGGAATTTCGGACCACACCCCGTTGCTGGTTTGACTCTGGTGAGGCAACACACGTGGGGAACAAGAATATCTTCTCTTTTGAACTAGCATGGTTTGAGAGAGAAGGTTTTTTGGATCTTATAGCCAGGGAATGGGCTAAAGATTCAGGAGGCAGAACTCCAATAGAGAGGTGGCAGAATAAGATTCGTCACTTGCAAAGTTTCTTACGAGGGTAGGCTAAGCATCTTAGTGGGGTTTATAAGGTCGAAAAGGAAAGGCTCATCTCCCTTATTCAGGCCTTAGATGTAAAAGCCGAAGGCACGATCCTAGATCCAACGGAATTTCATGTTAAACTAGATGCGGAGATGAGGCTGAAAAAGCTTCTGCGAGAAGAAGAACTGAAGTGGGCATTGCGGGCGAAGGTTTGCAAAGTGGTCCAGGGGGACGCCAACACTCAGTTTTTTCATATGATCGCCAATGGCAAGCACAGAAAGAAAATGATCTTTCATCTTGAGCAAGATGAAGGGACGATTGTAGGGCAGGACAGTTTAAAACTATACATCACTGATTATTATAAGAAACTATTTGGGCCTTCGGAGGATAATTTCGTGTCTCTAGATGAGTCGCGGAATGAGGATATCCCCCAGTTGGCATCAGATGAGAATGATATTTTAACTGCCCCATTCTCAGAGAAAGAGGTGTTTGAAGCTATAGCTCAAATGAAGAATAACTCGGCTCCAGGACCGGATGGTTTTCCAGCGGAGTTTTATAAGAGGTGCTGGCATATTATTAAAGGGGACTTGCTTCCGATGTTCCAGGACTTATTCGCTGGACAGCTTCAATTGTTTCATCTGAATTTTGGAGCTATCACTTTGCTGCCTAAGAAAACAGATGCGGTCCGAATTGAGCAGTTTAGGCCCATCTGTCTTCTCAATGTAAGAGCATCTCCACCCGTCTCCCCAGGAAGGCCCCCAAGAGCACTTTTCCAGCGTCGACGGTCAAAAAAGTTTCCACTCGCGCCCCCAGGAGCACAAATATCGCCGGATTTGGCCAAAACTACGGCCGACGCTCTCATCCCATTCCCAGGATCCTGGGGGACAGCTTGGGAGGAGAGAGACTACTTTAGTTGCTTTGGGCCCATTGTCAGCCTCCCACTCCCTCTCTCTCCTCGCTTTTCCTTCGGGCCCACCCACATGATCTCTTTTCTCTTTCTCTCCCCCACCAACTCCCGCCCGCACAGAATGCCTCGCCGACGACGTCCAGCTGCGCCGGACCCGCCGAGCTTGCCGCCCTGTATCCTCCTCGTGCTTGGCCCTCGCTGCCGCCGCCGCTATCCCCGCGCGGGCGCGGGGGGCCGCCGTCGCCGTGGAAAAAATTCCATTCCTTCGTGGTGTCCCAGCACCTCGAGGCTCATGCGCGCGCCGTCCAGGCATCGAAGCCCCCGCGCCCACCGCGCGCCGATCCCGAAGTGCTCCGCCAGGGCCGCCGCCCCGTATCCTCCTCGTGCTTGGCCCTCGCTGCCGTCGCCGCTGTCCCCGCGCGGGCGCGGGGGGCCGCCGCCGCCGTGGAAAAAGTTCCATTCCTTCGTGGTGTCCCAGCACCTCGAGGCTCACGCGCGCGCCGTCCAGGCACCGAAGCCCCCGCGCCCACCGCGTGCCGATCCCGAAGTGCTCCGCCAGGGCCGCCGCCGCCTCCTCGTCCTCCTCCTGGCCGTCGTCCCGGACGCCGGCCGGCCCGAAGCACCCCTGCGCGCCCTGCGCGAGGAGCACGTCGAGCGAGTCGACAACGCCCACGGGCTCCGGCGCGCCCAGGCCGAAGGCGGCGAAGGCCTCGCGCATGCGCGGGCAGCCGGCGCGCCGGATGCCGTGGCCCTCCCACACGTGGCCGTCCAGCAGCTCAAAGATGTCCGCGAAGACGTCCTCGAACGAGGGTGCGCCGGAGGAGGCGGAGAGGACGCCACCGTCGGCGCCGGTGTCGTCCGGGCGGATGAGGGTGGAGTAGCTGGAGACCTCGACGAGGCAGCGCGGGCAGACGAGGATGGCGGAGAACTCCAGCAGGCTGCACTCGCTGGGCAGCGACAGGGACTGCGCAGCCTCCACGTCGAAGAACACCATCTCCCTCTTCTTGGTGGTCGCCATTGGTTCCGGCAAGCAACTCGGTGGTGGTTTCTTGGCGATGGAGCTTTGTTTGTTTGTTTCTTGCTTGAAGGAATGGAGGAGAGGAGGGATGGGAGAATGGATGATCCCTGTCTTGTCGAAGGAGCCTGTCGATGGAGCTCTGGGGGCGCAATGAGTGGAAAAAATTCCACCCCCCAGGCCGAAGTTTTCGCTGGCAGCCCCCCAGGAGGCGAAAAAATGCCTCCTGGGGAGGCCAACGGCTGGAGATGCTCTAAGTTTCAAAATCTTCACCAAGGTTGGGACTAATAGACTCACATAGATTGTGCATTCTGTGGTGCATCCATCCCAAACTGCTTTTATGCCGGATAGGAACATCCTTGAAGGGGTGGTGGTCCTGCATGAAATGCTCCATAAAATCCATACGAAAAAACTAGATGGGGTGGTTTTTAAAGTGGATTTCGAAAAAGCGTACGACAAAGTCAAATGGCCAATCCTTGAACAGGCGTTGAGGATGAAAGGTTTCGATCCAGCTTGGTGTAGACAGATAGAATCTTTCATGCAAAAAGGCAGTGTTGGAATTAAAGTGAATGATGACATAGGGCGTTATTTCCAAACACATAAGGGCCTGAGACAAGGAGATCCAATGTCACCTATTTTGTTTGACATGTTGACAATTCTAATAGGGAGGGCTAAGGATGTCGGACAGGTAGGGAGCTTAGTACCTCATCTAGTTGATGGAGGTGTGTCTGTCCTACAGTACGCTTATGATACTATCATCTTTATGGAGCATGACTTGGCGAAGGCACGAAACATGAAGCTGGTGTTATGCTTGTTCGAACAATTGTCCGGTCTGAAAATTAATTTTCACAAGAGTGAATTGTTCTGCTTTGGTAGAGCCAAGGAGGAACAAGAGGCCTATAAGCAATTGTTCGGGTGTGAATCGGGGGCTTTACCTTTTACGTATTTAGGTATACCCATCCATCACCGTGAGCTAACAAATAGCGAATGGAAGTGCATTGAGGATCGATTTGAGAAGAAATTGGGTTGCTGGAAGAGCAAACTGATGTCATATGGAGTCCGGTTAGTTCTTATCAATTCGGTGCTCACCAGTATGCCCATGTTCCTTTTGTCTTTTTTCGAAGTGCCAGTGGGAGTTCGGAAAAGAGTCGACTTCTATCGATCCTGTTTTTTCTGGCAAAGTGATGAGTTGAAGAGAAAGTATAGATTAGCTAGAAGGGACATTATTTTTTTGACCGAAGGACCAAGGGGGTCTTGGTATCGAAAATCTTGAGATAAAGAACAAATGTCTCCTCGGCAAATGGCTGTATAAGCTTTCTCGAGAGACCGAGGCCACTTGGGCTCAGATTTTGCGTAATAAGTACCTTCAGTCCAAGACATTATCCCATGTGACAGTGAGGCCGATGGATTCGCCTTTCTGGAAAGGCCTGATGAGAGTTAAATCGCTCTTCTTTAACCGGACCAAGGTGGTTATCGGTAACGGTACTTCTACAAGATTCTGGGAGGATACTTGGCAAGGGGATATGCCATTGGCAGTACAGTATCCTACTCTCTATAGCATTGTTCAACGGAGAGATGCGACCGTTGAGACGGTATGTCAGTCCACGCCTTTACATATTAGCTTCAGGAGAACTTTAGCCGGTAACCGTTGGGAAGCTTGGCTCCATCTTGTGAGAAGACTTATGGAGGTTCAACTTTCTCAACGTCCAGACCAGTTGTGTTGGAAACTTACTAGGAATGGAGAATTTACGGTCAAATCGATGTACTTGAATGTTATTAATTCTACTTCTATTCCTACGTCGAAACATGTTTGGCATGTCAAAGTTCCCTTGAGAGTTAAAGTGTTCATGTGGTTTGTGCATAAACAAGTCATTTTAACTAAGGATAACTTGATTAAACGCAATTGGACTGGCTCCGGTCGGTGTAGCTTTTGTGATAGAGATGAAACAATCAAGCACCTCTTTCTCGATTGTCCTATGGCAAAAATTCTTTGGCAATCAGTGAACATAGCCTTTAATATTACTCCTCCACATAATATTAACACGTTATTTGAAACGTGGTTGGATGGGATTGAGCCCCAAACAGCGAGACACATTCGTGTAGGAGTATGTGCATTATTATGGGCTATCTGGAACTGCAGAAATGATTTAGTCTTTAACAGAATATCAAATACTCATTTTTTGCAGGTTATATTCCGAGCCACTGTGTTGATCCGTATGTGGTCATTGCTCACTCCGACGGAGGCCGGGGAACGTTTGGTTACTGGATCTATCTGATGGGAGATGGTAGCACAGGATATTTTCAGCCGGTTTGGATGGCGGTCATGTAATAGGATAGGCAATTAGTTTTCCTGTCTTTCTCTTAGCGGCCGGATGTGGCTTTTGTTTTTGCTCCTTAGCTCTATGTGAGCAGCTTTGTTTGAGACTTTTAGACTTGTGTTGAACCTATTTGCTTGTTTAATAAAGATGGCCGTATGCATCTCTCCGATGCAGAGGCCGGGGATGTCCCCCTTTTCAAAAAAAATGTACAATGATCAATCGGGCTCAACCCTATGGAGATGACTGGGCTCAAGACCGGAATCTGCTGCTTGATGACATACAACCATGAGGCAAACGATATGAGGATTCGTGGTAGATAATCGTTCCATGAAAATAGTTTCTCCTTATATTGGAGTTTGGAAATTTCAGCTTGAGCTCATATGGTCAAGTTTTGTAGAAACTGGCATACACATGAACAACTTCCAACATAGGTAAAATCATGATGAACATGGAGCAATTGAAACGAGCAAAGGCAAACCTACAAGCGTGAATACCAATTCTAATGCCACTTGGGTTTCTACTTTTCACTTGGTCACGTAACTTGTTGCAAACAATCTTGAATCGTTGCCACCTATGCTTGAGTGAGTTCTCGTTGCGGTTTCAGTCACAACTGCAAATGGGGGATAATGCTTCATCTCGTGGAAGAATTCTCGAATCTTCCTCATATATGCCGAACCCTCTTGATCCGCTCACATATTGGATATGGTGTCACCTCCAACCATGTGATGCACAATAATTGATATTGTTTCATCGTGTACACACCTCCTCTTTTGGTTATTTTCCTAACTTCCAATGTGAGCAATTTGATCTTCAATTTCATGAAATTGATTGGGATGGGCATCATCCGTCATTTTCTTACTATGTTAACCGTCATTGATCTTGTTCATCATTTCCACATCGAGATTGTCCGACAATATGCATCACAAAAATGGATTTCAATTAGCCAGAATAGGCTATCTAGCTGAAATATGCATCACAAAAATGGATTTCAATTGCAGCATCACACATGGTTCACACATGTATCATACAGCTATGACAAATGAAAAAAGCCTCAACAAGGTCGAAGTATATTGTTTGGTTGTTCGACCACCCAATTAGCCAAACAGATTACATGCCTCACCATGGTTGGGGTGGGTTGTTGCTGCCATTGAAGCTGCAGCGAGTTAACAACATGGTAGGACGTCTAGATGTCGAGTCCATGCCGAAGGGGAAGCTCTTCTTCATGCCATTTGAGACGCTGGAGCGTGACGACATGAAGCCAGTGTCCTATGCCTACCTGTGGCGATTTCTTCGTCAGTTGCTTGCTTGGCAAAAACTGCGACCATGGCATTGGCTCAGCGAGCGACACACGCATTACTATATTTCGTGAGGCTATGGATTCAAGCCATTGAGTGTCGTGCCATCCATCAATGACTGACGAGGTGGATTGGGCAGGGGAGAGAGATGTGAGATATGTGGTGGCTGGGTTGGGATGCATGTGCGGTGCGACTGCAAGGGGAAAATGCGGTAGGGGGAAATGACGACATGCGGTGGACAGAGTTAATGGCAGTGAGCAGCAGCTATGTTGGGAGGGCGAGCGGTTGGCAACGACTAAGTCGGGAAGGAGCGCTCAAGAGGAGACAGAGGTGAGCGAGAGGGGGAAAAGGAAAGGTTTCAGTGGGGTGGGGCTGATGTGCGCATGAGCCCCAATTTGGGTCCAAATAGGACTATGACAATCCGCGAATAAATGATGGCCCCGTTGGTGAGGAGTTTCGGCCCAAATGTGCCTCCGGACAGCCTCGTGAACAAATGAGGAAGTTTAGGGCTGTTCCTTGAGGGTGGGTCCAATCCATGAGGAAGTTTAGGGCTGTTCCTTGAGGGTGGGTCCAATCCATCGCATTATCATGAATCGCACAGGGCTAAAACACGAATGGGCTGGCCCAACTAGCTGCTACAAGATTCTAGAAGGTTTGGCCAAGTATTTTGTGTTTGTTTTTTAACCAAATGTTTAGTTTTTATCCTTTTTTAATTTACATCTTTCCAGGGTTTTTAGTTTTTCATAATGGTCCAATTTTAAAAAAAAATCCCAAAAATTCAAATTATGTTTGGGATGTTTTTTTATTTCATGAATTTTCAAATAATGTTTAGGTTTATTAGAAAAAATTTGGAATTTCTAAAAAAAATTCTTATATTTTTGGAAATGTTCATTTCTTATAAATAAATTTCATGTTTTATCAAAAATAAAAAATAAAACTAAGAGGATGAGGGAACATAACTAGTTTTCTTAGAACCGGTTACCATAGCTAGTTTTTTTTAATACAAAAGGATGTATGCATCACCGATCACTCGGTCCATAACTAGCAGTACCAATGTGAACCAATCTGTGATTAGACAGTTAGGAGGATAGTGATATCCCAGTCCACCAAGGTTGAAGTTCTATACTTTGAGACGGGTGCTTGCATTTTCTATGATTTAGGCCTTTCGGCGATGTGCGTACAGTGGAAAAAGACGTTTCCGTCGAGTACGAAGATGTCTATAGCGACTTCGTTAAGCTCAAGATGATGTATCACACGACACAGTCTTGTGACACGCTCATGGGGGTATGACGTGCGTGCGTGTGTGCTTACGTATGTATGAGGCGTCTAAAAAGAAAAGAAAAAACTAGTAGTGCCCGCAAAAACAAAAAAAAACTAGTAGTACCAACGGAAAAAAGAATCGGTGGGGCTATGTTAATCTGACCGGTAGCACATGGTTGAATTTGCGCGTATCAAACGCCCGCAGCCTGTGCTGATCAATCGGACGGTACTTCTCTCGCTCTCCTCCCCAGCAAATTTTCTCGCACCGAACGAGAGAGTTCGACGGCGCGGCGCCCCTGTTCGGCAAAGTGGCCTGCATCGGCCAGACGTCGTGAGCTGCTCCGTCGAACAGCGCTCGCCGTGTCGCGCGCATGGACATTTGGGGTGCTCGTGCGACGGGGAGGCGCCGGTGACAGCGGCGACGGCCGTGCTCGTGTGTAGCCTGGGCGTCCCGCATCGTCTTCCTGAAGTGCGGCACCCGCTAGAGCTGAGAGGACACAGCGGGCGGTGGGTACACGCACGGCGACCGTGCAGCGCACTGCACGGGGATGCGCGGTCGGCGGGGCGAGCCACCCGCCCGAGTCGTCATCGTCGAGGATGGCGCTTGCTGGTCAGCATTATGTTCAAAGCATTCGCATCATGATTGGGCGTTTTAGGGTTTGCAGTTTTCGGCGATTTAGGGTTTCCGAAATTAAAATTGTGGAAAACCTCAGCTCGTCAATTGGGATTTGGATTCCCAAATTTTTTGGCCCTCTTCCCTAGCAAAGCTTCCCCCTTTTCTCTCGGTCTGTTGCGAAACTCCCTCCGGCTCACACGTGAGCGAGCGAAACCAACTTTTCCTGTTTCTTTTCCTGTTTCTTTCACAGGGCAGAGCACATCGCCACCGCGGTAGGAGACAGGTCTCTGGCCGTGAAGGAGACGCGGAGGTGGAAGGGAGGCCGAGAGCGGCCAGGCGGGCGATGGCCGCCGCAGCCGCCGCCATCCCTGACGTCCGGAGGTGGAGCAAAGCTTCCGGCGGTCCTTCGTCTCCGGTGACCGCCACCGCCGTCTTCCTCTTCCTCTTCGTCGTCGTGGTCGGCGTCCTCGTCTCCGGCCGTTGGATAACCACCACCGTGAGGCTGGCACACTATTTTTTCTTAACTTTATTGATTGATGTTTACTGCCATCTGCGAGGCTCTTACCAACACAGATTTGTTATTATCGTACATGTACGTATGCAGACTAATTTGGCAGACACCAATCTAGATCGGTGGCGCACAAACCCGGTAGGTAAGCCCACTACCCACTCACCATTCTTATTTGCTTGATCTGACTCATAACTTGCCTTAGTCTCCAGTAGAGTGACATGCATATGGTCTTCCTCTCTCTGTTTTTCTGTTTTCATATATATACTCTTCCTATGAAATGTCATTTTACATGATTTTTTCTTGAGAATGGATTTTACAGGGTTGGTTTGTCCTACAAAAATAAAATGTTATGGTCTGATCAAATAAGAAAAGGAGAATTTTCTGCGCTGCATGGAATTTCTAGCAACATTTTCACCTAGTAGGATATACTTATTGGCCAGTTCCAGCATTTTAACTTTTGACATGTCTAGAGCCCTAGAATTCCAAATTTGTTGCGAAAATACCAGCTTTTATAACGGAATTACTCACAACCAAAGATTGAATCTCCGTCCATGCAGGCGATCCTAAATTCCTGACCGCCACGCATTCCACCTCCACCCCTGCCACCCCTGATGTGCTGCCGCCACCGCTCCCCACATACTCCCTCTCCTGCTCGGCGCCGCCACTCGCCGGTGAGCCTGACATCCCAAGCAACATCTCTCAGACTCTGTCCCTCGCGCTCTCCTCAAACGCCACATGCGCCTCTATCTCCGAGACACAGCTGGTTCCCCCCACTACCGCCGCCAACTCCTCCTGCCCTGCCTACTTCCGCTTCATCCACGAGGACCTCCACCCGTGGCGCGCGGCGGGGGGCATCACGCGCACGATGCTCGACCGTGCGCGCACCACCGCCAACTTCCGCCTTGTCATACTCCATGGCCGTGCCTACATTGAGCGCATCGCGCCAGCCTTCCAGACGCGTGACCTCTTCACCATCTGGGGCATCCTCCAGCTACTCCGCCGCTACCCTGGTCGCATCCCCGATCTCGACCTCATGTTCGACTGCGTGGACTGGCCGGTTGTCCATGCTGATGAGTACCAGGGGGAGAACGCCACCATCTTGCCGCCGCTTTTCCGCTACTGCGGCAACAACGAGACACTCGACATAGTTTTCCCGGACTGGTCTTTCTGGGGCTGGTAAGCAACTGCTCCTCCCTTCCTTCGTGCTCGTATTTCTTACACGTTCTATGCATTCCTATTTCCAACATCTGGGTCACTATTCATTAACAATGCAATTGAACATCAGTATTAAATCAGCACTAGTGATTCATGCACCATTACTGTTATGATAATCATATTTTTACTAGGAATAGTACAAAGTCAACATTCTTCATGTGAGACTTGATTTGGAGTACATAAGCTTTGAGTCTTTGACAGACCCAAGGACTTTCCAAACAAGATCAAAATAGTTGTCCAATATACATGGTACATTGTATTCATGTATGAAACATACGAATGCACTTTTTTTTTTACTTTCGTATCAGCTAAATCCAATGTTCTGATGCTATGGGAGAAAATCAATGGACACAAACTGGAAGCAAATGGTAAAATATCAGTATGTTTCCCTGAAGTTTTGTATCCTGAGAAGTGTATAAATTTGAAGTGCATAGTACACATTGATCCAAATTAAATTTATTATTCTATGCTTTGATTTGTAAACAAAGTGCAGATGCTTAAACTGACTTTGTGCTGATAGGGCCAAGATCAATATAAAGCCCTGGGATGCGCTGCAAAAGGATCTGGATGCTGGCAATAGGAAGGTGAGATGGATAGATAGAGAGCCTTATGCTTATTGGAAAGGGAATCCAGAGGTCGCTGCTATAAGGCAAGAGCTGGTTGAGTGTAATGTTTCCAGTGAGCAAGAATGGAATGCACGGATTTACAAACAGGTACATACTTGTTTGAGTTTATGTTGCATTGCGCTCTTTTATAATTGAAGGGAGTGTTGACATCCCATTTTATTCTTACAAGTTCGAAATCCTGTTCTATATTTTCAAATTATGTTGTTCTCTTACAATTCTTCTAATCCCTCTGATATAGAACACACCCTTTTGTTCGAACAAAATAATCTTGATGGTGGCTATGGCTGATTAGCTTGCTTACTTTTGCTGTTTTCATTTAGGATTGGGTCAAAGAGAGCAAGGCGGGATACAAAAAATCAGATTTGGCAAGTCAATGCACCCACAGGTTTCTTTTCTACTTTTCTCTTATTAAAAGTTAGTCCAGACTTGTTTGTTCTATCATCGGTGTTGAAATTGTTATGTTGGGTGATAGGTACAAGATCTACATCGAAGGATCAGCATGGTCAGTTAGTGAGAAGTATATCCTAGCTTGTGATTCGATGACGCTGGTGATTAACCTGAAATACTACGATTTCTTTTCAAGGGCGCTGATGCCCACTCAGCACTATTGGCCTGTTCGAGATGAAAGTAAGTGTAGCTCCATAAAGTATGCTGTGGACTGGGGAAATTCTCACAAGGAAAAGGTATGTTATGCAGCTAGGAATGACCTTAACTGTTTTTTTTTTTGTATGAGCTGAAACACATTGGCCTTTAGCTAGTAATCCCTCCAATCCATATTAATTATCGCCGATTTAGTACAAAGTTATTAAGTTAATATGGATTGGTGGGAGTAGAAAATATCATAGCATACTTCCCGTGGATTCGATAGTATCTGAAGAACATGTTTCTAACACCTCCTCTTCAAAAACTGTTCATAGGCACAGAAAATAGGGAAGGAAGGAAGCAAGTTCATTCAACAAGAACTTAGTATGGAATATGTATACGATTACATGTTTCACCTCTTAACAGAGTACGCTAAGCTCCTACTGTTCAAGCCAACAAAGCCACCTGAAGCTGTTGAGGTCTGTCCCGAATCTTTGGCCTGCCAAGCCATAGGCAGGGAGAAGAAGTTTATGGAGGATTCCATGGTAAAGTCTGCAAACGTTGCTGGCCCATGCAATCTGCCTCCTCCCTTTAGCCCCGAGGAATTCAGAGAACTGTATCAGAGGAAAGAAAAGTCGATGAAGCAGGTCGAAACGTTGGAGCGAAATGCTTCAAAGCCCGAGGAGCGAAATGCTTCAAAGCCTGAGGGTAGCAATCGTTGACAACCCCCTAGTTTTTTAACTTACCCGAGGACATGCATATAAAGTTTGCTAAGCTATTTAGGATTCCTGGTTGTACAAATTTCGTAGTGGTGATACCAACAGCTTCTAATTTTATTGTTCAAATGTGTAACATCTAGAAAAGTTAAAGGAACTTTTAGATATCTCATGATCTTCTTCCGTTCATACGTTGTTAGTGTTTCCAATTTGTTATTTTAGTTGGAGAAGTATTAGGAATGCTACTATTTGCTAGGAGCTAGGATCCTACCTGGTCTAGGGCGTAGGTTGTACGGGAAGGCGGAGGGTTGACGTAGATGCGATCACGACTGCCGACGGCGGGGCGCCGTGGCGCGATGAAGAAGAGGCGGCGGCGGCGCAAGAGGCGGCTAGGGTTAGGTCTCCCGGCACCCTTCGGGAAGCCAAGCAAATAATGATTGCTTCTTGCTTTTGATTAGATTGATACATCTCCTCTCCTTATATAGAGAGGTTTACTTGACTCCTAAGAAAATGATCCTAATAACGATAAGATAATTGGGCTAAGTGTTGGGTAACGTAGCAGAGTTTTAAAATTTTCTACGCATCACCAAGATCAATCTATGGAGTCATCTCGCAACGAGGGAGAGAGGAGTGCATCTACATACCCTTGTAGATCATGCGCGGAAGCGTTCAAGAGAACGGGGTTGATGGAGTCGACTCGTCGTGATCCAAATCACCGATGACCTAGCGCCAAACGGACGGCACCTCCGCGTTCATCACACGTACGGTCGGGAAGACGTCTCCTCCAACTTGATCCAGCAAGGGGGAAGGAGAGGTTGATGAAGATCCAGCAGCACGATGGCATGGTGGTGGAAGCAACGGTGATCTCGGCAGCGCTTCGCCAAGCTCAGGGAGAGGGAGGAGTGTCACGGGAGGGAGAGGGAGGCGCCAGGGGCTAGGGTGCAGCTACCCTCCCTCCCCCCACTATATATAGGACCCCTAGGGGGCGCCGGCCCTAGGAGATTGAATCTCCAAGGGGAGGGGCGGCGGCCAAGGGGGGTGGAGTGCCCCCCAAGCCAAGTGGGGCGCCCCCACCCCTAGGGTTTCCAACCCTAGGCGCAGGGGGAGGCCCATGGGGGGCGCACCAGCCCACTAGGGGCTGGTTCCCCTCCCACTTTAGCCCATGGGGCCCTCCGGGATAGGTGGCCCCACCCGGTGGACCCCCAGGACCCTTCCGGTGGTCTCGGTACAATACCGATTACCCCCGAAACCTTCCCGATGGCCGAAACTTGACTTCCTATATATAAATCTTCACCTCCGGACCATTCCGGAACTCCTCGTGACGTCCGGGATCTCATCCGGGACTCCGAACAACTTTCGGGTTACCGTATACTAATATCTCAACAACCCTAGCGTCACCAAACCTTAAGTGTGTAGAACCTACGGGTTCGGGAGACACGCAGACATGACCGAGATGACTCTCCGGTCAATAACCAACAGAGGGATCTGGATACCATGTTGGCTCCCACATGCTCCTCGATGATCTCATCGGATGAACCACGATGTCGAGGATTCAATCAATCCCGTATACAATTCCCTTTGTCAATCGGTATGTTACTTGCCCGAGACTCGATCGTCGGTATCCCAATACCTCGTTCAATCTCGTTACCGGCAAGTCACTTTACTCGTACCGTAATGCATTATCCCGTGATCAACCACTTGGTCACATTGAGCTCATTATGATGATGCATTACCGAGTGGGCCCAGAGATACCTCTCCGTCATACGGAGTGAAAAATCCCAGTCTCGATTCGTGCCAACAGACACTTTCGGAGATACCTGTAGTGTACCTTTATAGTCACCCAGTTACGTTGTGACGTTTGGCACACCCAAAGCACTCCTAAGGTATCCGGGAATTGCACAATCTCATGGTCTAAGGAAATGATACTTGACATTCGGAAAAGCTATAGAAAACGAACTACACGATCTTTGAGCTATGCTTAGGATTGGGTCTTGTCCATCACATCATTCTCCTAATGATGTGACCCCGTTATCAATGACATCCAATGTCCATAGTCAGGAAACCATGACTATCTTTTGATCAACGAGCTAGTCAACTAGAGGCTCACTAGGGACGTGTTGTGGTCTATGTATTCACACATGTATTACGATTTCCGGATAACACAATTATAGCATGAACAAAAGACAATTATCATGAACAAAGAAATATAATAATTACCATTTTATTATTGCCTCTAGGGCATATTTCCAACAGTCTCCCACTTGCACTAGAGTCAATAGTCTAGTTACATTGTGATGAATCGAACACCCATGCAGTTCTGGTGTTGATCATGTTTTGCTCTAGGGAGAGGTTTAGTCAACGGATCTGCCACATTCAGGTCCGTATGTACTTTACAAATATCTATGTCTCCATTTTGAACACTTTCACGAATGGAGTTGAAGCGACGCTTGATATGCCTGGTCTTCTTGTGAAACCTGGGCTCCTTGGCAAGGGCAATAGCTCCAGTGTTGTCACAGAAGAGAGTCATCGGGCCCGACGCATTGGGTATGACTCCTAGGTCGGTAATGAACTCCTTCACCCAGATTGCCTCTTGTGCTGCCTCCGAGGCTGCCATGTACTCCGCTTCACATGTAGATCCCGCCACAACGCTTTGCTTGCAACTGCACCAGCTTACTTCCCCACCATTCAAAATATACACGTGTCCGGTTTGTGACTTAGAGTCATCCAGATCTGTGTCGAAGCTAGCATCGACGTAACCCTTTACGACGAGCTCTTCGTCACCTCCATAAACGAGAAACATGTCCTTAGTCCTCTTCAGGTATTTTAGGATATTCTTGACCGCTGTCTAGTGTTCCATGTCGGGATTACTTTGGTACCTTCCTACCAAACTTACGGCAAGGTTTACATCAGGTCTGGTACACAGAATAGCATACATGATAGACACTATGGCCGAGGCATAGGGGACGACACTCATCTTTTCTCTATCTTCTGCCATGGTCGGGCATTGAGTCGTGCTCAATCTCGTACCTTGCAATACAGGCAAGAACCCCTTCTTTGACTGGTCCATTTTGAACTTCTTCAATATCTTGTCAAGGTACGTACTCTGTGAAAGACCAATGAGGCGTCTTGATCTATCTCTATAGATTTTGATGCCTAATATATAAGCAGCTTCTCCAAGATCCTTCATTGAAAAACACTTGTTCAAGTAGGCCTTTATGCTTTCCAAGAATTCTATAGAATTTCCCATCAACAGTATGTCATCCACATACAATATGAGAAATGCTACAGAGCTCCCACTCACTTTCTTGTAAATGCGGGCTTCTCCATAAGTCTGCGTAAACCCAAACGCTTTGATCATCTCATCAAAACGAATGTTCCAACTCCGAGATGCTTGCACCAGCCCATAAATCGAGCGTTGGAGCTTGCACACCTTGTCAGCATTCTTAGGATCGGCAAAACCTTCCGGCTGCATCATATACAATTCTTCCTTAAGGAAACCATTAAGGAATGCCATTTTGACGTCCATTTGCCATATCTCATAATCATAGAATGCGGCAATTGCTAACATGATTCGGACGGACTTCAGCTTCGCTACGGGTGAGAAAGTCTCATCGTAGTCAACCCCTTGAACTTGTCGATAACCCTTAGCGACAAGCCGAGCTTTATAGATGGTTACATTACCATCCGCGTCTGTCTTCTTCTTAAAGATCCATTTATTTTCTATGGCTCGTCGATCATCGGGCAAGTAGTCAAAGTCCATACTTCATTTTCATACATGGATCCTATCTTAGATTTCATGGCTTCCAGCCATTTGTCGGAATTTGGGCCCGCCATCGCTTCTTCATAGTTCGAAGGTTCACCGTTGTCTAACAACATGATTTCCAGGACAGGGTTGCCGTACCACTCTGGTGCAGAACGTGTCCTTGTGGACCTACGAAGTTCAGTAGAAACTTGATCTAAAGTTTCATGATCATCATCATTAACTTCCTCTCTAGTCGGTGCAGGCACCTCAGGAATAATTTCTTGAGTTGCGCCACTTACCGGTTCAAGAGGTAATACTTCATCGAGTTCTACTTTCCTCCCACTTATTTCTTTCGAGAGAAACTCTTTCTCTAGAAAGGATCCATTCTTGGCAACAAAGATCTTACCTTCGGATCTGAGGTAGAAGGTATACCCAATAGTTTCTTTAGGGTATCCTATGAAGACGCATTTTTCTGACTTGGGTTCGAGCTTTTCAGGTTGAAGTTTCTTGACATAAGCATCGCATCCCCAAACTTTTAGAAACGACAGCTTAGGTTTCTTCCCAAACCATAATTCATACGGTGTCGTCTCAACGGATTTCGACGGAGCCCTATTTAAAGTGAATGCGGCAGTCTCTAAAACATAGCCCCAAAATGATAGCAGTAAATCGGTAAGAGACATCATAGATCACACCATATCTAATAGAGTGCGATTACGACGTTCGGACACACCATTACGCTGAGGTGTTCCAGGCGGCGTGAGTTGTGAAACTATTCCACATTTCCTTAAGTGTTTGCCAAATTCGTGACTCAAGTATTCTCCCCCACGATCTGATTGCAAGAACTTGATTTTCCTGTCACGTTTATTCTCAACCTCACTCTGAAATTCCTTGAACTTTCCAAAGGTCTCAGACTTGTGTTTCATTAAGTAGACATACCCATATCTACTTAAGTCATCAGTGAGGGTGAGAACATAACGATAGCCATCGCGAGCCTCAACACTCATTGGACCGCACACATCAGTATGTATGATTTCCAATAAGTTGGTTGCTCGCTCCATTGTTCCTGAGAACGGAGTCTTGGTCATTTTACCCATGAGGCATGGTTCGCACGTGTCAAATGATTCGTAATCAAGAGACTCCAAAAGTCCATCTGCATGGAGCTTCTTCATGCATTTGACACCTATGTGACCAAGGCGGCAGTGCCACAAGTATGTGGGACTATCATTATCAACCTTACATCTTTTGGTATTCACACTATATATGAATATGTGTAACATTACGCTCGAGATTCATTAAGAATAAACCATTCACCAGCGGAGCATGACCATAAAACATATCTCTCATATAAATAGAACAACCATTATTCTCAGATTTAAATGAGTAGCCATCTCGAATTAAACGAGATCCTGATACAATGTTCATGCTCAAAGCTGGCACTAAATAACAATTATTGAGGTTTAAAACTAATCCCGTAGGTAAATGTAGAGGCAGCGTGCCGACGGCGATCACATAGACCTTGGAACCATTCCCGACGCGCATCGTCACCTCGTCCTTCGCCAGTCTCCGCTTATTCCGCAGCTCCTGCTTTGAGTTACAAATGTGAGCAACCGCACCGGTATCAAATACCTAGGAGCTACTACGAGTACTGGTAAGGTACACAACAATTACATGTATATCACATATACCTTTAGTGTTGCCGGCCTTCTTGTCCGCTAAGTATTTGGGGCAGTTCCGCTTCCAGTGACCACTTCCCTTGCAATAAAAACACTCAGTCTCAGGTTTGTGTCCATTCTTTGACTTCTTCCCGGCAGCTTGCTTACCGGGCGCGGCAACTCCCTTGCCGTCCTTCTTGAAGTTCTTCTTACCCTTGCCTTTCTTAAACTTAGTGGTTTTATTCACCATCAACACTTGATGTTCCTTTTTGATTTCCACCTCTGCTGATTTCAGCATTGAATATACCTCAGGAATGGTCTTTTCCATCCCCTGCATATTGAAGTTCATCACAAAGCTCTTGTAGCTCGGTGGAAGCGACTGAAGGATTCTGTCAATGACCGCGTCATACAGGAGATTAACTCCCAGCTGAGTCAAGCGGTTGTGCAACCCAGACATTTTGAGTATGTGCTCACTGACAGAACTATTTTCCTCCATCTTACAACTGAAGAACTTGTCGGAGACTTCATATCTCTCGACCCGGGCATGAGCTTGGAAAACCATTTTTAGCTCTTCGAACATCACATATGCTCCGTGTCACTCAAAACGCTTTTGGAGCCCCGGTTCTAAGCTATAAAGCATGCTGCACTGAACGAGGGAGTAATCATCAACACGTGACTGCCAAGCGTTCATAACGTCTTGGTTCTCCGGGATGGGTGCGTCACCTAGCGGTGCTTCTAAGACATAATCTTTCTTGGCAGCTATGAGGATGATCCTCAGGTTTTGGACCCAGTCCGTATAGTTGCTGCCATCATCTTTCAGCTTGGTTTTCTCTAGGAACGCGTTGAAGTTGAGGGCAACATTAGCGTGGGCCATTTGATCTACAAGACATAGTGTAAAGATTTTAGACTAAGTTCATGATAATCAAGTTCATCTAATCAAATTATTCAATGAACTCCCACTCAGATAGACATCCCTCTAGTCATCTAAGTGAAACATGATCTGAGTTAACTAGGCCGTGTCCGATCATCACGTGAGACGGACTAGTCAACATTGGTGAACATCTTCATGTTGATCGTATCTTCTCTACGACTCATGCTCGACCTTTCGGTCTTCCGTGTTCCGAGACCATGTATGTACATGCTAGGCTCGTCAAGTCAACTTAAGTGTCTTGCGTGTGTAAATCTGGCTTACACCCGTTGTATTCGAACGTTAGAATCTATCACACCCGATCATCACGTGGTGCTTCGAAACAACGAACCTTCGCAACGGTGCACAGTTAGGGGGAACACTTTCTTGAAATTATTACGAGGGATCATCTTATTTAAGCTACCGTCGTTCTAAGCAAATAAGATGTAAAACATGATAAACATCACATGCAATCAAATAGTGACATGATATGGCCAATATCATTTGCTCCTTTTGATCTCCATCTTCGGGGCTTTATGATCATCGTTGTCACCGGCATGACACCATGATCTCCATCATCATGATGTCCATCATCGTGTCTTCTTGAAGTTGTCTCGTCATCTATTACTTCTACTACTATGGCTAACGCTTTAGCAATAAAGTAAAGTAATTACATGATGTTTATGTTGACACGCAGGTCATAAATAAATAAAGACAACTCCTGTGGCTCCTGCCGGTTGTCATACTCATCGACATGCAAGTCGTGATTCCTATTACAAGAACATGATCAATCTCATACATCACATATATCATTCATCACATCCTTTTGGCCATATCACATCACACGGCGCATGCTGCAAAAACAAGTTAGACGTCCTCTAATTGTTGTTGCAAGTTTTTACGTGGCTGCTATAGGTTTCTAGCAAGAACGTTTCTTACCTACGCCAAAACCACAACGTGATATGCCAATTTCTATTTACCCTTCATAAGGACCCTTTTCATCGAATCCGATCCGACTAAAGTGGGAGAGACAGACACCCGCCAGCCACCTTATGCAACTAGTGCATGTCAATCGGTGGAACCAGTCTCACGTAAGCGTACGTGTAAGGTCGGTCCGGGCCGCTTCATCCCACGATGCCGCCGAATCAAGATAAGACTAGTAACGGCAAGCAAATTGACAATATCGACGCCCACAACTGCTTTGTGTTCTACTCGTGCATAGAAACTACGCATAGACCTAGCTCATGATGCCACTGTTGGGTAACGTAGTAGAATTTTAAAATTTTCTACGCATCACCAAGATAAATCTATGGAGTCATCTAGCAACGAGGGAGAGAGGAGTGCATCTACATACCCTTGTAGATCGCGCGCGGAAGCGTTCAAGAGAACGAGGTTGATGGAGTCGTACTCGTCGTGATCCAAATCACCGATTACCTAGCGCCGAACGGACAGCACCTCCGCGTTCAACACACGTACGATTGGGAAGACGTCTCCTCCAACTTGATCCAGCAAGGGGAAAGGAGAAGTTGATGAAGATCCAGCAGCACGACGGCGTGGTGGTGGAAGCAACAGTGATCTCGGCAGGGCTTCGCCAAGCTCAGGGAGAGGGAGGAGTGTCACGGGAGGGGGAGGGAGGCGCCAGGGGCTAGGGTGCGGCTGCCCTCCCTCCCCCCACTATATATAGGACCCCTAGGGGGGCTCCGGCCCTAGGAGATTGAATCTCCAAGGGGGGAGCTGCGGCCAAGGGGGGTGGAGTGCCCCCCAAGCCAAGTGGGGCACCCCCACCCCTATGGTTTCCAACCCTAGGCGCAGGGGGAGACCCATGGGGGGCGCACCAGCCCACTAGGGGCTGGTTCCCCTCCCACTTTAGCCCATGGGCCCCTCCGGGATAGGTGGCCCCACCGGGTGGACCCCCGGGACCCTTCCGGTGGTCCCGGTACAATACCGATTACCCCCGAAACCTTCCCGATGGCCGAAACTTGACTTCCTATATATAAATCTTCACCTCCGGACCATTCCGGAACTCCTCGTGACGTCCGGGATCTCATCCGGGACTCTGAACAACTTTCGGGTTACCGTATACTAATATCTCAACAACCCTAGCGTCACCGAACCTTAAGTGTGTAGACCCTACGGGTTCGGAAGACACGCAGACATGACCGAGACGACTCTCCGGTCAATAACCAACAGCGGGATCTGGATACCCATGTTGGATCCCACATGCTCCTCGATGATCTCATCAGATGAACCACGATGTCGAGGATTCAATCAATCCCGTATACAATTCCCTTTGTCAATCGGTACGTTACTTGCCCGAGACTCGATCGTCGGTATCCCAATACCTCGTTCAATCTCGTTACCGGCAAGTCACTTTACTCGTACCGTAATGCATGATCCCGTGATCAACCAGTTGGTCACATTGAGCTCATTATGATGATGCATTACCGAGTGGGCCCAGAGATACCTCTCCGTCATACGGAGTGACAAATCCCAGTCTCGATTCGTGCCAACCCAACAGACACTTTCGGAGATACCTGTAGTGTACCTTTATAGTCACCCAGTTACGTTGTGACGTTTGGCACACCCAAAGCACTCCTACAGTATCCGGGAGTTGCACAATCTCATGGTCTAAGGAAATGATACTTGACATTCGGAAAAGCTATAGCAAACGAACTACACGATCTTTGAGCTATGCTTTGGATTGGGTCTTGTCCATCACATGATTCTCCTAATGATGTGATCCCGTTATCAATGACATCCAATGTCCATAGTCAGGAAACCATGACTATCTTTTGATCAATGAGCTAGTCAACTAGAGGCTCACTAGGGACGTGTTGTGGTCTATGTATTCACACATGTATTATGATTTCCGGATAACACAATTATAGCATGAACAATAGACAATTATCGTGAACAAGGAAATATAATAATAACCATTTTATTATTGCCTCTAGGGCATATTTCCAACACTAAGCCCCTAATAATGATAAGATAACTTGGGCCACAACTCATTGGGCTAAGCCCCTAATATGCCGGTCATAACACTTCTCCCCCCCTGCACAAACAGCTCGTCCTCGAGCTGTAAGGTGGGGAAGTGCTTGCTGAACTCCTCGAGGTGATCAACCAGCATCAAACACCTTCGTGATAGCTGGGGTGGCCACGTCGGCGGCGACGGCGTCCTCCGGAATATAGTTTAAAGCCTCCAGGTAGAAGGGTCGCGGGCAGACGTGGCCAGGCATGTAGGGCTCGTCGCAGTTGAAGCACAACCCTTGGCGGCGTCGCTCGAGTAGCTCGGCCGAGGTGAGCCGGCAGAACGGGCGCGCCGCAGTCACGGCAAGGGGTGACGCGGAAGCCTGAGCAGGCTGAGCCTGCGCAGGAACATCCGGCCAGGGTAGCGACCTAGCCGCCCGGGACGGTGATTCCTGCTGGATGGCCACCGCGCGGCACTCGAACACGCGGGCGTAGTACATGGCCGTCTAGAGATCCTGGGGTCCATGATGCTCCACGTCCACGCGGATGTGATCCGGAAGTCCACCGACGAAGAGGTCGGCCCGCTGTTGCGCCGTCACTCCCGACGCGTGGCATGCCAGGGCCTGGAAACGGTCGGCGAAGTCCTGAACCGTGGAGGTGAAGGGAAGGCGGCCTAGCTCTGCCAGGCGGCTCCTGCGGATCGGTGGACCAAAACGAAGGAGGCAGAGCTCGCGGAAGCGCTCCCAAGGGGGCATGCTTCCCTCGTCCTGCTCGAGGGCATAGTACCAGGTCTGTGCCGCGCTGCGGAGGTGGTAAGAGGCGAGCCAGGTACGCTCCGAGGCGAGGGTGCGCTGCCCGTGAAAGAATTGCTCGCACTGGTTGAGCCAGTTGAGGGGATCCTTCGTGCCGTCATAAGTAGCGAAGTCCAGTTTGGCAAACCGCGGCGGTGTCTGAGTTGGAGCGCCGTGGACGACTGGCTCGGAGGTGCGAAGTAGCGAGGATTGGGGCGCCCGGTCAGCATGGTCGCGGTCCGTGGAGTGCCCCGCCAAGCCGGAGGGATCGCCGAACTGCAGAGTGCGTGCTGGCGGGTCTTCAGCCGATGTGTAGACGGGTGGCGGCGATGATCCGGTTAGCCAGGCCGGTATGGGGGAAGGTGACGGCGGGAAGCGCACTTGCTGCATCGGTACGCCTCCCTGCGTGGGTGACCTGGGCTCCGTGTTGGGCGGGGGCGGGGCCGGCAGGTGCGGCGGTACAAACCCGGGTGGCGTGGGGGGGCGCAGCGAGGGCCGGGGCCGGCTGATACGTCTCCAACGTATCTATAATTTTTGATTGCTCCATGCTATATTATCTACTGTTTTGGACTATATTGGGCTTTATTTTCCACTTCTATATTATTTTTGGGACTAACCTATTAACCGGAGGCCCGGCCCAGAATTGCTATTTTTTTTGCCTATTTCAGTGTTTTGGATAAACAGAATATCAAACGGAGTCCAAACGGAATAAAATCTTCGGAAACGTGATTTTCTCACCGAACGTGATCCAGGAGACTTGGACCCTACTGCAAGGGATCAAAGAGGAGGTCACGAGGGTGGGGGGCGCCCCCCCCTAGGGCGTGCCCCCTGCCTCATGGGCCCCTCGGTGCTCCACCGACGTACTCCTTCCTCCTATATATACACACGTACCCCCAAATGATCAGAACAGGAGCCAAAAACCTAATTCCACCGCCGCAACTTTCTGTATCCACGAGATCCCATCTTGGGGCCTGTTCCGGAGCTCCGCCGGAAGAGGGCCGTCATCACGGAGGGCTTCTACATCATCCTAGCCCCTCCGATGAAGTGTGAGTAGTTTACCTCAGACCTTCGGGTCCATAGTTAGTAGCTAGATGGCTTCTTCTCTCTCTTTGAATCTCAATACAAAGTTCTCCCCCTCTCTTGTGGAGATCTATTCGATGTAATCTTCTTTTTGCGGTGTGTTTGTTGAGACCGATGAATTGTGGGTTTATGATCAAGTCTAATCTATGAATAATATTTGAATCTTTTTTGAATTCTTTTATGTATGATTGGTTATCTTTGCAAGTCTCTTCGAATTATCCGTTTGGTTTGGCCAACTAGATTGGTAGTTCTTGCCATGGGAGAAGTGCTTAGCTTTGGGTTCGATCTTGCGGTGTCCTTACCCAGTGACAGAAGGGGCAGCAAGGCACGTATTGTATCGTTGCCATTGAGGATAACAAGATGGGGTTTATTTCATATTGCATGAATTTATCTCTCTACATCATGTCATCTTGCTTAAGGTGTTACTCTGTTTTTAACTTAATACTCTGGATGCATGCTGGATAGCGGTCGATGATTGGAGTAATACACTACTAGGAAAACGGTTTTTAACGATGGTATATGCGGTCGTTAAAAATCGGATTGTGGTCGTTAAAGTTCATTAACGACCACAGTCTACTGGTCGTAGTAGGCTCCCTCGTTAAAAGTATAATGACCACATAACTTTTCTGGTCGTTATTCTCGTAACAACGGGATGATGTGTTGTCGTAAATCCCAAGTCAACAACGACCACAATTATAGTATTAACGGCCATTTTTTCGTCGCTAATAATGTTTGAATGGTGATCGCTAATTTTTCATGGTGATCAAAGCATCATACCACGTTATATACCATTTCCGATCAACCACCTTAGAATCGCAAACGATCACATTATGCGACATCCAACATTTGAATTAACAAAAGCCTCTTTTATTAATAGACAAGAGAGAAATTGACAAAATTCCACCATACAATTCTACAATTAGTATATCATTTAAGAAATTTGGGTGAAAATCACTCTTTACATGACCACGGTACTGCCTCATTTCTAATTGGAAAATGTGATAATATTTCTAAATCTTCAATCGAGAGGCACCATCCTTGTTTGAATGGATATAATTCTTCAGCAGCCATTACAATGCCTCCTCGTTCTTCTATATATTATAAGCTTGATCATCAGTCCTAAAAAATGTTGGGAAATTTATGAAAGTCAGTCAATGTAAATAAGTTGGCACAAAGTATAATACCAGATAAAATCAGTGTACGAAAACAACTAACTTGATCGTAATTAGAAGGCATCAATGGTTATAGGCATAGAGAGCATCAATATGTACTAATATGAATGATCATAATAGAATTCAAATGCAAACATCCACAGCTCTTATTCAAATCAGACAATAGCACCTACCGTCGGGATCAGCTGGAAACACAATATATAATGAAACAAGAAACCACGGTGGTGCCAAAAACGTTTTGTTTTGTTTTTTGTTTTGCTAAAGCTAATTAAAGTACACAAAGAGTATGCTGGAAATACAGAACAATGAGCTAGTATTTTAGGATTAGAACTTGTAACCAAGTAGGTTAGCTTGTGTTAATCCTAGCTGCTACA
The DNA here is from genome assembly GCF_003073215.2 of Triticum urartu. Taxonomy (NCBI): domain Eukaryota; kingdom Viridiplantae; phylum Streptophyta; class Magnoliopsida; order Poales; family Poaceae; genus Triticum; species Triticum urartu. Next base: position 33,858,512 of record NC_053023.1, on the reverse strand, counting down.
TATACGTATGTATATCCATTTGTAAACATTTAATAGTGAGAGGAAATAAACGAAAAGAACCAGGCTTGATACAAGCATGTGGCAATATGCCGGTTTGTGTGTGCACGTGTACTAGTACGTTTTCAGCCGTGAGGATCGATCAACGCAAAGATACATCAGGAGCTTTGTACGTGTGTGTTTCGTCAGGCTAGAATCAATTAACTTTGTACTGCATTGCTTCAGTCTGGGGCAGGAATCAAGCTGCTTGTTCTCTTATACCAACTCCTCTGCATATAAGTACATCCTATTGCCTACACCCGACAATGTAAACTTAACTTTCCATGGATCACCATACTATCTTATGTATCCTATAAACCAATTTGGGCATAGATGATACCTCGCGTATTGGCTGACGGTCTGCAGGAAACAAACACCATCTTTTCTGAAGATAAAGTTTAGATTGAACTTAATACATTTTTCGAGACCAGAAAAAAACTGTGATTCTCAAATAGATTTTTCTGATGGTAGTATTCGAACCTGTAGAAACAAAAAGAACAAAATCAGCACCATCTTTGTTGGAACTGATTCAAGAGCAAACAGGCAAATGCGGAACCATCTTCTTTGAAGAAAACAACTTAAGCAATTTTTACCTTCCTAAAATACCTTAATTGGAGAAAGATCATAAAAGAAAAACATGTAAAGAAGAGCTTGTACTCACCCCCCTCCCTAATTCACATCTATCCATAAATCTGCAGCAAGGAACATCTTCAGGGTGGGGACTTCCTTCCTGCTGCGGCGACACATGCTCATCCTTCTCCCCGCGCACATCCTAGGGAAGACCACTCGTCCCCTCCACCCGCAGCCTCTCCATCCTCCTCACCTCAGCCCCTACACGGTTCGGGAGGCCGGTCGAGGGTTAGCTATTACCTCTCCTACTCTCCGATGGCCGTGGATGGGGGAGGACATGGATGTGTCGCATCTTGATGAGGCTGGATGGACGAGGCGCAACACGGAACGTGGAGGTCATGCTCGCGGCGGCGGATCGGGTGGAAGAGGAAACGAGAGAGAGGCGGCGGGTCATGTGGGAGATGAAACGAGAGAAGGTCACGTTAGGAAGGAGAGATAATTAAAGGAGAGGTGATTGAGTCAATAACGACCACACCCATGAGATTTTTAAGCCACGAGTAGTTCTGTGGCTGTTGCGAGTATATTTGGTAGCCTGATTTTATCGTGCGCGGTTTGCTTTAGTTCTTTTAACGACCAATAGTTTTTTTCCATCATCGTTAATAATTGTTTCTCTAGTAGTGATAGTAGTAGATGCAGAATCGTTTCGATCTACTTGTCACGGATGTGATGCCTATATACATGATCATGCCTAGATATTCTCATAATTATGCTCAATTCTATCAACTGCTCAACAGTAATTTGTTCGCCCACCGTAGAATACTTATGCTCTTGAGAGAAGCCACTAGTGAAACCTATGGCCCTCGGGTCTATTCTCATCATATCAATCTCCATCACTTTTATATTGTTTTGCTATTTACTTTTTACTTTGCATCTTTATATCAAAAATACCAAAAATATTATATCTATCAGATCTCACTCTCGTAAGTGACCGTGAAGGGCTTGACAACCCCTAATCGCGTTGGTTGCGAGTAGCTATCGCTTTGTGCAGGTACGAAGGACTTGAGCGTGGGGTCCTACTGGATTGATACCTTGGTTCTCAAAAACTGAGGGAAATACTTACGCTACTCTGATGCATCATCCCTTCCTCTTCGGGGAAAACCAACGCAAACTCAAGACGTAGCAAGAAGAATTTCTGGCGCCGTTGCCGGGGAGTCTACGCAAAAAGTCAATATACCAAGTACCCATCACAATCCCTATCTCTCGCATTACATTATTTGCCATTTGCCTCTCGTTTTCCTCTCCCCCAATTCACCCTTGCCGTTTTATTCGCCCTCTCTCTCTATCCTCTCTCTCTCTGTTTGCCTCCTTTGTCCGCTTGCTTTTTGTTTGCTCGTGTGTTAGATTGCTTGTTTGTCGCGATGGCTCAAGATACTACCAAATTGTGTGACTTCACCAATACCAATAATAATGATTTCCTTAGCACTCCGATTGCTCCTCTTACCGATGTTGAATCTTGTGAAATTAATACTGCTTTTTTGAATCTTGTTATGAAAGATCAATTCGCCGGCCTTCCTAGTGAAGATGCTCCTACTCATCTGAATAGCTTCGTTGATTTATGTGATATGCAAAAGAAAAAAGATGTCAATAATGATGTCGTTAAATTGAAGCTATTTCCTTTTTCGCTTAGAGATCGTGCTAAAGCTTGGTTTTCGTCTTTGCCTAAGAATAGTATTGATTCATGGAACAAGTGCAAAGATGCTTTTATCTCTAAGTATTTTCCTCCCGCTAAGATCATCTCTCTTAGAAACGATATAATGAACTTTAAACAACTTGATCATGAACATGTTGCACAAGCTTGGGAGAGAATTAAATTAATGATACGTAATTGCCCTACTCATGGTTTGAATTTGTGGATGATTATACAAAAAAATTATGCCGGATTGAATTTTGCTTCTAGAAATTGTTTAGATTCGGCCGCGGGAGGCACTTTTACGGAAATCACTTTAGGAGATGCTACTAAACTCCTAGATAATATTATGGTTAATTATTCTCAATGGCATACTGAAAGAACTTCTAATAAAAAAGTGCATGCGATAGAAGAAATTAATGTGTTGAGTGGAAAGAGGGATGAACTTATGAAATTATTTGCTACTAAGAGTGTTTCTTCTGATCCTAATGATATGCCTTTGTCTACTTTGATTGAGAATAACAATGAATCTATGGATGTGAATTTTGTTGGTAGGAATAATTTTGGTAACAACGCTTATATAGGGAATTTTAATCCTAGGCCATATCCTAGTAATCCTTCTAATAATTATGGGAATTCCTACAACAACTCTTATGTAAATTATAATAAGATGCCCTCTGATTTTGAATCTAATATTAAAGAATTTATTTCTTCGCAAAAGAATTTTAATGCTATGATTGAAGAAAAATTGCTTAAGACTGATGATTTGGCTAGGAACGTTGATAGAATTGCTCTTGATGTTGATGCTTTGAAACTTAGATCTATTCCACCTAAGCATGATATTAAGGAGTCTCTAAAAGCCATGAGAATTTCAATTGATGAGTGTAAAGAAAGGACGCTAGGATGCGTGCTTCCAAAGATGCCTTTATTAAAGCATGTTCTTCCAATTCCTATGAAAATCAAGATGAAGATCTAAAAGTTATTGATGTGTCTCCAATTAAATCTTTATTTTGCAATATGAATCTTGATGAAACTGAATATGATCTTCCTTTACCTAGAAGGCATTCTAAAAATTCAGAGTGTTTAGATCTTAATGATGAAATTGATGAAAGTGGGATTGAAAGAAATAAAAATCTAGATGTTGCTAAACCCACTATATTGGATTTAAAGGAATTTAATTATGAAAGTTGCTCTTTGATTGATTGTATTTCCTTGTTGCAATCCGTGCTAAATCCTCCGCGTGCTTATAGTCGAATAAAGCCTTCACCGAACATATTGCTGATGCCTTGATGCAATCTTATGAAGAAAAACTTGAGTTGAAAGTTTCTATCTCTAGAAAACTCTATGATGAGTGGAAACCAACTATTAAAACTAATATTAAAGATCACGAGTTTTATGCTTTGTGTGATTTGGGTGCTAGTGTCTCTACTATTCCCAAGACTTTGTGTGATTTACTAGATTTCCGTAATTTTGATGATTGCTCTCTAAACTTGCATCTTGCGGATTCCACTATTAAGAAACCTATGGGAAGAATTAATGATGTTCTTATTGTTGCAAATAGGAATTATGTGCCCGTAGATTTCATTGTTCTTGATATAGATTGCAATCCTTCTTGCCCTATTATTCTTGGTAGACCTTTCCTTAGAACGGTTGGTGCGATTATTGATATGAAGGAAGGGAATATTAGATTTCAATTTCCATTAAAAAAGGGCATGGAACACTTTCCAAGAAAGAAAATAAAATTACCATATGAAACTATCATGAGAGCCACTTATGGATTGCCTACCAAAGATGGCAATACATAGATCTATTCTTGCTCGTTATGCCTAGCTAGGGGCGTTAAACGATAGCGCTTGTTGGGAGGCAACCCAATTTCATTTTTATTCCTTGCTATTTGCTCCTGTTTAGTAATAAATAGATTATTTATCCTCTGTTTTGTTTGTGTTTTTTGTGTTTAATTAGTGTTTGTGCCAAGTAGAACCGTTGGGAAGACTTGGGGAAAGTCTTGTTGAACTTGCTGTAAAAAACAGAAACTTTAGCGCTCACGAGAACTGCTGTCATTTTTATTTGAAGAGTGCTATTTAGTTAATTATTTTTTTCAGATGATTAATAGATAAATTCATCACGTCCATCAATTTATTTTAGAATTTTTGGGGTTGTAGATCTTGCGCTAGCTAAAGATTACTACAGACTGTTCTGTTTTTGACAGATTCTGTTTTTCGTGTGTTGTTTGCTTATTTTGATGAATCTATGGTTAGTAAAATAGTTTATAATCCATAGAGAAGTTGGAATACAGTAGGTTTAACACCAATATAAATAAATAATGAGTTCATTACATTACCTTGAAGTGGTCTTTTGTTTTCTTTCGCTAACGGAGCTCACGATATTTCTATTTTGAGTTTTGTGTTGTGAAGTTTTCAAGTTTTGGGTAAGAATTTGATGGATTATGGAACAAGGAGTGGCAAGATCCTAAGCTTGGGGATGCCCATGGCACCCCCAAGATAATCCAAGGACACCAAAAAGTCAAAGCTTGGGGATGCCCCGGAAGGCATCCCCTCTTTTCGTCCACTTCCATCGGTAATTTACTTGGAGCTATATTTTTATTCACCAACATGATATGTGTTTTGCTTGGAGCGTCTTGTATTATTTGTGTCTTTGTTTGTTAGTATGCCACAATCATCCTTGCTGTACACACCTTTTGAGAGAGCCATACATGAATTAAAATTTGATAGAATACTCTATGTGCTTCACTTATATCTTTTGAGTTAAGTAGTTTTGCTCTATGTGCTTCACTTATATCCTTTGAGCTAGATAATTTTTCTCTATGTGCTTCACTTATATCTTTTGAGCTAGATAATTTTGCTCTATGTGCTTCACTTATATCTTTTGAGCTAGATAATTTTGCTCTACGTGCTTCACTTAGATCTTTTAGAGCACGGTGGTGGATTCGTTTTAAAGAAACTATTGATCTCTCATGCTTCATTTAAATTAATTTCAGAGTCTCTTAATAGCATGGTAATTTTCCTAATAATAATATGCTTGGTATTCAAGATTTGTGAAACTTTCTTTTTAGTGTGTTCAATACTAAGAAAAGATTGAAGCATGATAATTGTTTTGAGATATCGAGGTGATAATATTAAAGTCATGCTAGTTGAGTAGTTGTGAATTTAAAGAATACTTGTGTTGAAGTTTGTGATTCTCGTAGCATGCACGTATGGTGAACCGTTATGTGATGAAGTCGTAGCATGATGTATTTATTGATTGTCTTCCTTATGAGTGGCGGTCGGGGACGAGCGATGATCTTTTCCTACCAATCTAACCCCCTAGGAGCATGCGCGTAATACTTTGCTTTGATAACTTCTAAATTTTTGCAATAAGTATATGAGTTCTTTATGACTAATGCTGACTCCATGGATTATATGCACTCCTACCCTTCCACCCTTGCTAGCCTCTCGAATACCGCGCAACTTTCGCTGGTATCATACACCTACCATATACCTTCCTCAAAACAGCCACCATACCTACCTATTATGGCATTTCCATAGCCATTCCGAGATATATTGCCATGCAACTTTCCACCATCTAGTTCATCATGACACATCCATCATTGTCATATTGCTTAGCATGATCATATAGTTGACATAGTATTTGTGGAAAAGCCACCATTCATAATTCTTTCATACTTTTCACTCTTGATTCATTGCATATCCCGGTACATCACCGGAGGCATTCATATAGAGTCACACTTTGTTTTTGTATCGAGTTGTAATCATTGAGTTGTAAATAAATAGAAGTGTGATGATCATCATTCAATAGAGCATTGTCCCAAATAAAATAAAATAAAAATAAAAAAGAGAGAAAGGCCAAAGAAAAAAAAGAAGGCCCAAAAAAAGGGCAATGCTACTATCCTTTTTTTCACACTTGTGCTTCAAAGTAGCACCATGATATAGCAAGTCTCATATATTGTGCTTCAAAGTAGCACCATGTTCTTCATATAGAGAGTCTCATATGTTGCCACTTTCATATACTAGTGGGAATTTTACGTTATAGAACTTGGCTTGTATATTCCAATGATGGGCTTCCTCAAATTGCCCTAGGTCTTCGTGAGCAAGCAAGTTGGATGCACACCCACTAGTTTCTTTTGTTGAGCTTTCATACATTTATAGCTCTAGTGCATCCGTTGCATGGCAATCCCTACTCACTCACATTGATATCTATTGATGGGCATCTCCATAGCCCGTTGATACGCCAAGTTGATGTGAGACTATCTTCTCCTTTCTGTCTTCTCCACAACCACCATCCTATTCCACCTATAGTGCTATATCCATGGCTCACGCTCATGTATTGTGTGAAGATTGAAAAAGTTTTGAAAAAGTTAGAGTATGAAACAATTGCTTGGCTTGTCATCGGGGTTGTGCATGATTTAAATACTTTATGTGGGGAAGATGGAGCATAGCTAGACTATATGATTTTGTAGGGATAACTTTCTTTGGCCATGTTATTTTGAGAAGACATAATTACTTTGTTAGTATGCTTGAAGTATTATTATTTTCTATGTCAATATAAACTTTTGTCTTGAATCTTTCTAATCTGGATATTCATACCACAATTAAGAAGATTTGCTTTGAAATTATGCCAAGTAGCAATCCGCGTCAAAAATTCTCTTTTTATCATTTACCTACTCAAGGACGAGCAGGAATTAAGCTTGGGGATGCCTGACACGTCTCCAACGTATCTATAATTTTTGATTGCTCCATGCTATATTATCTACTGTTTTGGACTATATTGGGCTTTATTTTCCACTTTTATATTATTTTTGGGACTAACCTATTAACTGGAGGCCCAGCCCAGAATTGCTGTTTTTTTGCCTATTTTAGTGTTTCGGATAAACAGAATATCAACGGAGTCCAAACGGAATAAAATCTTCGGAAACGTGATTTTCTCACCGAACGTGATCCAGGAGACTTGGACCCTACTGCAAGGGATCAAAGAGGTGGTCACGAGGGTGGGGGGCGCCCCCCCTAGGGCGCGCCCCCTGCCTCGTGGGCCCCTCGGTGCTCCACCGACGTACTCCTTCCTCCTATATATACACACGTACCCCCAAATGATCAGAACAGGAGCCAAAAACCTAATTCCACCGCCGCAACTTTCTGTATCCACGAGATCCCATCTTGGGGCCTGTTCCGGAGCTCCGCCGGAAGAGGGCCGTCATCACGGAGGGCTTCTACATCATACTAGCCCCTCCGATGAAGTGTGAGTAGTTTACCTCAGACCTTCGGGTCCATAGTTAGTAGCTAGATGGCTTCTTCTCTCTCTTTGAATCTCAATACAAAGTTCTCCCCCTCTCTTGTGGAGATCTATTCGATGTAATCTTCTTTTTGCGGTGTGTTAGTTGAGACCGATGAATTGTGGGTTTATGATCAAGTCTATCTATGAATAATATTTGAATCTTCTCTGAATTCTTTTATGTATGATTGGTTATCTTTGCAAGTCTCTTCGAATTATCCGTTTGGTTTGGCCAACTAGATTGGTAGTTCTTGCCATGGGAGAAGTGCTTAGCTTTGGGTTCGATCTTGCGGTGTCCTTACCCAGTGACAGAAGGGGAAGCAAGGCACGTATTGTATCGTTGCCATCGAGGATAACAAGATGGGGTTTATTTCATATTGCATGAATTTATCTCTCTACATCATGTCATCTTGCTTAAGGTGTTACTCTGTTTTTAACTTAATACTCTGGATGCATGCTGGATAGCGGTCGATGAGTGGAGTAATAGTATTAGATGCAGAATCGTTTCGATCTACTTGTCACAGACGTGATGCCTATATACATGATCATGCCTAGATATTCTCATAATTATGCTCAATTCTATCAATTGCTCAACAGTAATTTGTTCACCCACCGTAGAATACTTATGCTCTTGAGAGAAGCCACTAGTGAAACCTATGGCCCCCGGGTCTATTCTCATCATATCAATCTCCATCACTTTTATATTGTTTTGCTATTTACTTTGCTTTTACTTTTTACTTTGCATCTTTATATCAAAAATACCAAAAATATTATTGTTGGAAATATGCCATAGAGGCAATAATAAAATGATTATTATTATATTTTCTTGTTCCTGATAATTGTCTATTATTCATGCTATAATTGTTTTATCCGGAAATCATAATACATGTGTGAATACATAGACCATAACATGTCCCTAGTGAGCCTCTAGTTAACTAGCTCGTTGATCAACAGATAGTCATGGTTTCCTGACTATGGACATTGGATGTCATTGTTAACGGGATCACATCATTAGGAGAATGATGTGATGGACAAGACCCAATCCTAAGCATAGCACAAGATCGTGTAGTTCGTTTGCTAGAGCTTTTCCAATGTCAAGTATCATTTCCTTAGACCATGAGATCGTGTAACTCCCGGATGCCGTAGGAGTTCTTTGGGTGTACCAAACGTCACAACGTACCTGGGTGACTATAAAGGTATACTACGGGTATCCCCGAAAGTATCTGTTGGGTTGACACGGATCGAGACTGGGATTTGTCACTCCGTATGACGGAGAGGTATCTCTGGGCCCACTCGGTAATGCATCATCATAATGAGCTCAATGTGACCAAGTGTTTGGTCACGGGATCATGCATTACGGTATGAGTAAAGTGACTTGCCGGTAACGAGATTGAACGAGGTATTGGGATACCGATGATCGAATCTCGGGCAAGTAACGTACCGATTGACAAAGGGAATTGTATACGGGATTGATTTAATCCTCGACATCGTGGTTCATCCGATGAGATCATCGTGGAACATGTGGGAGCCAACATGGGTATCCAGATCCCGCTGTTGGTTATTGACCGGAGAGTCGTCTCGGTCATGTCTGTGTGTCTCCCGAACCCGTAGGGTCTACACACTTAAGGTTTGGTGACGCTAGGGTTGTAGAGATATTAGTATGCGCTAACCCGAAAGTTGTTCGGAGTCCCAGATGAGATCCCGGACGTCATGAGGAGTTCCGGAATGGTCCAGAGGTGAAGATTTATATATAGGAAGTCCAGTTTCGGCCATCGGGAAAGTTTCGGGGGTAATCGGTATTGTACTGGGACCACCGGAAGGGTCCCGGGGGTCCACCGGGTGGGGCCACCTATCCCGGAGGGCCCCATGGGCTGAAGTGGGAGGAGAACCAGCCCCTGGTGGGCCGGTGCGCCCCCCATGGGCCTGCCCCTGCGCCTAGGGTTGGAAAACCTAGGGGTGGGGGGCGCCCCACCTGACTTGGGGGGCAAGTTCCCCCCTTGGCCGGCGCCCCCCTCCCTGGAGATTGGATCTCCTAGGGCCGGTTCCCCCCCTAGGGGCCCTATATATAGTGGGGGGAGGGAGGGCAGCCGCACCCAACTCCCTGGCACCTCCCTCTCCAATCGTAACACCTCTCTCTCCCTCGTCGGAGCTTGGCGAAGCCCTGCCGAGATCACCGCTGCTTCCATCACCACGTCGTCGTGCTGCTGGATCTCCATCAACCTCTCCTTCCCTTGCTGGATCAAGAAGGAGGAGACGTCTTCCCAACCGTACGTGTGTTGAACGCGGAGGTGCCGTACGTTCGGCGCTTGGTCATCGGTGATTTGGATCACGACGAGTACGACTTCATCAACCCCGTTCTCTTGAATGCTTCCGCTCGCGATCTACAAGGGTATGTAGATGCACTCCCCTCTCCCTCGTTGCTAGATGACTCCATAGATTGATCTTGGTGATGCGTAGAAAATTTTAAAATTCTGCTACGTTCCCCAACAATTATATCTATCAGATCTCACTCTCGTAAGTGATCGTGAAGGGCTTGACAACCCCTAATCGCGTTGGTTGCGAGTAGCTATCGCTTTGTGCAGGTACGAGGGACTTGAGCGTGGGCTCCTACTGGATTAATACCTTGGTTCTCAAAAACTGAGGGAAATACTTACGCTACTCTGCTGCATCATCCCTTCCTCTTCGGGGAAAAGCAACGCAAGCTCAAGACGTAGCACCGGCCACTGTGGCCATTGAGGCGCGGAAGCGGGCGGCGGTGGGGTCGGCAGCTGGAGCTGCGGCTGCCCGGACCCGGGAGACGGCAGGCGGCGGCTGACCGGGCCAGTGGTGGTGTAGAGGCCCAATCGGCGCCATGGTGGCCGCGTACCAGGGCAAGGCGGCTGGCCCGGTCGCGGCAGCCGGCTGCATGGGTAGCGGCTGTCCATAGGGCCCGGCCAGGTAGAGGTGTATGCCCTGGAAGGTGGTGACGAGGTCGTTGAGGATCCCGGTGTTGGGTTTCGTAGTAATTTCAAAAAAATTCCTACGCACACGCAAGATCATGGTGATGCATAGCAATGAGAGGGGAGACTGTTGTCTACGTACCCACGCAGACAGACTGCGGAAGCGTTGACACAACATAGAGGAAGTAGTCGTACGTCTTCACGATCCAACCGATCAAACACCGAAACTACGGCACCTCCGAGTTCGAGCACACGTTCAGCTCGATGAAGATCCCCGAACTCCGATCCAGCAAAGTGTCGGGGAAGAGTTCCGTCAGCACAACGGCGTGGTGACGATCTTGATGTACTACAGCAGCAGGGCTTCGCCTAAACTCCGCTACAGTATTATCGAGGACTATGGTGGCTGGGGGCGCCGCACACGGCTAAGGAATAGATCACGTGGATCAACTTGTGTGTTTCTGGGGTGCCTCTGCCTCAGTATATAAAGGAGCCAAGGGGGAGGGGGGCGCCGGCCAGGAGGAGGGCGCAGGAGGAGTCCTACTCCTTCCGGGAGTAGGACTCCCCCCCCCCCTCAATCCTAGTTGGACTAGGATTCCCCGAGGGGGAAAGAGGGAGAGGGGGGACGGCCACCTCTCCTAGTCCTAATAGGACTAGGGGAGGGGGGAGGCGCGCAGCCACCTTGGGCTGCCCCTTTCTCCTTTCCACTAAAGCCCACTAAGGCCCATATGGCTCCCGGGGGGTTCCGGTAACCTCCCGGTACTCCGGTAAAATCCCGATTTCACCCGGAACACTTCCGATATCCAAACATAGGCTTCCAATATATCAATCTTTACGTCTCGACCATTTCGAGACTCCTCGTCATGTCCGTGATCACATCCAGGACTCCGAACAACCTTTGGTACATCAAAATGCATAAACTTATAATATAACTGTCATCGTAACCTTAAGCGTGCGGACCCTACGGGTTCGAGAACAATGTAGACATGACCGAGACATGTCTCCGGTCAATAACCAATAGCAGGACCTGGATGCCCATATTGGCTCCTACATATTCTACGAAGATCTTTATCGGTCAGACCGCATAACAACATATGTCGTTCCCTTTGTCATCCGTATGTTACTTGCCTGAGATTCGATCGTCGGTATCCAATACCTAGTTCAATCTCGTTACCGGCAAGTCTCTTTACTCGTTCTGTAATACATCATCTCACAACTAACATATTAGTTGTAATGCTTGCAAGGCTTATGTGATGTGCATTCCCGAGTGGGCCCAGAGATACCTCTCCGACAATCGGAGTGACAAATCCTAATCTCGAAATACGCCAACCCAACATGTACCTTTGGAGACACCTGTAGTACTCCTTTATAATCACTCAGTTACGTTGTGACGTTTGGTAGTACCCAAAGTGTTCCTCCGGTAAACGGGAGTTGCATAATCTCATAGTTATAGGAACATGTATAAGTCATGAAGAAAGCAATAGCAACATACTAAACGATCGGGTGCTAAGCTAAAGGAATGGGTCATGTCAATCAGATCATTCAACTAATGATGTGACCTCGTTAATCAAATAACAACACTTTGTTCATGGTCAGGAAACATAACCATCTTTGATTAACGAGCTAGTCAAGTAGAGGCATACTAGTGACACTAAGTTTGTCTATGTATTCACACATGTATTATGTTTCCGGTTAATACAATTCTAGCATGAATAATAAACATTTATCATGATATAAGGAAATAAATAATAACTTTATTATTGCCTCTAGGGCATATTTCCTTCACCCGGTCATCTCCGCCAGCGAGTAGATGGTGACGGGCGACACGGTGGAGGGCGGCGGCGTCTGGCCGGTGCAGGCGCCGGCGGTGGAGTCCAGCGGTGCGGTGGAGAGAGGCAGCGGCGCGGTGGTGACGGGCAGCGGCGGGTTGGGTGGTGGTGCAGACATGATCGAAACCGAGCTATCTGATACTAAATTGGTAGGAGTTAGGATCCTACCTGTTCTAGGCCGTAGGTTGTACGGGAAGGGGGAAGATTGAACGAGATGCGATCGCGGCTGCCGGCGGCGGGGTGCCGTGGCGCGATGACGAAGAGGTGGCGGCGGCGCAAGGGGCGGGTAGGGTTAGGTCTTCTAGCTCCCTTTGGGAAGCGGAGCAAACAATGATTGCTTCTTGCTTGATTAGATTGATACATCTCCTCTCCTTATATAGAGAGGTTTACTTGACTCGTAAGCAAACGATCCTAATAACGATAAGATAATTGGGCTAAGCCCCTAATAATGATAAAATACCTTGGGCCACAATTCACTGGGCTAAGTCCCTAATATGTTGGTCATAACATTATTTATTTATTTTTGCCGTTCTTTCGATCTATTTTGGATTGACCGACTGCAATGGCATTCTTTACATCTTGCTGTGACATGCAACCCACTTTGAAGAATGACAAAAAAGAGTTGAGATGTTGGGCATTTTGCGGCACTTTTTTGTTGCTATCAAGATGGGAACAAACATCAGGCACATGATTTTAGATCACCAATTTAGCTAACAAACATTTGTAATATGTCACAAAAATATATATATATTGAAACTTCATTCAATGGCGAATCTAAAGATATGTTCTTGCGATATCCAACACATTATACGCTAGTCAAATCAAATACTTAAATGTGCCTGAGTTATATTTCCATCCGGAAGGAGTAAGGAAGGATATCCTTTAGTCAGCATCGGTCCTAGATTCCATGTAGTATTTGCTTATCATTGCACGATTCACTGCATTATATATAATGGATCGGGTGTTCTAGAAGGGCCCCTCATACTCGTACCCAGACTTGTTATCATATACTCCCTCTGATCTAATACGGACTACATATGATGCAAAATGAGTGAATCTACACTCTAAAGTGTGTTTATATACATCCGTATGTAGTCCTTATTGAAATCTCTAAAAGGACTTATATTAGAAACGAAGGGAGTATTTGGACATATATCGTATTTATATGAGTATGATGTTCCAAAAAACCTTCACATGCATCCCGTCATCGACTATATAAAGCACTACAAAGGCAAGGCAACTAATACACGTGCTTGTTATAGCAGTAAAGTCAAATCAATAGAATAAATATGACATGCCAAATACAACAATGTACATCTATGCAATATGGATGCAAAACTTACAAGTGCTACTTCAAGCAATTGATAGATGCAAATATATTCGGTATATGCATCCATAAGACAAACCTAAAAATCCACAAAATGTACTTTAACGTTCAAAAAGTTGCAAGAAAATCATGCATTAAACATTACTTATAAGGGAACTATGGCGATGGTTGTGGTACCATACATACCATGGAGGCCATTGTGAGGGTTCATAGAAATCCGTGGTGTGCACGGCATGCCTTCTCTACATCCTCCCTAGAGTCCTCATGGGCCTTCTGTATTCTCTCCTGTGCACTGAGCAGTGCAAACCGTCTCATGTAGGACGCGGAGCAGAGGGTGCGCTGGCACCCACCAGCATGATTGTGCAACGGCGATGAAGGAGGATGCTAGGTAAGAAGAGGCAGCAACACAACGAGAATGATAACCACGAGTGAAGGTGAAGAAAGAGAGATCGGGTTATGACCCGAAACTTGAAGCAAAATTTTAACAGAGAACGGCTGTAGAAGTCAATCGGATACAACATTTTCGTGCAAACGGGTGATAACCTTCCACCCTAAAACTTGACATGAGGACTACTCGTCGACTACCCACCTGCTCGACCTGTTTCTAAAGCAGTCGACGTGAACCCTCATCAAACCAGCCCTAAGCCAAGACTCCCCCCTCAGACCTAATCTGACTGAGAATAGAATTGCACGTATCAAGGGAGGACAGAAAGCTGCTTATTATTTGTACCCTGGTTTCTCTGCAAGACCTCAATGCATGCACCAAAGAGTCCAAAAGGATTGACATGAGCACGTAGAGGAATGGTTGAATTAATTGGCCATGACGAAGCAGAAAATAAGAGGATGTACGCATGCGGAATCCAAGCATCTTACTTTGGACCTTGCTCTGATTGTAGGAGTACTCAATCGTTTTGACTTGGGATATACTGAAAGAGGTTTTGACTGTTCGTGTAGGATACAAACACCGCCGCCCGGGTTGAGTACGAAACACACCCGTAAACCACGGGGAAAGAAAATCCCCTCATATCTACGAAACCGTTGCGGCGTGGCCAACGTATCCGGTATTCGGTCGTAGTTACCATGGTCGATTCCTCCGCACCAGGTGCAAGCAAAATTCACGCCATGGCGCCGGCCGGACACTCCTCCTCTTGTCCCTACATCCACACCGACCTCATCGTGTCCATCGCCGCCGCCGGCCGCTTGTCTCTAAGAGTCTACGCCTCCCTCCGCGCCGTCTGCACCGAGTGGCGCTCCGCCCTCACGCCGCTGTCGCCGTACGCCTGCCTTCTCTCCCTCCTCCCCGACGGCGACGCCGACTACAGCGCCTCCGCCATCTCGCTCCCGATGCGGCGCTCGTTCCACCTCCACGCGGGGTCTTGCTTGCTCGACCGCGAACACAAGGCCAAGACGTCCTCCCAGCGCCTGTCCGTGGGCGCTCCGCCCTCATCTGCGCTGACCACGGCCAGTCCAGCCCGGGCTGGAGCGCCACCAGTCGGATCCCAGAAATCCAGACTGACAAGCTGGCCGATCCGGTTTGGTCTGGTCCGCCAGCAGCCGATCCAAACGGCTGCTCGGTCAGGGACCGCACCGGAGCTGACTGTGTCCACCGCTGACGACCACCAACGGCCCATCCACGGCCGCGCCCGCCTTGTCGGCTCAGGCAACGGCCGCTTCGCCATCGCCGTCGATCAGCAGGGCAGCGCGGCCTTCCACCGCTGCTGGACGAGGCGGATCTACCTCCTCGATCCCCGTGCCGATAAGGAGCTCGACCTCGTCTCTCCGGCCGAGCAACATGACACCGTGCGCAAGATTGTGTTCGCGCCCAAGGGCCGCGACTACTGGACCGTCGCGGCCCTGTACAAAAATAGCACCAAGGTAGCCCACATGGACTGGGAACTGGACAAGAGCTGGACACTCGTCGCCAAAAACATGAACCAAATCGCCGACCTAGCCTTGTACAACGCCGATGACGGCAAGCTGTACTGCGGCTGCCTCAGCACAACCGGAGCCCTGCACGTGTTCCGCATCATCGCCAACGGCGGCCAAGGCTACAAGCTGGAGCCGCCCGTGTGGAAAATCGACGACGCCTTCACGCCGCCCTACGACCGCATCTCCCCACTCACCTCCACCAAGCAACTCTTCATCTGCCACGGCACCATGTACCAGGTGTGGCAGAACAAAAGCGGCGCCACCGTCACACTCGGAGGAGTCGGTTACCAGATGCCCGTGGACGAGATCTTCCTACTTAGGTGCGAGTACGGCCAGCAACGCTGGGACGTGGTCAAGGACCTGGGAGGCTGCTCCGTCTTCATCAGTAAGGACGGCAGCCCGGTGGTGGTGCAACCCGCCGCTTTTCCTGCAGAGGTGAGACCCGATTGCGTGTACTGGATCAACTGGCCGTCATGTGTTCCCATGGTGTGTGATATAGCCACCGGGACCTCCCATCCATGGGTGCTTCCTCTTCCTCTTCCTTATGGCGCGTGCTACAAAGGTGACTGCTGGTACTTTGGTGATGACCACCCACCCTCCCAAAATTAACGTTGAAGGTTTTATTAATCTGCTTCGGTTGCTTATAAGAATGTCCTGTTTCTTGGTTTTTCAAGATAAACTTATTAGCTTATGTGCTTTACCAAAGGAAATTGTAAACTTCTTTTGAGTTATTTTTGTTTCTCTTGTCACCTGCAAATTGATTTTGGACAGCTCGTCCGCGCATGACGCTTGCTCGGATTCATGTGTCATGCCTAGACGATCCTAATTTAAGTTGCGGAGGCCGTTGATGCTTCCTGTTGGTTTTTCTAATACTCCAATACAATTTATTTCACTTTATATAATGTATTCGTTTGAAGATATTCTCACTTTTGATGAGATCGCCTGAGCCCCGCCACTTGCCACTCGAAACCCTAAAAACGCTTCGGGGCTACATGTCACCCGCCGGCCCCTCAAATAATTAATAATGGGAAATAACCATACATGTGTTAGAGATTAGTTTGCATGCACGCGAATCTCCAGTTGAATGGATGGCTCCCGCATGCACGTCACCTCCAGTCCATAGGAGAATCGCTTTTCTCGTACAAAGATGTTTTCCCTCTGATGGTCTAGTGTAAAAGTGAGGAGGATTATTGTGATGATCTATCGTAGCACTAATAGAAAAAGGGTCAAACGTGAAGCACATTAGTGCCGGTTTGAATTTGAGCCGGCACTAATTGTATCATTAGTGCCGGTTCGAACGGCTATGCATTAATGCCGGTTCGTGTTGAACCTTTAGTACCGGTTCGTGCCACGAACCAGTACTAAAGGGGTGATGGCAGGCTGGCGTCAGGCCTGGGCCCCACGATCACCTTTAGTACCGGTTTGTGTCAGGGCAATACTAAAGGGCTAACCTTTAGTACCGGTTTGTGCCACGAACCGGTACTAAAGGGGTCTGACCTATAGTACCGGTTTGTGTCAGGGCAATTTTCAAACTCTACCCCCCCCCCCCCGGTGTGTCGCCATTTCAGTTCTAAAAAAATCAAAAGAAAATGATAAAAACTTCAAAAAATAAAATCCTTCGAGAGGTAGTTATATTACTACATCTACTAGTTAGGAAAATTTGAAAACTTAAATTTGGACATGTTTTGCAAAAAGTGTAAGGAAAATGTAAAACGGCTATAACTTTTGCATACGATGTCGGAAAAAAACGTATAATATATCAAAAAATTCAGCACGAAAATCCGCATCCGATGGAGACCGCCTACGGCCTGTTTGGAATTTTTTAGAATCCTCAAATTCCAAAAGGAAAAAAAAATATGGTCAAATTTCAGTTTTTAAAAAAAAATTGGTTAAATCTGGTCAAACTACTTATTCAAGAAGTATCAATGTTACTACATAATTATTCAAGAATTTTAGTGTTACTAAATAATTATTTCAATTTTTTAAATTTTGGTCAAATCTGGTCAAACTGTGGTCAAACTATGGTCAAACTTATTCAAGAAATATTAGCGTTACTAAATAATTACTCCCTCTGTAAACTAATATAAGAGCGTTTAGATCACTATTTTAGTATTCTAAACGCTCTTATATTAGTTTACGGATGGAGTACTGTTTTTTTTAGAATAATAGTTTCAAACTTAAACGGTGAAATGTGTGACTTCATGCTCAAGCTAAACTCCTGAGGGTTAATAGGATTAACATCTTACTATTGTCAGGAAAACAACAAGTGCAGACTTGAAAACGAAGGAGAATAGAACCCGAAAGTTAAGCGTGCTCGGGCTGGAGTAGTGAAAGGGATGGGTGACCGGTCGGGAAGTTAGATGATTTGGAATGAGCGATCCACACTTGAGCAGTTAAGAGAGGTGATTAGAGACTAAATCATCAAATAATTCAGAAAAAAAAAATCAAAAAAATAAAAAAAAACCCTTTAGTACCGGTTGGTAACACCAACCGGTACTAAAGGTCCCCCATACCAGGGCGTGAGCTCACGCCATGTGGTGGCACTTTAGCGCCGGTTCGTGCCGAACCGGTACTAAGGGGGGGGAGGCTTTAGTGCCCACACTTTAGTGCCGGTTCCATGACCGGCACTAAAGGCCCTTACAAACCGGTTTTAAAGCTCTGTTTTCTACTAGTGTAGTATTGTTTAATTATCTAGTGTGGTGTGGTTTTAACGTTTAATGTTGAACATTTAATATTAAAGTCTGAAATTTTGGTTATGCAATTATGCAGTGAATCATGTTCATGTTTGAATACTTGTGCACCAGTTGTACATAATCTGTTTTGGAAGAAAATATTCTGGTGTCTAAAATTCTTCTCTCCTGCACTAAAACCATTTCTGACATCAACTTTTACATGATCTATCGGAGATGCCATAAGCATGGGAATTAGGAAGTGTCTCTGCACATTTATGTAAACGTGCGAACATTTCTTTCAACAGAAAAACGTAAGAGTTGGGAAGAATCATGCATGAACCGTGGTGGAGTAATCTGAACAAGATTCCCTCCCATGCGCATGATTTCAAGTGATCGGTGATGCTTGAGCGGTCCGTGTCTTGCTGTTCATCGACACAACATTAATCCTTTGTGACCACAGATGTGAAGTGGGACTGCAAGACGGACCGTGGCCACCTCCCTGACCCTCAGGACGTATGCATGCATATTCTTAGCGACGCAACTGCCGCCACTAATAGGCTGTTATGCAGTAGTGTATGATGAAAAGATTGGGATGCATATCATCTTCTAACAACTTTTCCCTATCATGCTACCTTATTAGGCCTAGATATTAATTATGCGTACGCGAGGTAGGGCTCACTGTCGCCCAGGGATTTTGCTATGGAATAGATGATCTCTACCAAGTGGGTGAAATTTACGGTTACTGTATGAAAAACACCACGCAATTATGGCTTGAAAATTTGCAAAGGAATTTTCAGTTCAATTTTTCTATGTTGATATAGATAGTTATTGAACTCATAACAAGCAATTTTTTTATACATTCCTGTGCATCCCCCAACAAATAAACAAACAAATGAACTCATAACATGTAACTTTTTTGATACATTCCTATGTATGTTCAAGAAATAAACAATGTTGGTTCCGTACACAAACCCTCCATGTGTTGATATGGAAGGAACATACTTGCTACTATACTATGAATAGTTCTCATGCGTGATTAGAGATGTTATTATATTACTCTATATATATCTAACGTTTAAATTCAAAAGTTTAAAACAAAGTTCTTTTTGCTCCATATCTGCTTTTACCATCGGGTGGCGAGAAGGGTGGTTACCGTACGGTAAGCGCATTTACTGCCTGGTAACCAAAACCTTGCTTTTGCCTCGTTTACCAATTACCTGGCTAGTCTGAAGAGAGCATATGGCAAATAATATGAGGATTCATGCTAGAGACACTTACGATTGCAGACTTGTGTTTAGAAAGGTAGTTTTCCCACTCAGTAGAGTTTGGAAAATTTAGCTTGAGCTCGCAAAATCAAACAAAGAGAATCAGATTGGTGATGGGAAATCACATATTTGCTAATCAATATTGATAGTATTATTGATTTTTTTAATAAATCATAAGAACAACACAATACATGCATTACAATACTTGACACACTTTGTAACAAAATGTACATAAATGTTGTGCACATAATTGCAATATGCAGCAGCAATGTTCGATCCTGCCAAGCTAGTCGATGGGATACACTGTGCGGTTGAAGCAGTGCACTAATTAAGCGGCACGAGGACTTTGGCTTGTAGGTACAGGTCGTTCTTCCGCCCGACGGTGATTCCCATCTCCTCTTCCATGTCCAACTCTCCTCCGGCAGGAAGCTCCCAGTCGAAGTGGTAGAGAAGGGCGGCAAGGGTGAGCTCCATGCTAGAATGCGCGAACATCATCCCGGGACATATCCTCCTGCCTGCCCCGAACGGTGTGTACTCGAAGTTGGTTCCCTTGAAGTCTACTTCGCCGGACTCGAACCGCTCTGGCCTGAACTCCTCCGCGGTGTCCCAGTGCTTGGGGTCTCTGCAGATCGCCCACGCGTTCACGAACACGGTGGTGCCCATCGGCACATCATACCCGAGGACCTTGCACGCCTCCGTGGGCTCGCGCGGCAACAACAATGGCCCGGGCGGGTGCAGCCTCAACGTCTCCTTGATGATCAGCCTGATGTACTTGAGATCGGCCAGATCATCCTCAGTCAGACTTGGCTTTCCTTGTAGGCTGTCACGTACTTCGGCTTGTGCTTTTGCCATGGCCCTTGGGTTCCTCATCAGCTCCGATAGGGCCCAGATGAGCGTCGTTGCCGACGTCTCGCTCCCAGCACTAAACAAGTCCTACAGATTAAAACAGGAGGTCATTTAATTAATTATTAGTGAAAGAAAACAAATTAGTTAGCCCGCCGTCAGCTTACCACTAATAGACATTTGATAGCTCCCATGGT
This sequence comes from Triticum urartu, assembly GCF_003073215.2. NCBI lineage: Eukaryota > Viridiplantae > Streptophyta > Magnoliopsida > Poales > Poaceae > Triticum > Triticum urartu. Next base: position 33,837,935 of record NC_053023.1, on the reverse strand, counting down.
AAAAGGCACGTCGTGGCCACCTTCCTTCTGTATCCTCAGGAGCACGTCCAATAGGTCCTCCTGCTCCTCCTCCTTGCCGTCGCCGTTGGACGCTGTGGCGGCGGCCTTCACCTCCTGGTGTTGCTTGATGGCGCACTCGATGAGCTCGAAGCTCTTGGTGTGATTCTCCCATGCCCGTGGGGCGGAGCCGCTGACGAAGCCGACGAGTTGGGATGAGGGGAAGAGGTCGCCGAGGTTAAACCCGGAAAGGATCCTTACCCCCTGCTGGAGCACCACCAGGAACTCTTCCCGCCTGCTGAACCTGTCCCCGATCATGGCGCGCACGGTCATGTCCGCGATGAGCACGGCGAGCCGCTTGCTGACGTTGACGGGCTCGCCCGCACCCGCTGTGATGGCGGCGACGAGGCGCCTCACCTCCTCCTCCCGGACGTGCCGAAACGTTTTTACCCGGCGGGCGCTTAGCAGCTCCATGATGCAGATCTTGCGGAGCTGACGCCAGTGCGCGCCGTAGGGCGCGAACGCCAGCCCGGCACCGTCGGACATGAGGATCTTGATGGTCGGGCTCCATGGCCGCGTCGCAAACGTGAGGTCCTGCGTCTTCATGACCTCGCGCGCGGCCTCGGCCGACGACACCACCACCACGGGCATCTCACCGAGCTTGAGGTACACGAGCGGCGCGTCGCCCAGCCGGCGTGCGATGTCGGCGAAGGCGCGGTGGACCAGCGGCTTGCCGGCGAGGTGGTGCAGGCTGCCGATGACCGGCAGCCGCCAGGGGCCAGGCGGCAGCTGCTGGCCAGCGCCGTGGCTGCGGTTCCTGATGAGCTTGAGGAGCAGGAGAGGCAGGAGGAGAGCCAAGACGAGATAAATTGCTTGCTCCATGGCCATGGCGGCGTGTTACTCTCTTGAGCTCACTCTAGAGAAGACTGGGGATCAACTGCACTATATATACGCATGCGGCACGGACCAAATCTGAAGTCATCGAGTTCGGTAGGATATACTATAAACTGGCGTCGATTGCTATGCGAGCGAGACGACCGGGCCGCATATTTGCAGGGCAAGTTTGGTTGCCGCCCGGAACGAACCGCCCGTCTCGTCTGTCGTCTCCGACGCGCCAAGGATACGTACTACTCCTACTAGGAAGTGTATCTGCACATGCATTTAGCATTTAGCATGTTCGCTAGGGAGCGGTATATTCCCTTCACGATCGCGATGGTTGGACGACCGTGTCTTGTTCATCCACACACTACCTAGTGAAAAAACAAGGTATATCCTAATTACCCACAACAGGACGCATGCATATCCTGTGTCTCGTGCAGCAGGACGCATGCATATCCTAATTACCCACAACCACAGGTTTTTAGTACTCCCTCCTATCCTTTTTATTCCGCGTATTACATTTGTGTCAAATCAAACTTTATAAAAAATGATCAAATATATATTAAAAAAGGACTATGCTAACGACCAGTCGACTGGTCGTTCACCGATTTTTATCTCACCTCGGTTCACAGACTTTTTTTCACTCGTCTGGTTTTATATCAATTAGTCTAGATAGCGGAGAAAAAGAAATAAAGTAGGTTTTTAGTACTCCCTCCTATCCTTTTTATTCCGCGTATTACATTTGTGTCAAATCAAACTTTATAAAAAATGATCAAATATATATTAAAAAAGGACTATGCTAACGACCAGTCGACTGGTCGTTCACCGATTTTTATCTCACCTCGGTTCACAGACTTTTTTTCACTCGTCTGGTTTTATATCAATTAGTCTAGATAGCGGAGAAAAAGAAATAAAGTAGGTTTTTAGTACTCCCTCCTATCCTTTTTATTCCGCGTATTACATTTGTGTCAAATCAAACTTTATAAAAAATGATCAAATATATATTAAAAAAGGACTATGCTAACGACCAGTCGACTGGTCGTTCACCGATTTTTATCTCACCTCGGTTCACAGACTTTTTTTCACTCGTCTGGTTTTATATCAATTAGTCTAGATAGCGGAGAAAAAGAAATAAAGTAGGTTTTTAGTACTCCCTCCTATCCTTTTTATTCCGCGTATTACATTTGTGTCAAATCAAACTTTATAAAAAATGATCAAATATATATTAAAAAAGGACTATGCTAACGACCAGTCGACTGGTCGTTCACCGATTTTTATCTCACCTCGGTTCACAGACTTTTTTTCACTCGTCTGGTTTTATATCAATTAGTCTAGATAGCGGAGAAAAAGAAATAAAGTGCTTAAAAGGGGACTTGAACTTTGGTCCCCCAACTAGCTACTACAGCCACTAACCAACTCACCCATCTTTTTTTATTGTCCACAATAGATAAACAGGGGTATTTGAACCCTTCTTCTTTCTATCATATTAGCAAAAAAAAACAGTCTTGATAACTTGGAATAAGCAGCGTGATAACTATGACATGACCATCATGGTAACTTCAACATAACGCCCTGATAACAAATAACATGACAAAGGTTGACAACTCTATCATTATAGTGCTGATAAGCGTGAGAAGCATGCTAAGTTTAGCATGGGCAACATGCAAACTTTACATGAAGATTATCGGGATATATTTCAACAACTTTTCCCTCGGTGAAAATTTACTATGGTGTTTGAGTCTACGTTATTAGCTATGAAAAATACCACTGTTTTTGCACACAAGTTATGCATTTTGGTTACCGGGGGTATATTTTCAACAACGAAAAATCGTCTGGTCGAGGCCGCGGTGTTTGTATGTAAATTATCAGGTGTGGATGCGTATATTATCATGTTATTTACACAGAATTATCGGCCGTATGTTTTCAACAATTTTTTCACCTGGTTCAAAATTTATTGTGGTGTTCGTACCTAAGTTATCGGATCTATAGTGCTTAAATGATCATGTTATCTACACAGAAATTACCGAGGTATATTTTCAACAACAAAAAGCGTCTGGTCAAGGTTAACGGGGTGTTTGTATGTAAGTTATCATATGTGGATGTGTATATTATCATGCTATTTACATAAAAATTATCGGTGTATGTTTTCAATAATTTTTTCACCTGGTTCAAAGTTACCTTGGTATTTGTACCTGTTATCAGGTCTATAGTGCTCAAAATAAGTTATCAGGTCCGGGATCCTGTGTTACCATGTTATTTATAGAGTATGTTCTCAATAACTTTTTTTCACAGGTCATAAGTAATCGTGGTGTTTGTACCTGAGTTGTCAGGTCCGGAAGCGTATATTATCACGCTTTTACACACAAGTTATTGGTGGTATGTTTTCAACAACTTTTTTCCACGGGTCAAAGTTATTGTGGTGTTTGTATATAAGTTATCAGGTCCGGAAGCCTATATTATCATGCTATTTACACAAAAGCTATTGGTTGTATGTTTTTAATATCTTTTTCTCCGGGTCAAAATTATCGTGGTGTTTGTACCTGAGTTATCAGCTCTGAGGGCGTATATTACCATGCTATTACTTGGAAGTTATCAGCGGTATGTTTTAATTTCAACAACTTTTTTCCACAGGTCAAAGTTATCGTGGTGTTTGTACCTAAATTATCAGGTTAGGGGCGTATCTTACCATGCTATTACTTCGAAGTTATCAGTGATATGTTTTCAACAACTTTTTCTCACGGGTCAAAAATACCGTGGTGTTTGCATGTAAAATATAAGGTCCGGAAGCCTATATTATCATGATATTTACACAATAGTTCCCGAGGAATGTTTACAATGACTTTTTGTAAACCAAATAATGGGTAAGTCGGTCTACAATAATCATGTTTCTATAACATATACAACTTGGTAACTATAAAAATAACCATGTTGATGACTACAACCCGGTGACTACACAATTGTTATGTTGTAACTATATATAGTCTTCCCACCTATAATGATCCCTCTCTCATCAAATTACTACGAAGATTTGCTTGAATTCTACCATGACACGACGCGCCACCTTCCCTTTGCCAACATATCCCACCTGTCCAAGGGCATCTCATGCAGAATCCTCTTTGATCCCACCACCAATATCGTTCTCGGCATCATCGGAGTGCTCGCGGGGATGCCTACTTCCATCAAGAAGTGAACCACAAATGATTCATGAGTGAAAGAAAAACCGAAAATGCATTCTCTATAGAAATACAACAAAATCCGAGTATTACCAATTCGTAACAGAAAAAAAAATCAAATGGAGGGCTGCACCATAGCAGTGGCCTACTCGTGGTAATCACATATCTATAGAATTAGCCCACTTCTAGACAAAACATCCGGTTGGCTGAGATGGTCATTAGATATAGTCAAGGTTAGTTATGAGGCTGCAGGTGTGGGGTTCGAATCCTGTTGTGGAATCGTACGTGCCTATCCCTAACGACCAGTCGGCAGGTACTTAGCTTTCTCGATTAAAAAAATATCAACATCTACAATATCAAATATATATTTCATAAAACTCTATTTCATAATGAATTTAAAAATACCGATTTAGCATTGTGAATATTGATACTTTTTTCTATAAGTCTAGTCAAAGTAAAGACACTTTGACTTCGAACAAAAACTTATATGCAGACTAAAAAGAACCGGAAGGAGTACTACGAACTGGTCATTGACCCCTCTCTGAACAAAAACCCTGGCTCCTGGCAACATAAAGGCACTACGTGGGCCCTTTGTAAACCGAGTGACGCTCTCGGCTTAATTTTTGTGCAGGGAAAAACCATGTGCTACCAGTGCCCAGGAATAAGCCAATCGTATTTCCTTCTGTGCAGGGCATATATGTAAGCCAAGAACATCAAATGAACATCAATATGCTCACGGCTTATATGTAAGCATGTACCTTGCTCTCGGCTAAAACCTGTACTGGCAATGCCTTTTCGTCCTTGGTGTTCCAAGGAGCTTACACATGTCTAGTAAAGCCGCGGTCTATGCTCGGCTTACATGTGTAAACCGAGTACAATAGTCGGCGTAATTTTCCTTTTGGGAGCAATCACGTGCCGCCAGTGCCTAGGAATAAGCCGATTGTGTTTCCTCTGTGCAAGGTGTATATATAAGCCGAGAACATCTATCTGCTCACGGCGTATATGTAAGGCGTGTTCCTTGCTCTCAGCTTAAACCTGTATTGGCAGTGCCATTTGGTCCTAGGAGCTCCCAGGGGCTGACACGTGTCTTGTCAACCGAGTTCTATGCTCAGCTTACATGTGTAAACCAAGTACAATAATCGGTTTATACCCTAGAATGCTTTTTGTTTTTGCGATCCAACACTTACTTCTCACATGTTCTTTTTGTGGCTGACTGTTGACCCGCTTGTGAAAACTAGACAAGGCCATATTATCCTGTTTAGAAAGCCAATAATGCTACATACATGTCCTATCCACATGCTTCGTCGACCATCCTTGCAATACGTATGCATACAAAAAACTTGACAAATGTTGTTGTTGTTGTGATGAGGATGAGATGATCCAACACTTAATTTTCCACCGTCAACATCTATATCCACGTAGCATGTTTTGGATCCATATGGGGCATTCGCTTTAGTGTGTAGATGTGGTCTTTGGGGTCTTTGGGTGCGACCAATATTTTTTGGAAAGGGGGTTAAGAACTCGTGGCCTCTGCTTCTGGTGTGCAAGCTCAACCATCTAACATGGGATTTCTTTAACCAGTATAAATGATGTTCTATCAGTAGGCAATCTCAGACCCTCGATAAGAAAATCGTCTTTGGTTAACAGATTACCAAATGTCAATCTTCGACACATGAGCTATGCCATGCTCAGTTCCAGCATGTAAGGTGTAAATTTTTGACAGACAAACTTTGGCTACTACTCCCTCCGTTCCTAAATACTTGTCTTTCTAGACATTTCAAATGACTACTACATACGGATGTATGTAGACATATTTTAGAGTGTAGATTCACTCATTTTTCTCCGTATGTAGTCACTTATTGAAATGCCTAGAAAGACAAGTATTTAGGAACGGAGGGAGTAGTACATAAAACAAAGGCTGAGACTCTATGGTCCCCACCAAATGGAGGGATGACACCACCAAATAAATTATTGCACTCTAAAATATACCATTGAAAAATACCCAAAGCCCATGTTAACACTATCATTTTCCTATAATGCATGAGAGAGAGAGAGAGAGAGTTTGATATTACATAAATGCCCTTTTTGTTTTTTTTTCTATTTCTCTTCTCTCTCCTACTTTTCAAGGGTATATTTTTAATCTAAGTTCATTCTACTATTCCTTTGCGAATGTCGAGAGTACCTACATATTGGGTACGGAAAAGGCTTTTCAAAACTGTTTGCAAACTACTGGAATTATTGCAATTGAAAAATTAGATCTCCGAAAGTCCAAATCACTAGGTTTTTACACTAGAGGCCTGCCAAATTTTATCCTACTTGGTTTTGCTTGTGACATTTGATACACTCATGCTGCTTGTTGACTTAGCCAAACATGGAAGAAGCTCCCTTGCTGAAGAATCCTTCGAAGACGTCTTGCTGACACTAAGTACATATTCTTAGTCGGGTGTTGGCTTGTGCCCATATTTCTTGAAGATGGTATTTCCACTGTTTTTTTTCTTTTGAAGATTCTCCAGTCAGGTGGTTGATGGTACGGGAAACCGCCAGTACCCTCAGTAGAGTGGCGAATGTGGCCGAAAATACCAGAAGGGAGTTCACACAAGGAGTATATCTCGGAAATTTTAGCTTGAGCTCATAATATCAAACAAATAAAATCAAACTGGTGATGGCAAACCACATATTTGATAATCAATACAAAAGATATTATTGATTTTTAATAAATCATGAAAATTGTACAATACAATCATTACTACGATTACCACCATGACACACCGGTAACAAAATGTACAAAAAATTTGTGTACATAATTGCAATATGCAACTGCAATGTTCGATCTATCCAACTAGTCGATTGAATCCACTATGCGACATCTGAAGCAGACACTAATTAAGCGTCACGTGGACTTTGGCATGCAGGTACAGGTCATTCTTCCAGCCGACGGAGATGCCCATCTCCTCCTCCATGTCCAACTCCGCTCCGGCAGGAAGCACCCAGTCAAAGTGGTAGAGGAGGGCGGCAAGGGCGAGCTCCATGCTAGACTGCGTAAACAGCATCCCCGGACATATCCTCCTGCCGGCCCCGAACGGTGTGTACTCAAAGTTGGTTCCCTTGAAGTCCACTTCACGAGACTCGAACCGCTCTGGCCTGAACTCTTCCGGGGCATCCCAGTGCTTGGGGTCCCGACAGATCGCCCACGTGTTCACAAACACGGTGGTGCCCGTCGGCACGTCGTAGCCGAGGACCTTTCATGCCTCGGTGGGCTCACGCGGCAACAGCAGGGGCACCGACGGATGCAGCCTGAGCGTCTCCTTCACTAGTAGAAAAAGGGTCAAATGTGAAGCACATTAGTGCCGGTTAGAATTTGAGCCGGCACTAATGTGTGCATTAGTGCCGGTTCCAACGGCTAGCCAGCCGCTCTCATTAGTACCGGTTCGTGGCGAACCTTTAGCACCGGTTCGTGCCACGAACCGGTACTAAATTGAGTGGTGGTAGGATGTTGTCAGTCCGGAGCCCCTCCAGCACCTTCAGTACCGGGTCGTATCACGAACCGGTACTAAAGGTCGTCCTACATAGACCCTTCGTCCACCCGAGCTCGCTCTGTCCTTCCCCTTTCCCCTCTCCTCTCTGTTCTTTTCCCTCTTCCTCTCAAGCTCATCACACATTTTGCCCAAAAATTTTCAAGATTTGAAGGGCCCACATCCATTCAAATGATCACAAAGGTTAGCAACTTTGTCCTTTCATCTCTCATTGCTAGATTAGCTCGTGCAATGCTTTATATAGTGATTGATTTTTGAGTTTAGTAATTTGGGAGGAATTATATATATGTGCTCGTATTTGATTTATATGCAATTTGAGGTCAAAAATAACACTTAGTTTGCATATGTAGGTGTGGTTTACTTAGTACCTTCTAAATCTCCGTCGTAACCATCGTCGATCGCTCGCAACGTCCCGTTGCCGGCACCACCTTGTGGTGAGCCTCTTGTTCATGAAGTTTTATATAAAAAATTGATGGTTGTGTGATTTGGATATATAGTTACTCGTATAATTATCTTACCCATACGTTGTTTGTTATACATAGTGCCATGGTTTTGATATCCGTCCCTGTCGGCCCTCATCCGGGTTATGATTCGCATGTGGTATATTCTCTTTTAAAACTATTCATTGCATTTCGTGTTTATGAAAAATTATGCCCATCAAGTTGACATAGATATTTGTATGTAGGAGGTAGTTGAACCGGAAATTCCAACCGACCCTATTGTCGAGAGGTTAAATTTAGTTGAGAGAGAAAACGAGGATTTGAAGGAAAAATTGAAAAGAATTGAGGGGGAGAAGATGGAATTGGAGTTGCATGTTGCTGATGTCGTCGATGATCACAAGATTAAGATGGAGAAAATGCGCTTGAAGATTAGAAAGATTAAAAAATATGCCATTCATAGTGAGGCTTGGTATCATTATGCTGTTGGATCAATTGTTACCTTAGTTGCGATCTTGATCGCATTTGTTGTTGCATTTAAATTCTTTAGCTAGATAGTTATTTGTTTGTTGCATTTAAGTGTTGAATCATCCTTATGTATGAACTTTATGTATTGTATTAATTTGGTGTTTTCGGTGTTGTGTATTGAAGATGAGCCGGCAATGGATGTACGATGACCGATGCTCTCCCGAGTTCATTAATGGCGTGCGTACTTTTCTGCTTGCGGCTGAGGCAAACAAGCGGGCGGATGGTTTTATGCCTTGTCCATGTGCTGGTTGTAAGAATGGTCACAATTACACTACGTCAAAAACCATTCATGTCCACCTGTTTGAGTCCGGTTTCATGCCCCACTATAATGTTTGGACCAAGCATGGAGAAAGAGGGATTATGATGAAGACAATGAAGAAGAAAAGGACGACGACAGCTATCCTGGCCATGGGTTTCCTGAATACGATGATACAACAATGAAGGAAGAAGCTGAGCCGGTAATGCGGGAAGAAGCTAAGCCGGCAATGCGAGAAGAAGCTAAAAAAGAGGCATCGGATGAGCCCGTTGATGATCTAGGTTGGGCCATTGCCGATGCAAAGAGACACTGCGCAAGTGATTTGAAGAAGAAGAAGTTGCAGCGCATGTTAGAGGATCACAAAAAATTGTTGTACCCGAATTGTGTAGGTGACAAGAAAAAGCTGGGCACCACACTGGAATTGCTACAATGGAAGGCAAAGAATGGTGTATCTGACAAGGGATTTGGAAAGTTGCTGGTAATGATAAAGAATATGCTCCAAAGGACAACGAATTGCCCGAGAGTACGTACGAAGCAAAGAAGGCTGTCTGCCCTCTAGGGTTAGAGGTGCAGAAGATACATGCATGCCCTAATGATTGCATCCTCTACCGCTGTGAGTACGAGGATTTGAACGCTTGCCCAGTATGCGGTGCATTGCGCTATAAGATCAGCCGCGATGACCCTGGTGATGTCGAGGGCGAGCGCCCCAGGAAGAAGATTCCTGCCAAGGTGATGTGGTATGCTCCTATAATACCACGGTTGAAACGTTTGTTCCAAAACAAAGAGCATGCCAAGGCGATGCGATGGCACAGCGAAGACCGTAAGAAAGACGGTAAGTTGAGAGTACCCGCTGACGGGTCGTAGTGGAGAAAAATCGAAAGAAAGTACGGAAAGGAGTTTGCAGATGACGCAAGGAACGTATGGTTTGGTCTAAGCACAGATGGTATTAATTCTTTTGGGGAGCAGAGCAGCAACCATAGCACCTGGCCTGTGACTCTATATTTGTATAACCTTCCTCCTTGGTTGTGCATGAAGCGGAAGTTCATTATGATGCCAGTGCTCATCCAAGGCCCTAAGCAACCCGGCAACAACATTGATGTGTACCTAAGGCCATTAGTTGAAGAACTCTTATAACTGTGGAATGGAACAGGTGTACATGCGTGGGATGAGCACATGGGGGAAGAATTTGACCTAAAGGCGTTGCTGTTCGTGACCATCAATGATTGGCCTGCTCTCAGTAACCTTTCAGGACAGACAAACAAAGGATACCGCGCATGCACGCACAATTTGGACGATACCGACAGTATATATTTGGCTAATTATAAGAAGAATGTGTACCTGGGACATCGTCGATTTCTTCCGAGAAGGCATCCCGTAAGAAAGAAAGGCAAGCATTTCAAAGGTGAGGCGGATCACCGGACGAAGCCTCGCCGCTGTACTGGTGCTGATGTACATGATATGGTCAAGGATTTGAAGGTGGTCTTTGGAAAGGGTCCTGGTGGACAACCTGTTCCGAATGACGCTGACGGACGCGCACCCATGTGGAAGAAGAAATCTATATTTTGGGACCTGCCCTATTGGAAAGACCTAGAGGTCCGCTCCGCAATCGACGTGATGCACGTGATGAAGAATCTTTGTGTGACCCTGCTTGGCTTCTTGGGCGTGTATGGGAAGACAAAAGATACACCTGAGGCACGGGAGGACCAGCAACGTATGCACGGAAAAGACGGCATACATCAGGGTCATGCAAGATACGCTCTTACCAAAGAAGAGAAGGAAATCTTCTTTGAATGCCTGCTCAGTATTAAGGTACCGTCTGGCTTCTCATTGAATATAAAGGGAATAATAAACATGGGGGAGAAAAAGTTCCAGAACCTAAAGTCTCATGACTGCCACGTGATTATGATGCAACTGCTTTCGGTTGCATTGAAGGGGCTTCTACCGGAAAACGTTCGATTAGCCATTGTGAAGCTATGTGCATTCCCCGATGCAATCTCTCAGAAGGCAATCGATCCAGAAATCATACCAAGGTTAGAGAATGATTTGGTGCAATGTCTTGTCAGTTTCGAGTTGGTGTTCCCACCATCCTTCTTCAACATCATGACGCACGTCCTAGTTCACCTATGTGAAGAGATTAACGTTTTGGGTCCTGTATTTCTACACAATATGTTCCCCTTTAAGAGGTTCATGAGAGTCTTAAAGAAATATGCTCATAACCATGCTAGGACAGAAGGAAGCATCTCCAAGGGCCATGAAAATGAGGAGGTCATTGAGTTTTGTATTGACTTTATTCCTGACCTTAAGCCAATTGGTGTTCCTGAATCGCGGCATAAGGGCAGACTGGATGGAAAAGGCACGCTAGGAGGGGAACAAATAATATGTATGGACGGACATTCTCTCACTGAAGCACACTACACAGTTCTACAGAATTCCGCCTTGGTGGCTCCGTATATGGATGAACACAAGAATTTGCTACGCTCCAAACACCCGGAGCGGTCTGATGACTGGATTACACGTGAACAAACCAGGAGTTTCGCCAGCTGGTTGCAGACACGTACCATGCATGACGCCTCTATTGAAGATGACCTGTACTTGCTGTCCCAGTTACCATCTTCGAATATAATGACTTTCAAAGGGTACGAGATAAATGGTAATACATTTTACACGATCGCCCAAGATAAGAAGAGCACCAACCAAAACAGTGGTGTCCGCTTTGATGCAGAAACCAAGATGGGAAAGGAAACATATTAAGGTTATATACAGGACATATGGGAACTTGACTATCGACGTGATTTGAAGGTCCCTTTGTTTCGGTGCAAATGGGTCAATATGACACGAGGCGGGGTAACGGAAGACCCGCAGTACGGAATGACAACAGTGGATCTCAACAATCTTGCGTATGCAGACGAACCATTCGTCCTACCCAATGATGTGGCACAGGTTTTCTATGTGAAGGACATGTCTACCAAGCCAAGAAAAAGAAAAGATAAGGAAGCGAATGCATCGTACGATGAGCCAAAGCGGCACATAGTTCTTTCTGGGAAGAGAAACATCGTGGGAGTGGATGACAAGACAGACATGTCAGGAGATTATGAAAAGTTTGATGAAATTGCTCCATTCACAGTGAATATTGACCCGAGCATCCAGTTAAATGATGAACATTTTCCATGGCTACGGCGCAAAGGGACACACGGGAAGAAAAAGTTTCACACCCAAAGATCTGGGATGTGATCGGCTTCACTATCATCACTTTCTTCTGTGTTTCACACCCAGGAGAGAATCTCTGTAATAGTTAGGGTAGCTAGTTATGTGTTTTGGCATTTGAAACGCGAAGAAATTTTATGTGCAAGCAAATTCTTTCATGCATTTACTGATTTTTTCAGCTAAATGACCCTTAAATTGAAAAGCATTTCAAATGAACTCAGAAAAGGTTGAAAGTTGGCATGGTATCATAATTTCACCCACATAGCATGTGCAAAAAGTAGAGAGGGTTACTGCAAAACTGGATGCACTTCGTGTACAAAAGGGACAATCTCTTTCGAAGTATCAGGGTTTCGGACGAAAACTCATCTGTTACAAAGACATTTCATTTTTAAATAACCTAAGCATTACCAAATTGAATATAATGATAAAACACACTAATATTAAACATAAGAAAAAAGAATTACTGAAAAATCTATTTTCAAAGTTAAGTTATTCACAAACTAGTGATATCCACAAAATTTCAAATAATTCAAAATTTAAACTATTCAAATTTGTAAACTACCGGTACTAATAAAAAGTTTGTAATTTTTTGTACCTAAAGCAAAAATATTCACAAAGAAATTCTAAATACAGCAAAAAACAACTCAAAAATAAATAAAACAAAAATAAATAAAACAAAAATAAATAAAGCAAAAAAATAAGAAAAAAAAGCCCACCTACTGGCCTACAGCGGCCTGCATATGACTAGAAACCCAAATTCTAGTTGGGCCAGGATGTAGGCCCGCTAGCCCAGTAGGCCCAACAGGGCATCGCAGCAGAGGTAGGCCCAGAAGGCCTGCTTAAGAGAGGAGCTCGAGACAGCAGCGACGGCGGGGCTTATAAGCAGGTGCGAGTGCCCCTCGGCTAGCGAGGTGGGACTAAACTTTTGCGCCCCTCGCCTGGCAGCGCACACCCTTTAGTACCGGGTCGTGGCTCCAACCGGTACTAAAGGGGGGCCTTTAGTACCGGTTGGCGCCAGGACCCGGTACTAAAGGGGGTGCGGTTCCCGGCGCTTCGCCTTGCCAAAACAGACCTTTAGTACTAATTGGTGGCTCCAACCGGTACTAAACGTGGGTTCTATATAAGAAAACACTTCAAAAAAAATTGTCAGTTTCTCATCTCTCCCTGCTTCTTTCTCCTCTACCCCGTCTCCGTCCCCGTCGCCGTCCGTCGCCGTCGCCGTCCCCATCCCCGTCGTCCCCGTCGCCGTGCCGCGCCCCGTCCTCCCGTCGTCCCCGCCCGGCCCGTCCCCGTCGTCGCCGCCCCGTCCTCGTCGCCGCCCACCGTCGTCGCGCCTCGCTGGTGAGCTCCTGCCCCGGCCGCCAACCACACACACACACACACATTGTTATAGAATTGTTAGCAATCTTTCTGTTTTTTAGTTATAGAATTATTAGAAATGTTAGTTTTAGTTATAGAAATGTTAGTTATATAGAAATATTAGAAATGTTAGTTATATAGAAATGTTAGTTATATTAGAAATGTTAGTTATATAGAAATGTTAGTTATATAGAAATGTTTTTTAGTTATAGAAATATTAGAAATGTTAGTTTTAGTTATAGAAATATTAGAAATGTTAGTTTTAGTTATAAAATTTAGAATTTGTATATATGAAATCACAATCCATCATTTAAAAAATGTTACTTTACTTTTGCGGCATATAGTATTTGTTGTCGACGATGCCCGGCCCGCATCCTCGCCGTCGACCCGTTCGCGACGACGTCCTGCTTCAGAGGACCCATGTCCGGGACTGGACTCCGCCGGGCTGGCACTGGGAGGTGCTACCTTCAGGGGTGCGACCCTTGGTGAGGAACCCGGCCCCGGGTCCGGTCGTCGACCCTCATCTCCTTTGGTGGCGTTCGCGTGGGCCACTTTCGGTGCGGAGGGAGCCGGCCCCGCCGGAGGTGGTACGTCGCCGTGTCAGGGAGAAGGACGAGCACGTCCATCGCTACATGGCTGCTATGGACGTCAGGTTCTCCAATACCTGGCAGGTTCTTTGGGGATATCACCCGAGCTATGATCCAGTGATGGTTCCTTCACTTTGGTTGTCCACCGCCTAGATTACTCTCTAGTATTCGATCTTTATTAGCTAGCTAGCTAGCTAGTGATGTATTCGATATATAATATTCGAGATGATTTATTCGAGATTATATATATTATTCGAGATGATGTATTCGAGACTATGTCTATTATTCGAGACGACATATTCGAGATTATATTCGATGATGCTTATTATGTACTATGATTGATTCAGTTTTTCCTTATTAATTGATTGCATCCATGCATTGTAATTTGAATATATTTCTTTTGGATTAGTTAAACAAAACCTATGGTGGACAATACCGGCAGAGAGGGAGAAGAGGCCCTGTTCAATATCATACGCAATCCTCGTGGGCCAGATGATGATCAAAATGAAGAAGATTATGACGGCTCCGAATATCTAAACAACACCGGGGAGGGTGATATGATATTCGATCGCGATGACCGAATTGATGAAGTCATGAACTATGAACATGGCAAAGAAAATGTTGATCTTAAAACAACAAAGACCGGCGAGGTATATATATTTATATAAGCAGGCATCTGGTGATCATCACATGTTTTAAATGACTTGAAGATATATTAACGAATCGATCTTTCTTCTTTCAGCCATCCGGATCGAGCAAATCTTCAGGCAACAGGAAACGAGGCCCGAACAAAAAGTTGAAGGAGGGCGTAAAGTACAATATCAAGGCCATCAAACCTAATGGTGAACCATTAGCGCCTAAGAAGATTGCGGACAAGTTCATTCGTCAGTGCGGAGTTCTTGTGAAGGACCAACTCCCGATCTCCCTTCAAGAATGGAGAGAGCCAGCAAAGCCACGTCCAGGAGTTACTTTTGTCGACGACAGACAAAAACTTCTGCTTTGGGAAACGCTCATGGAACATTTCACCCTACCAGATCATTTCACAGATGCAGATGTGGAGAAAGTCAAGGACGCTGCTCTTAGGAAGATGGCGGTTGCATTCAACAACCACAAGAATCGTGAATGGGCCAAGTACGTCAAGGAAGGAAGGAAGACTCCAGTATCCGAGGGAACACTAGAGAAGCAAAGTGCTCATTGGGACGATTTCATGAAATTCAAGAATTCGGAATTATTTAAGGAACGGTCGAGAATAAACAAGGCCAATGCCACAAAAAAGGATAAGTTCCATAAGCTGGGGCCAGGTGGCTATGCGGTGGGAATGCCTAAGTGGGATAAGTCTGAGAAAGAGATGCTGGATGCAGGTGTCACTCCAGAAACATTGAGCTGGCCCCCAGGTGCAGGACTTGGTTCTATGCGCATGGGGGGGAGTTGGACCCAAAGACAGGCAAAGTTTCGAAGAAGGCATGTCTGGACGGAGCCGAAGATAAGCTACTTGTTGCAATAGAAGAGGCTCGATCGGGGGTGTTCCAGCCCAACAGGGAGAACGACGAGCTTACGCGTGCCGAGTCAGCAGACTCCCGCTCCTCCACGTCCACCAACGCGTCAGGCCACTCCTCCTCCAAGTCCGGCACAGCTTCAGGCCACTCCTCCTCCTCCAAGTCCGGCAAAGCATCAGGCCACTCCTCCTCCAAGTCCGGCACAGCTTCAGGCCACTCCTCCTCCAAGTCCGGCACACCTCCTCCAACTCAGGCACGTCAGCCGTCTTCGCCGCCTCAGCAATCACGGAAGAGAGCCGCCTCAGCTATGGTGCGTAGCGGTACAAGTCGAGGTAGTACTGGAGGTACAGGCGGAGGCAAGCGATTTCAATATGGACCAAGCCTCGCACCTCTTCCGTAGAGGCCTTACGACAAGTCCGAGGAGGAAAACGTAGCCATATCGAAGGCCGAGGTGGAAGCCCATTTTGCACCGAAACCGCCACCGCCGCCAAGGGAGAAATGTCTGTGGAAAAGATTAACCACTTCATTCGTATGGCTAGAGCACCAGCTCCCAAGCTAGTTGACACAGACTACGAGCGCCACATCAAGAAGTTAAATCGAGCACGTCTACAGAAAGAGGTGAGCTCGAGCTCGAGCAAATCAGCTGGCAAAAGGAGCGGTAAAACCGTTCCCCAGCTGGGAGAACAGGCGGCGCAATCAATCCCCCCGCTTGTTGTGCCAACAACACATGAGAGTAGGCGCGCCCAATATTATTGTGGGCAAACCGTTAACGTTCCCGGGCAGGGCGATGTGGTAATAACCAAGGAGCATATTGAGCAGGCTGAAACGATTAGGATCACTGTTGGACAACTCCTCGATATCGAGCCCATGTCTCCGACTAGAGAGGAGGAAATAAAACGGAAATATGTCCGGGGCCAACCTTTGGTCGAGCCAGACGAGGTCAATAAGCTCCCAATGAGAATGTATGAATTGCATCAATGGTACATGGACACTACCAAGATTTCCAATCGAGAGTCCCTCATGGTGAATGTCAAGAAGGATCATTACTACCATGAGAAATCTGTGACCGTTGAGTATTCAGAACTATTTCAGCTATACAATCAAGACGCACTCGACAAATCTATCGTCAGTTGCTATTGTCTGTAAGTGATTTCTTTCTGTAATTTAAGTCTCAAGCTAACTGTAGTGATCATTTTGATCAATCATTACCTGTAATTATCCTCATTATATTCTTTTCTGTGGTATTATGCAGGATGAAGATTTATGAAATGAAAAAGGTGGACGCTATGGCATTGGGTTCGTTGACCCAAATACCATTAATGAATACACATGGAAATTAGATCCATATTGCGAAAAAAGTGTAGAGGAAAGCATGCTAGAGTTCTTCAAGCGCTTCAAATACAATGAAGATATACTACTTCCTTACAACTTCCAGTGAGTCACATTATCTTGTACTACAAATTCTATTTTTGCCTACTAGCTAGCTACATGTTTTTGCTTACATATGCCCGCTTAATTAAGACATGCAAATGTGTGTGCATGCAGATTTCACTGGATCTTGTTAATCATTAAAGTTGATGAAGGAACAGTTGAAGTACTAGACTCACTACTTGAGAAAGCAAGTGACTACACCATCGTGAAGGGGATAGTCAACAGGTAATTTCAATCATTATTAACTATATCTCGGCCTATTTAATTAGTTCGTCATTTCCTGATAACAACTATTTAATAACCCATTTATTCATTTTCTTTGTCGGCGGGCAGGGCTTGGGCAAAGTTCATCAGGGCCACTCCAGGCCCATGGAAACAAAATCTGAAATGGTATCGACCCCAGGTAAGTAATTAAGTAGTACTAGCTAGCTGCCATCTCTTTAATTATCATGCTTGATTAATTATTATCTGATCAAATTCCATTCTCGTAAAGGCCCTGAAGCAGGCGCCGGGGAATAATCTGTGTGCATACTACGTTTGCGAGAACATTCGCATGATGGCGTCCGAAAGGAGCAGATCTCAAAGACATAAGTGGGTACGTTTGTCAGAACACTATTCACAATTTTTACACCATTATCGATAACTAGTCACACAACTAATACAATGCATATTGATCTCTTTCTTAACAGTTCAAAGAGGTGCGGGAGAAGCTCCTAACAGAGGACCGCATAGAAGCAACTCAAGAGGAAATAGCGGGATTTTTGCTCGACCAGGTCATAGATCCCAAAGGAGAATACTATTACCCGCTACCGCCCCCATGAACCACTTCCAATTGTTATCGTGCTCCGAAGGCACCAGTTAGAAGAAATTGTGTGTGTCTATATATATATTATGATCGGTTCTACTAGAAATTCTATTTATATATATGCATAACGTGTATAATATATAGTATTGTAAAATACCAGCAAACGAAAAAGAATTAAATGGAAAACACAAAATTAAATGAAAAATAAATCATAAACCCAAAACCTCCCAACCTTTTAATACCGGTTGATGACACCAACCGGTACTAAAGGGCTCCCTGCCCCCGAAGCTGGCTCGTGCCACGTGGTTGCCCTTTAGCACGGGTTCGTGCTGAACCGGTACTAAAGGGGGGGGGGGGCTTTAGTGCCTACACTTTAGCGCCGGTTACCGAACCGGCACTAAAGGGCCTTACGAACCGGTGCTATTGCCCGGTTCTGCACTAGTGCTTGATGACCAGCCTCATGTACTTGAGGTCGGCCAGGTCGTCCTCGGTTACCCTTGGCTTCCCTAGTAGGTTGTTATGTACTTCGGCTTGTGCTTTTGCCATGGTGGTTGGGTTCCTCATCAACTCCGACATGGCCCAAATGAGAGTCGTCGCCGACGTCTCGCTCCCAGCACTAAACAGGTCCTGCAAATCATGCAAATTTAGAAAATTTAAATTTACTAGTTAGTGAATTAAAACAATTGGCCGGGTGATAGCTTACCACTAATAGACACTTGATGGCTCCCATGGTAAAAGGGACGTCGTGGCCACCTTCCTTCTGTATCCTGAGGAGCACGTCCAATAGGTCATCCTGCTCCCCTTCCTTCCCGTCGTCGTTGGATGCGGCGGCGGCGGCCTTAACCTCCTGCTCCCCTTCCTTCCCATTGCCGTTGGACGCGGCGGCGGCGGCGACGCTTCCAACATGATGATCTTGGTGGTGGGCTCCATGGCCATGTCGCGAATGTGACGTCCTGCGTTTTCATGACCTCGCGCGCGGCCTCAGCATTAGAGGCCACCACCACCGGCACCTCGCCGAACTTGAGGTACACCAGTGGCGGGTCGCCCTGTTGGTATTGATCTAGAGGCCCAATGGGCCAAAACGAAAATAAAAGACCAGAAATAAAGTTACGTTAGAGAGAGAAACAGGGAGGCCACGAACCAACGTTCGTACCCCTCGATCTCAACTTACGTGCCCTGATCGGGGGCACCCTAACCAACTATGGTTTTGGTCCCCTGTCGCCAGTGCACATAAAAAGATGGGGGAGCAGCCGGCACCTACGCTAGACGAGTTCTCGTACGGTTTACTCCTGCTCCCCACATCCCTAAACCCTAACCGATCTGGGGGAGCGCTGCACGACAGGAAGATCATCTCCAAGCTCTGCCCCTGTCCCAAGGCAGTGCCGGTGGCGCCTGGAGGGACGCCGCTACCTGCAGCGAGCATCTTCACCGAGCCTGCATCAAGCCTGCATCGAGCAGGCACGAGACTTCGCATCGCCTACACCAATGGCTTCTTCCATTGGTGGTAAGAACTCAACCCCTCTCTGTTCATATGCAATTAGGTGATCTGAATTCTAGGCATAAGATCCAATCTATCCTACTGGATTAAATCTAACAATGGTATCTTGAGCCGTAATATGCCTGGATTAGATCCCTAAGATGATCTGTTTAAGTCTGATGATCATGATTACGTATTGATGATTAAGGTTTAAGAATGATGGTTCATGATTAAGGCTAGCCCTCTGTCTCGGTTAGTCTCTAGGGTTAAGAGGTTTCGGTTAATGTCTAAATTGCTACTGGATAAGTGCTAGTCAAAGATCCATGTTCTGTTAGCTCAGCTATGCCATGCTTCTGCATCAAGTTTATGTTTGTTAGCACCGATTTAAGCTCCTGTTTAGCCATTAGAACATGATGAATTGGCGCAGTTAGAGTCAGCCGAACCCTAACTCTAGAAAATCCCCAAATCTGAGAACAAAGATGAAATTTTTAAAAGAAAAGAATGGTTTTGGGGCTCACCTAGATGATGCCGGCCTTCGGGGTCTGCACGGCCGCTGCCGTGTGCGCACACCATGACCGGGACGCCGCCGCCCTTCGAGGTGGCGCGCGGAATGAAGCAGCAGCCGCCGCTGCTGTGCTCATGCACGTGCACGTCGCCTGGCCTGTGCGCCTCGGACGTCGCCGCCGGCAAAATGCCCCACAAACTGCGTCGCCGCGTCACCGGAGCTACCCTTGACGGAGGAGCGCGCGGGACGAAGTCCTTGTGCACGCTGCTCCGGTGAGCGATGCTGCCGCGTCGCCATGTCCGGTGTGCCATGCGCCGCCGTGTCTTCGCCGTCCTTGTGCGGGCGCGCCTCGCCGTCGCCGCTGTAGTCTAGCTCCTCTCGAGAGCGACTGTCGGGGCCAGAATGGGATAAGGTTAGGGCTTTGACCCAGTGGCAGTTTTGCTCCACTCCGGAGCGATCGGAGCCGTTGGCTCGATCCGACGGACGAAACCGATGCGCTGCTCCGGGCGGGCCTTCAGCCGCCTAAACGGACCACTTTCGCGGCTGGGCTTCGGCCCAAGTTGTCTTAGCCCGTAGAAAACGTGTATTTTTATGTTTTTTTTCGTTTGCTGGGCTAAAAGTAAAGTTTCTCTGTGTTTTTTGTTTGGTCAGTGCATTTTACGTATTATGATCATCCACAAATGTTCTGCACTGTTATAAATATATAAAAATGCCAGAAAAATGATGCTGAAAATTATGTTTTAGTTTTCTGAATAGAATGGAACCAACGAGAAATTTTATTTAGAAAAATTTTATGAATTAATGTTTGTGCCATTTTATGGCAAATTGATGTTCATCCCATGGTAATATCAATAAATGGTGAATTATTAATGTTGGAAAATTGATATTACACGTAAGATTAATGTGATCATTTTTTTGTAATACAAACCAACGTTGTTTTACATTTTTTATCACTCCGTTAATTCCTCATTATTTTCTGCCCAACGGTGATATAATTTGGAGTTAATTTTGCATGAAAATTGATCAAACCAACGTAGGTTAATTTTTGTGCAATTTGATTTTATGATGATGTTCTTTTCCTTTGCTTATGATATTTTGAAATCATGACAGCTTCTGGTCCTTGTGGTCTCGAGAATATCGAACCACTCACGGGGAACAACTTCCAAACTTGGAAGGACTCGTTGCTTTTGCATTTGGGTTGGCATGAGGTTGACCTTGCACTAATGGAAAGTAAACCAGTGGAACCTAAAAAGGATGCCACTGGGAATGCTGAGCTTAAGAAAGCTTACGACACTAAAGTTGAGAACTGGGAGAGGTCCAATAGAATGGCACTCCTAATTATGACCTTCTCCATCTCCATAGAGATTAAAGGGGCTATTCCCCTTAATGAAAGTGCTGCCGAATATTTGAAATCGGTGGAAGAACAATTTAAAGGCTCAGAGAAAGTGTATGCTGATGAGCTTTTACACAAGCTGCTTGCAAAACATGAAGGAAATGGAAATGTGAGGGAGCATATTTTGAGCATGAGCAATGCCGTGGCAAAGCTTAAAACCATGAAGTGTGACTTGAGCGAAGAGCTTCTTGTGCTCCTAGTTTTTAGGTCACTACCCTCACAGTTCAATGTATTCAAGATAAACTATAATTCTCTTGAAATCAAATGGAAACTACCTGAACTCATTGCACATTGCGTTCAGGAGGAAGAGAGAATTAAGAGTGAACAGAAAGATCAAGCTTTCCATGTTAGTTCTGGGAAAAGGAAGCACGAGAACCATGCTCATAACAATAATGTGCCCAACAAAAAGCAGTATTCCAAAAAGAATCCTCCAAAGCCTATGCAATGCGACGAGGCAAGTTGTTCACGTCCCGCACCTTCAGCGGCTACTTCAGTTAATCTTACAAATGCCGCTGGAGAAAGACATTGCAATTTTTGCAAGCAGCCAAATCATGTCAAGGCAGACTGTCCAGGTTTTCTTAAGTGGCTGAATAAAAAGGGTAAGGATGAGATCACTCTTGTAGATGAATCTCTATATGTTGATTTTTCTGAATCTACATGGTGGATTGACTCAGGTGCGACTGTTCATGTCGCGAATTCTTTGCAGGGATTCCATATAAGCCACACCCTAAGGGGTACAAGGAGACTTAATGTCGCGAATGGGAAGGAGGCTGAAGTTGAAGCCGTGGGCTCCCTCACCTTGAAGTTGCACACTGGTTTCCTACTTCAATTCAGCTCAAGGACGTTCTTTATGTGCCTACTTTGAGTAGGAATTTGATTTCAGTTTCATGTTTAGATGATTTTGGATTTCATTGTACATTTGGGGAGAAACAATGTTTTTTAAAGTATTGTAATAAGGATGTTGGTCTCGCCGTCCGACGAGGGAAACTTTATATGTTAAACCTTTCCGGTTATCCTATGTGTGTGAATCTCTGCGAAATAAATATGAATGAACGCAATCATAAAAGGAATGGGAGAAGTATCAATCCTTCTTCGAAATTGTGGCATCGTCGCTTGGGCCACATTTCGAGGGGGAGAATGGAACAATTGATTAAAGAAGAAATACTTCATCCGCTAGATTTCTCTGATGCGGGCAATTGTATTGACTGTATTAAGGGAAAATATGTGAAAACAATTAAGAAATGAGCAGTAAGAGCCACATCGGTCCTTGAACTTATTCATACTGACATATGCGGACCTTTTAACGTAAAGTCTATGGATGGTTTTGATTCTTTCATTACCTTCACAGATGATTTCTCTCGCTATGGCTACATTTACCCCATACGTGATCGATCCGAAGCTTTGGACAAATTTAAGATTTATAAAGCCGAGGTTGAAAATCAACTCAACCTAAAGATCAAAGTTGTACGGTATGACCGCGGTGGAGAATATTATGGCAGGCATGCTCCTTATGGGCAAATTCTAGGACCGTTCGCAAAATATCTTGCTGAAAATGGAATAATTGCCCAATATTCAATGCCTGGTGAACCTCAGCAAAATGGCGTAGCTGAGCGTCGCAACCGCACTCTTATGGATATGGTACGTAGCATGCTTAGTCATGCGAACTTACCAGTAAGCCTTTGGATGGAGGCATTGAAAACAGCTGCACACATCCTAAATCTTGCTCCAACTAAGTCAGCACCGAGCACACCTTACGAGATGTGGGCGGGAAAGAAACCGAGCTTGAATTGCTTACGAGTGTGGGGTTGCCCGGCTGAAGCTAAAGTATTCAATCCACATATTAAGAAATTGGACCCAAAGACAGTTAGTTGTTTTTTCATTGGGTATCCTCATAGAGGAAAAGGATATCGCTTTTATTGTCCAGGTCATACCACCAAGTTTGTGGAAACCAGGCAAGCGGTGTTTTTTGAGGATAATGAAGTCACTGAGGTTAGGGTGATTGATCTTTATCCCTATGCCTAATATGCACGAGACACCTACTGGTGATCCCGAACCTGAAGTGGATCCTCAACCCGACGAGGAGCCTCAGCATAATGAAGATCCTCAGCCTGATGAGGATCCTCAGCCAAATGATGAGCCTCAACCCAATGTTGATCCTCAACCTTCTCGGGCAAGAGAAAATGCACATACTAATGAGCCTACGAGAAGATCACAACGGGAAAAGAAAAAGGCCATCTCTAGTGATTATGTCACTTTCATGTGTGAGGATGAAAATGACATAGGGAAGGCACAAGATCCGACCTCATATAAAGAAGCCACTAAAAGTGAAGACTCGTCCAAATGGTTGGTAGCCATGGAAGACGAATTGAAATCTATGAGCTCGAATGATGTTTGGGACTTAGTAGAAGTTCCTGATGGAGCCAAAGGGTAGGCTGCAAGTGGGTCTACAAAACCAAATATGATTCCAAAGGGAACGTCGAAAGGTTCAAAGCGGGACTTGTAGCAAAAGGTTCTACACAGAGAGAAGGAATCGAGTATAAGGAGAACTTCTCGCATGTGTCATCCAAAGATTCTTTCAGGATTTCCAGGGCACTTGTAGCTCATTATGATTTGGAGCTGCATCAAATGGATGTCAAGACAGCATTTTTGAATGGTGACGTAAAAGAAGAAGTTTACATGACTCAACCTGAAGGTTTTGTCGTGGAAGGAAAAGAACACATGGCATGTCGTTTAAAGAAATCCATATATGGCTTGAGGCAAGCTTCAAGGCAGTGGTACCTAAAGTTCGACGAGATTATTAGAACTTTTGGTTTTAAAGAGAATGAAGAAGACGCAGTAGGTTCACATTTTTAGTCCTATATGTGGATGATATTCTATTGGCTTGCAGTGATAAAGATATGTTGCATGAGACCAAGAGATTTCTGTCCTCAAAATTTGACATGAAGGATCTCGGTGAAGCCTCGTATGTCCTTGGCATCGAGATTCATCGAGATAGGTCCAAAGGAACATTAGGACTATCGCAAAAGGCATACTTTGAGAGAGTACTAAAGAAATTCAATATGCATAAGTGCTCTTCCTGACATGCCCTCATAGTTAAGGGCGATAAGTTTGGGACATTCCAATGTCCGAGGAACCAAAATGAAACTGATCAGATGAAGTCGGTTCCTTATGCTTCAGCTGTCGGAAGCATCATGTATGCTCAAGTATGTACACGCCCTGACTTAGCTTTTGTAACCGGGATGCTTGGCAGATTTCAATCTAATCCAGGACCGGACCACTGGAAGGCCGCAAAGAAAGTCTTGCGCTATATGCAAGGTACTAAAAATTTCATGCTTACATATAGAAAGTTCGATAACCTGGAAGTTATTGGTTATTCAGACTCTGATCTTGTCGGGTGTGTGGATAGTATGAAATCCACGTCAGGTTATATATTCACACTCGCTGGAGGAGCCATATCGTGGAAAAGCTCCAAGCAAAAGATAGTTGCCTCATCTACGATGATGGCAGAATATCTAGCATGTTTTGAGGCCACGGGCAAGCTGTATTCCTAAAGAATTTCATTCCCGGACTTAAAGTGGTTAACAACATTTCCAAACCACTGATATTGTACTGCGATAATGAACCCGCAGTTTTCTATGCGAATAACAACAAGTCAAGTGCTGCTGTCAGGCACATTGACCTAAAGTACCATGTTGTTCAACATAGAATCCAGGATCAAACTATTAATGTTAAGCATATCAGTACGACACGTATGCTTCTTGCGGATCCGCTTACTAAAGGCTTACCACCCAATATATTTCATGAGCATGTAGCCGGCATGGGATTATTGGAAGCCTCTTGATTCTGAAATTATGGGACCGCTAATATAAACCACTCCCAATAAGCAAAATGTGTTCCACTTTGAAATAGGATGTGTGCTATGAGTATTGAGGTTCAATGGCTTTTCATAGGCTATTGTAACACCTTACTCTGGTATATTATTCCTATGAAGAATGGACAAAAGTCATTGAGCCTAACAATCAAGGGGGAGAATGTTGGTATTGATCT
The DNA here is from genome assembly GCF_003073215.2 of Triticum urartu. Taxonomy (NCBI): domain Eukaryota; kingdom Viridiplantae; phylum Streptophyta; class Magnoliopsida; order Poales; family Poaceae; genus Triticum; species Triticum urartu. The sequence goes on along the minus strand of NC_053023.1, from coordinate 33,812,828 downwards.
AGAGGCCCAATGGGCCAAAATGAAAATAAAAGACCAGAAATAAAGTTACGTTAAAGAGAGAAACAGGGAGGCCACGAACCAATGTTCGTACCCCTTGATCTCAACTTACGCGCCCTGATCGGGGGCACCCTAACCAACTATGGTTTTGGTCCCCTGTCGCCAGCGCACATAAAAAGATGGGGGGAGCAGCCGGCACCTACGCTAGACGAGTTCTCGTATAGTTTACTCCTGCTCCCCACATCCCTAAACCCTAACCGATCTGGGGGAGCGCTGCACGACGGGAAGATCATCTCCAAGCTCTGCCCCTGTCCCAGGGCAGTGCCGGTGGCGCCCGGAGGGACGCCGCTACCTGCAGCGAGCATCTTCATCGAGCCTGCATCAAGCCTGCATCGAGCAGGCACGGGACTTCGCATCGCCTACACCAATGGCTTCTTCCATTTGGTGGTAAGAATTCAACCCCTCTCTGTTCATATGCAATTAGGTGATCTGAATTCTAGGCATAAGATCTAATCTATTTTACTGAATTAAATCTAACACGCCCATTTGGCGCGCGATATCCGCGAAAGTGCGGTGGACCAGTGGGTTGCCGGCGAGGTGGTGCAGGCTGCCGATCACCGGCAGCCGCCAGGGGCCAGGCGGCAGCTGCTGCCCAGCGCCGTGGCCGCGCTTCCTAATGAACTTGAGGAGCAGGAGAGGCAGGAGGAGAGCTAAGACAAGATAAATTGCTTGCTCCATGATCATGGCGCCTGCTATTTTCTTGAGCTCACTCGAGAGAAGACTAGGGATCAACTGTACTATATATAGTTATATATACGCATGCGGCACGGGCCAAAGTCATGGAGTTCGCTAGGATATACTGCAAAGTGGCGTCGATCACTATGCGAGCAAGACGACCGCATGTTTGGAGGTCAACTTTGCTTGTCGCCTGGAAGGAACCGTCCATGTCGTCGTCATCTCCGATGCGCCAAGGATACATACTACTCCTACTAGGAAGTGTCTCTGCACATGCATTTAGCATTTAGCATGTTCGCTACTCCCTCCGTTTTCAAATATTTGTCTTTCTAGACATTTCAAATGGACACAACATATGAACGTATGTAGACTTATTTTAAAGTGTAGATTCATTCATTTTGTTCTGAATATAGTCACTCGTTGAAATCTCTAAAAGACAAATACTCCTTCCTACCCGATGCGCCCAGGATAGGTAGTGAAAAAACGAACTGCCGCCCCGTGTCTCCTGCAGCAGGACGCATGCATATCCTAATCGCCCACAGCCACAAGTCTTAAGTGCTACGAACTGGGCATTGACCCCTCTCTGAGCTAAAACCCATCTAAAAAAACCCTGGCTCCACGCAACATAAAGGCACCACGTGGGTCCCAGTACAACGGCAGGTGCTTAGCCAGGTGGCATAGAAAAAAAAACCCGATTTTTTTCTTCATATTGGATTGCACGGGTGCTTGGGAAGCTAGGCAGAAGCAAATGTTACACCCGGTGCCAGCCGGTGCTTAGAAGAATAACTACTCCCTTCCAGCCTCCATCAAAAGAAAAATGAAGAGAACAAAAGGCCCAGCTTCTCCAGCTCAGCAACCGAAGCACCTCTGCATTGCAGGACGACTTGCGACGCTGCTCTTTTTCCTCAAGCATCTGTGCATAAGCACCTATCATTGTACAAGGCCTCAGTAAGCCGAGTGCCACTCGGCCTAATTTTCCTGCAGGGAGCAATCACGTACCGCCGGTGCCCAGGAATAAGCCGACCGTATTTCTATACTCTCATTGACTCCATCATCGCAGGTCTTCATTCTTCGGCTGCCGCGATGTCCCCGCCATCACCACCACCACCGCTGGAGCCTGAATAGAGCTTTTCCTTGTCGTTGGGGCTTGTTTGGCTGTGCCCCCAGCCGAACCTCTTTTATTTGCTTTCTATACTCTGTCCTATACTACTTTTATATTGTCGGATGCTTGGTGGTTATGCTTTATAATATAAAGTGAGGGAAACCCTTTTTCATGTAATAAGCCGACCGTATTTCCTTCTGGGAAAGGTGTATATGTAAGCCGAGTACCTTGCTCTTGGCTTAAACATGTACTGGCAATGCCATTTCATCCTAGGAGTTCCAAGGAGCCTACACGTGTCTTGTAAGCTGAGTTATATGCTCGGCTTAGATGTGTAAAACGAGTACAATGGTCAGTTTATACCCTAGAATGCTTTTTGTTTTTGCCATCCAACACTTACTTCTCACATGTTCTTTTCGTCATCGACTGTTTACCCGCTTGTGAAAACTGGACAAGGCCATATTATCATGTTTAGAATCTCAATAATGCTACATACATGTCCAATCCACATGCTCCGTCGACTATCCTTGAAATATACATATATGTATCAAAAACTTGACGAATATTGTTGTTGTGATGAGGATGAGATGATCCAACACTTATTTCTTGCATATCTTTTTGGTCGCTTTTTCTGGCGAACGGCATACATGGTTTTAATTTTTCACTGCTGACATTTATACCCACATGGCCATGTATTGGATCCATATATATGGGGCGTTCGCTTTAGTGTGTGTACGACCAACATAGCCATGTATTGGTCTCATGCATTATGCAGAGGTGGTCTCTGGGTGCGACCAACATTTTTTGGAAAGGGGGTTAAAACCTTCCATGTTGCTTGTTGACTTAGCCAAACATGGAAGAAGATCCCATGCTGAAGAGTCCTTTGTAGACGTCTTGGTGACACTAAGCACACATTCTTAATCAGTTGTTGGCTTGTGCTCATAGTTCCTGAAGATGGTATTTCCACTGTTGTTCTTTTGAACATTCTCCAAAGAGGTGGTTGGCGCTTGGCGGTATGGAAACCGCCTGCACCCTCAGTAGGCTGGCTAACGTGGCCGGAAGTACCAGAAGGGAGTTCACACAAGTAGTAGAGCTTAGAAAATTTGACTTTAGCTCATAATATCAAACAAAGAATATCAGATTGGTGATGGGAAACCTTGTATTTGCTATTCAATACCAAAAAAATATTATTAGTTGAGACTTATGAGACTAGCCATAACGATTCATGCTGAGCGACCGCGACCAGCCGCCCACACCCACACCGACGGTGGCCATTCCGGCCCCGTCGGCCACCAATCCGCAGCCCTGCGTCCGGCCGGCCGGCATGCTGCCGCCACCTCCTGCCGCGCTCCCCGCGGGCTCCGTGCAGCGCATCATCCCGCTGCCATCCCCGTCCCCTGCTCAGTTGGATCTGGATCGGGATCCAGCGCCGCCGCCAACGCTGGCTTGCCCTACCGTGTCCGTGATGCTCCCCGTGTCCAAGACCTTAGCCGCTAAGACGACATCACCGGCTCCCGCTCCAACGACACTGTTGGCTCTCGCTCGGTCGTCCCTGGCTACCGCCGCCGTCGAGCTGGCCGCGGCTGCACTCGCCTTCCGCAAGGCCGATCTGGCCGTAGGTGGTCATCTGGCCCATGGTTGTTGTCTGCCAAGGACCGTGAAGACGAGCGCTACAGCGCGCCTGCCCGTTGTCCATGCTACCATGGCCGCGCGTCCGTTCAGGATCTGCACCTTCAGTCGGCCCTGCAATGTGGTTGTCCAACTCCGGCGGCTCATGCTCTTCTCCAGTGCACTCTGCCCGTTCAAGATCGGGAGAATCGTGGTCCTGCTGGGCCGACAGTGACCTCTCCGATCCTGCAGGCCACCACCACCGCTCCCCCTGCCAGCAACTCCGCCGACCAGCTGTCGCCGCCTCCGGCATCGACTCCTGCACCCCTATCGACGGCTACGCCGACTGAGTACACTGCTCCCCGAACGTCGTTGTCGTCGCCGCTGGCATCAGGCGACTCTGCAAGCATGTCTTGCACCATCCCAGTCACTTCTCCCGTGCATTCGGCTTGGGGAGATTGGCTTGGATGCTTCCGCAAGGAGAAGTCTCAAGCTGCTCTCATGTGTTGTGCGCCGGCACCTCATGAAGATTCATTTGGGGACTGGCACCTCGTCAAGGGGCGCCGTCATTCACCATCTTCAATAGACTTCCGGCGTCCCGCTTCTAATGCACAACCGACTCCTCCGGCGTGGCTGAGGGACCGATGCTTTCGGTGCCTCTGCAGAGGTCATCATGCCCGCTCTTGTAGGGACCCAGTTCGGTCCAGGAACTGCCTTCGCTTTGGCCACATTGCTCGCTTTTGCCACGCAAAACAACCCAGGGACCAGACTACGCCGCTAAGTCATGTTACTCCACTGAATCCACCAATGTCTGCTCCTGCCAACGATGCTACCCCGATGTTTGCTCCTGCCAACGATGCTACCCCGACAGATGTACCGTAACAGTTGGTCCTCATGGAGCAGGTTGTGCTGCTCCGCACCGAGCTGCAAGACTGCTTGGTGAGAGTTGGGAGTGTTTTGGCAAATGCAGAGGCCGCTCTTGCCAAGCTCCAGGTTGTGCCTGTTATGTCCCTGATGCCCAAGATCCATGTTAATTCGGCCGATGAGGAAGCTGGCATGTATGGAGATCTCTCCCCTCGCAGTGCATCCTGCCCATCGCCGTTGCCTATCGTGCCGATTACTTCTGGAAGTGAAGCTGTTATCGAGGTCGTGGCTCCGGTGCTTCAGATTATGCCTGAGCTGCAAAAGCTTTGTGGGGAGCCCACTTCGCCTATTTCGATGGTGCTTCCTATGGAGATGGAGTCGCTTGGAGGGGCCTTGATGATGCCGACCTCGACCTCACCACCGTCGTTGGAGCACAGTCAGCCACTCGCCTTTGTGGACCATGGAGGGTTGGATGTTGCTATTGCTCTCTCACCTGTGGCTGTTGGCCAGGTGCCGTCTGTGGGTGTAGGTGCTTTGGCACCTAATTCTGAGGCGGTAAAGTCCATCCGGCCGCCCATCTTTGACCGTGATGGTATGTTGGCACATATTGACGAGTTGGTCTTCGTGAAAAAGCTCGGCGGCTTGCTCACCCGTTTGGAGGCAGTTAGTCCTGGATCTGGCAAGGCGATTGCTTGCCTCGTAGCGGAGGAGGCTTCTACGGGCAAAATCAAGCAGGTGAAGAAGGCTCTCAGGAGCATAGGCAAGAAGAGTGGCGTCACTGGTAAGGCGTCAGCGGCTGTTTAATGGATGATACTCAATCTCTTCGACCACCATCCTCGATTGGCTCGTCTCCATGGATTTGGTGGTGTCTGTTGTCTTTAACCTTGGTTTCGTTGGGGGTTTCTTTGCGATGTAGAAGTGTGAAGGATCATGATTGTTTCGTCCTATGTATGTTTGTCGGGTTAACCGTGTGGTTATGCAGTTTCTTTCTCAGCGAGTAGTCCGTATGTGGTCTATATGTATCGGTTTTCGCCCGGTTTTCCGTTAATTAACTGGTCAACTCTCTTCTTCTTAATTAATCGATGAGGCAAATCTTTTGCCTCCGTTTCGAAAAAAAATTATTATTGATTTTTTAATAAATCATGAAAACAGTACAGTACTTACCACCATAACACACTGGTAACAAAATGTACAAGAAATTTGTGTACTAATTGCAATATGCGACATACGAAGGAGGCGTTAATTAAGCGGCACGACGACTTTGGCATACAGATACAGGTCGTTCTTCCGGCCGACGGCGATGCCCATCTCCTCCTCCATATCCAACTCCCCTCCGGCAGGAAGCTCCCAATCAAAATGGTAGAGGAGGGCAGCAAGGGCCAGCTCCATGCTAGACTGCGCGAACAGCATCCCCGGACAGATCCTTCGGCCTGCCCCGAACGGTGTGTACTCGAAGTTGGTTCCCTTGAAGTCCACTTCGCCCGACTCGAACCGCTCCGGCCTGAACTCCTCTGGAGCATCCCAGTGCTTGGGGTCTCGGCAGATCGCCCACGTGTTCACAAACACGGTGGTGCCCGTCGGCATGTCGTAGCCGAGGACCTTGCACGCCTCGGTGACCTCGCGCGGCAGCAGTAGGGGCACCGACGGATGCAGCCTGAGCGTCTCCTTGATGACCAGCCTCATGTACTTGAGGTCAGCCAGGTCGTCCTCAGTTACGCTTGGCTTTCCTTGTAGGTGGTTACGTACTTCGGCTTGTGCTTTTGCCATGGTGGTTGGGTTCCTCATCAACTCTGACATGGCCCAGATGAGAGTCGTCGCCGACGTCTCGCTCCCAGCACTAAACAGGTCCTGCAAATCATGCAAATTTAGAAAATTAAAATTTACTAGTTAGTGAATGAAAACAATTAGCCGGGTGGTAGCTTACCACTAATAGACACTTGATGGCTCCCATGGTGAAAGGGACGTCGTGGCCGCCTTCCTTCTGTATCCTGAGGAGCACGTCCAATAGGTCCTCCTGCTCCCCTTCCTTCCCGTCGCCGTTGGACGCGGCGGCGGCGGCCTTCACCTCCTCGTGCTGCTTGATGGCGCAGTCGATGAGCTCGAAGGCCTTGGTGTGATTCTCCCACGCCTGTCGGGCGGAGCCGCTAACGAAGCCGACGAGCCAGGATGAGGGGAAGAGGTCGCCGAGGTTAAACCCCGAAAGGATCTTGACCCCCTGTTGGAGCACCTCCAGGAATTCTTCCCGCTTGCTGAACCTGTCCCCGATCATGGCGCGCAAGGTCATGTCTGCGATGAGCATGGCGAGCCGCTTGCTGACGTTGATGGGCTCGCCGGTACTAGCTGAAATGACGGCGACGAGGCGCGTCACCTCCTCCTCCCAGACGTTGCGGAACGACTGCACCCGGCGGGCGCTGAGCAGCTCCATGATGCAGATCTTGCGGAGCTGGCGCCAGTGAGCGCCGTAGGGCGCGAACGCCAGCCCGACCCCATCGGACATGATGATCTTGGTGGTGGGGCTCCACGGCCGCGTCGCAAACGTGACGTCCTGCGTCTTCATGACCTCGCGCGCGGCCTCGGTAGAAGAGGCCACCACCACCGGCACCTCGCCGAGCTTGAGGTATACTAGCGGCGCGTCGCCCAGCCGGCGCGCGATGTCCGCGAAGGCACGGTGGACTAGTGGGTTGCCGGTGATGTGGTGCAGGCTGCCGATGACCGGTAGCCGCCAAGGGCCAGGCGGCAGCTGCTGCCCAGCGCCGTGGCCGCGCTTCCTGATGAACTTGAGGAGCAGGAGAGGCAGGAGGAGAGCCAAGACGAGATAAATTGCTTGCTCCGTGGTCATGGCGCCTGTTATTTTCTTGAGCTCACTCGAGAGAAGGCTGGGGATAAACTGCACTGTATATACGCATGCGGCACAGACTAAATATATCGAGTACGCTAGGATGTTCTACTGTAAACTGGCGTGGATCGCTATGCGAGCGAGACGACCAGATATTTGCAGGGCAAGTTTGGTTGTCGTCCGGAACGAACCGCCCGTCTCGTCGTCGTCTCCGATGCGCCAAGGATACGTACTACTTCTACTAGGGAGCGGAGATTCCCTAGACGATCGTGATGGGTGCACGATCGCGCTTTGTTCTTCATCCACACACTACGTAGTGAAAAAACCGAACAATAGGTCTTTTTAGACTACCCATAGTGGAAGTAGCATGCTACCTCCATCCTGATTTATTGATCCCTTTGTATTTTATACTAAATTTTGATTTTACTTATAACTAACAAAATGTTAATTCTTGTCATGAAAAATAATATTGTTGTAATCTATGTTTAAATACAAATACAACGCTATAAATTTTTGGTGACATGCATTAATACTTTATTAGTTAAAACCAATAAACCAGAACAGAGGTAGGTGGTAACATCATATATATGCAGGCAAAATAGATGATATGGTAAATAATTAATGAGGAAAGAGATTCATGCGATAATATAGTATGTTACTCACACTATAAGTAACATCACACATACTGATAAGATGAGTTATACATATAACTTATATGAAGTGTTGCATGACACCACACATATGTTAATTCCCACTATGAGTAGTCTTAGTACTATGAACTAGGCATTGACCCCTCTCTAAAAGAAAAACCCTGGCTCCTAGCAACCTAAAGGCACCACGTGGGCCCTCTGTAAGCCGAGTGTCACTCTCGGCTTAATTTTCCTACATGGAGTAATCACATGGTGCCAGTGCCCAGGAATAAGCTGTGACCGTATTTCTCTCTGTGCAAGGCGTATATGTAAGCCGAGAACATTAATCTAGTCATGGCTTATATGTAAGCCATGTACCTTGCTCTCGGCTTAAATCTGTACTGGCAATGTCATTTCGTCCTAGGAGTTCCAAGGAGCTTACACGTGTCTTGTAAGACGCGGTCTATGCTCGGCTTACATGTGTAAACCGAGCTCGTGTTTCTTTCTGTTCAAGTTGTATATGTAAGCCGAGAACATTAATCTGCTCACGCCTTATATGTAAGGTGTGTGCCTTGCTCTCGGTTTAGACCTGTATTGGCAGTGCCATTTGGTCATAGGAGCTCACAGGGGCTGACACATGTCTTGTAAGATGAGTTCTATGCTCAACTTACATGTGTAAACCGAGTACAATAGTCAGATTATACCCCAGAATGCCTTTTGTTTTTTCGATCCAACACTTACTTCTCACATGTTCTTTTTGTCACTGACTGTTATCTGCTTGTGAAAACTGGACAAGGCCATATTATCCTGTTTAGAACTCAATAATACTACATACATGTCCAATCCACATGCTCCGTCGACCGTCCTTGCAATGTACGTATGTGTATTAAAAACTTGACAAATATTGTTGTCGTGATGAGGATGAGATGACCCAACACTTATTTCTCGCATGTTCTTTTGGTCACGTTTTCTAGAAAACGGTGTATGTGGCTTTAATTTTTCATCGCCGACATCTATATTTTAATTTTCCACCGCCGACATCTATATCCACATAGCCATGTATTGGATCCAGATGGGGAGTTCACTTTAGTCTGTAGAGGTGGTCTCTGGGTGTGACCAACATTTTTTGGAGAAGGGGTTAAAACCTCAGGCCTCTGCTTCTGGGTGCAAGCTCAACCACCTAACATGGGTTTTCTTCAACCAGTATAAATGATGTTCTATCAGTAGACAATGTCAGACCCAGGATATGAAAATGGTTTTTGGTTAGTAGATTACCAAATGTCAATCTTCACCACGTTCCAGGATGTAAGAGCCTCTACAGCCGGAATTGGCAAATTCGGCACCTCAAACGCCCGTGACACCTTGAAGGCAATGCGGAGGGCCAACTCCTTGTCAAGGTCGACGTCGGAGCCAGAGTGATTGCTGGAGCTCGAATTGCACCGGATTGGATCGGAATCGGAGAGGGGAGAGGAGAGTGAGTGAGCTAGGGTTCCGAGCGAGGAGTTGGATTGGGGTTTTTTGTGGGATAGCCGCGGGGTTGGTGGTGGCCAGGCCTGCCAGCTCCGACATGGCGGACGCGCTCGGGCATACTCGGGCCGCCCAATATCCGCCCTACATTTGGCAGGATATGAGGGGTGCCGGACAGCCCTGGCGTTTGATGCGCCCAGGTGGGTCGGTTTTTTATGACCAGTCAGTGATCGGTCCGCCCGTCCGGGTGTTTGAGACGTGTTTGGGGCGCATGGCTGTAGATGTACTACGGTGTCTAAATTTTTGAAAGTCAAACTTTGGCTACTAGCTAGTCCATAAAAACAAAGGCTGAGAGTCTATAGTCCGGTCAAATGGAGGGACGACACCACCAAATAAATTATTGCATTCTAAGATATATCCTTGAAAATACCCAAAGCCCATTTTACACTACCATTTTCCTATAATGCATGAGAGACAGAGACAGAGAGAGTTTGAGATTACATAAATGTCATTTTTGTTTTTTTTCTTTCTCCTACTTTTTAAGGGTATATTTTTAATCTATGGTCATTCTACTATTCATTTGTGAATGTCGAGAGTACATATGTATTGGGTACGGAAAAGACTTTTCAAAACTGTTTGCAAACTACTGGGATTATTGCAATTGAAAATTAGATCTCGAAAGCCCAAACCACTCGTTTTTTACAGTAGCTAGAGGCCTGCCAATTTTTATCCTCCTTGATTTTGCTTGTGACATTCGGTACACTCATGCGGCTTGTTGACTTAGCCAAACATGGAAGAAGATCCCATGTTGAAGAGTCCTTCGTAGACGTCTTGGTGACACTAAGTACACATTCTTAGTCAGTTGTTGGCTGGTGCCCATAGTTCTTGAAGATGGTATTTCCATTGTTGTTCGTTTGAAGATTCTCCAATGCAGTGGTTGACGGTACCCTCAGCAGGGTGGTGAACGTGGCCGAAAATACTAGAAAGGAATTTACACAAGGAGTAGATCTTTGAAAATTTAGCTTGAGCTCATAATATCAAACAAAGAAAATCAGATTGGTGATGGGAAACCACATATTTGATAATCAATACAAAAATATTATTGATTTTTTAATAAATCATGAAAACAGTACAATACAATAATTACTATAATTACCACCATGACACCCTAGTAACAAAATGTTCAAGGAATTTGTGTGCAATATGCAGCTGGAATGTTCGATCTAGCCAACCTAATCGATCACATCCACTATGCGACATCTTAAGCAGACGCTAATTAAGAGGCACACAGACTTCAGCATGCAGGTATAGGTCATTCTTCCGACCGACGGCGATGCCCATCTCCTCCTCCATGTCCAACTCCCCTCCGGTAGGAAGCTCCCAGTCAAAGTGGTAGAGGAGGGCGGCAAGGGCCAGCTCCATGCTAGACTGTGCGAACAGCATCCCCGGACATATCCTCCGGCCTGCCCCAAACGGTGCGTATTCAAAGTTGGTTCCCTCGAAGTCTACTTTGCCGGACTCGAACCGCTCCAGCCTAAACTCCTCCGGGGCATTCCAGTGCTTGGGGTCTCGGCAGATTGCCCACGTGTTCACAAACACGGTGGTGCCGGTCGGCACGTCGTAGCCGAGGACCTTGCACGCCTCGGTGGGCTCACGCGGCAGCAGCAGGGGCACCGACGGATGCAGCCTAAGCGTCTCCTTGATGACCAGCCTCATGTATTTGAGGTCAGCCAGGTCGTCCTCGGTTACGCTTGGCTTCCCTTGTAGGTTGTTACGTACTTCGTCTTGTGCTTTTGCCATGGTGGCTGGGTTCCTCATCAACTCTGACATGGTCCAGATGAGAGTCGTCGCCGACGTCTCGCTCCCAGCACTAAACAGGTCCTGCAAATCATGCAAATTTAGAAAATTAAAATTTACTAGTTAGTGAATGAAAACAATTAGCCGGGTGATAGCTTACCACTAATAGACATTTGATGGCTCCCATGGTAAAAGGGACCTCCTGGCCGCCTTCCTTGGTCATCCTTATTTCTCGCATGTCCTTTTGGTCACCTTTTCTAGCAAACGGTGTATGTGGCTTTAATTTTTCATTGCCGGCATCTATATCCACATAGCCATGTATTGGATCCAGATGGGGCGTTCACTTTAGTCTGTAGAGGTGGTCTCTGGCTGCGACCAACATTTTTTGGAGAAGGGGTTAAAACCTCATGCCTCTGCTTCTAGGTGCAAGGTCAACCACGTAACATGGATTTTCTTCAACCAATATAAATGATGTTCTATCAGTAGGCAATGTCAGACCCAGGATATGAAATTGGTCTTTAGTTAGCAGATTACCAAATGTCAATTTTCACCACGTGATGTAAGAGCTATGCCATACTCACTCAGTTCCAGGATGTAAGAGCCTCTACAGCCGGACTTTGCAAATTCGGCACATCAAACGCCCGCGACACCTTCAATGCAATGCGGAGGGCAAACTCCTCGTCAAGGTCGACGTCGGAGCCGGAGTGACTGCTGGAGCTTGAATTGCGCTAGATTGGATCGGAATCAGAGAGGGGAGAGGAGAGTGAGTGAGATAGGGTTCCGAGCGAGGAGTCGGATTGGGGTTTTTTGTGGGATGGCCGTGGGGTCGGTGGTGGGCTGGGCCTGCCAGCTCCGACATGGCGGACACGCCCGGGCGTACCCAGGCTGCTCCATATCCGCCCAACATTTGGGGTGCATATGAGGGGCGCCGGACAACCCGGGCGTTTGAGGCCGGTTTGAAGCGCCCGGGTAGGTTGATCTTTTATGATCGGTCAGTGATCGGTACGCTCGTCCAACTATTTGAGACGGGTTTGGGGCGCCTGGTTGTAGATGCACTACGGTGTCTACATTTTTGAAAGTCAAACTTTGGCTACTAGTCCATAAAAACAAAGGCTGACAGTCTATAGTCCCATCAAATAGAGGGATGAAACCACCAAATAAATTATTGCACTCTAAAATATACCCTTGAAAATACCCAAAGCCCATTTTACACTACCATTTTCCTATAACTAGGTAGGAAGTGCGGCTTGCCACACCCCTGCGGGGGTGCGGTCATTCCCAACCCGGTAACAAAATAACTGGAAGTGATTAAATGCAGAACATCAAATGAGATCATAGTATAACCGTCATTAACTATCATTACCAAACGATCATAAACAGAAGTAATCGATAACATATGATCAATACATAAGAGGTCACATGTGCATGATCGATCATGTTTAAGTACACACATGATGATATTACATTGACGGTTCTTTAGTTCAGTTGCTAGCAGATGGCTTAGCATACACTAATAGTTGAGCTCAAGTCTTATACAGACATGTCCTGACTGATAGCATAGAGGTAGGATACACACATACTTAGACTACAATAGGCAAGGGGTATCAGTCAGATGCAGTCACATTTACTGCCTGATATGGTTGAGGTAGAGCAGACATAATGTACAATAAGGGCAATGCAAATTTGCACCAACTTAGAAAGCCCAGCGATAAACCAAAAGCGCTTCATCCTCCTCTTGTGGCTGATTCATCAAGCATTTTCATCATTTCTTCACGCATCCACAAACAAAAGGATAAGGTCCTGGATACACATAACCAACCACGGATCAACTGAATGCTCATCACAGTAGTCATTGAAGCAAGGAGAAGATAAAACGGGCGTACCAAAAGGGCGAGCACTCAACAACACCTGACCTCTTCGGTCTCAGGCCCTCCTTGCGTTTTTGTTTTTTTGAATGGTGGTGCCCTCAACAGCCAATGGCACCTCGCTTAGTTCACAACAGAGAGGGGGAAAAGTCAGACCCACCTACTCGTCAGCGATGGATCAAAACAGGAAGCTCTGGAGGCAATTAGAAGTATATACCTTGTAGTACCGTCCACCTCTTCACCTAGGACAGCAGGACCATCGCCCAGCGTTGCATTTTCCTAGAAGCCCAAAGAACACGCAACTCAATTAGATAAACATGTTACTGATATTGATCCAATGCTTGCAAAAGATGGAAGGAATACCTTAGATTTGTCAACTGGGAACAAAGGCTTGCAAACGTCAGCATTCGTTAGTTCGGTTTTAGAAAGGCCTTTCTTCAAGCCACCGCCGCTGTAGACAACGAAATAAACAATCTTCAGTCAATAACAATGACCTAGACATTGACACAGCTCTCAATCAAGAATTGGTTTGATTGTTAGATCTAATTATTATTGTATCTAGGTCATCTCTTTCCACCGAAACCATACCGAGTACAACAAAAATGTAGAAATGTTGTCTCAAGATAAGCACCAGAAGTCGGCTAAGACAGACAAGGACTACAAATTGAAAGGCATCTTAATATACATATGGTCTACCCGAAGGCGACCAAGGACAATGACAAGGAGGTGCTAATGCTCTTTGATGCAACAATCTTTTATTCATAAAACTTGTATTCCTTAGCTATTCATAACTTGTATCCTTAGCTAAATATTTATTCAATGTTAATATATTGATGTTGTTTTAGAAGTTATAGGACACACAAGAGGCATGTCGACTGCGATTTTTTAGACTTGGCTAGATACTTGTATGCTTTTTGTAAGATGGACGCCATCAGAAGACATGCATTAACCTCGAGCCTGGTCCGAGGTACATTAGAACTATGAACTATCAATCAGCCGATCTCAAAGGATATGTATAGAGTGAGTGCAATACGCCAGTTGTCAAAATAAAAACCAAAGCATAAATTGAAATTAAGTACTTTAGGTATCTTGTCAACCAATCACAGACCAAACATGAGTACATATGAATGCTAGTACTTTGACACAATTGTATGGTAACTCACAATTATCATGCTTGCTTATGTAGCCACACATGTATTTCACATGGAGTACTTTATTGACAGGACAACCCATTAAGCCACCTTTTATTGACGGACGGCGGGGAAGCAAGGGTCGATTGAGAGCCAAGAGCAACAGCAACCTAAACAACATATCGGTTAGAGCTAATAAGAATAACTGCACAACCGAAAATAGCAACAACTTACATAGATACAACACACAAAATCATACCTTTGCAAACTGATCACCGGAGATGGGCAAGACCGGGACAGATCCAACAGGTAATGCAGGAAGAGAAAAGGCACCAGTATCAGTTGAGAAGCTTCCAACGGGCAACACTAAGGGTGATACATCACCAGAACCAGGACACCCCACATCACCAGTAGAAGGTCCAGAGGAATCTGCCTTGCGATATAAAACCGCAGAGCTTGATGTCTTTTCCACAGGCACATCTATGCTGATAACTTGGAAGGATGTCTCCTCGGCATCAGGCATAAAGCTCTTTGAAGAGATAGACACCACAAATCTGTACTTCTTGCCAATCAAAGTGGATATGTCTTTAGGGATGCCTGGGTCTCCACGTGCTATTTCAACAATCTCGTCAAGGGTTGTACGACTGGAATACCCTTCACGTAGCAAAGTGATCAAAGATTTAGCAACAATCTCTTTTCCAACCCTGTCGAAGAAAATAAACTCGGCCTCCCTTGAATCGTCAGTGCATCTGAAGCATATGCGATATCTATATGAAATGACACATTAGTTTACAGGGAAAAAGAGAAGAAAAATGTGCATGATGAATAATAATACCTTGGCATTGCGTCGGTGGAGGCACATGTGGGGTCAATGCACCTGTAGACAGAGCCATGTCGCTGTGCTGTTTTATGGCACTTCTCACAAGACATGAACCACCAACGCTGACCAGGACTGAGCCTGGACAGAGTGACCGAGCAGAAGAAACATGTGCTCTACAAAGAAACGACATACCACAATATCAGAATATATCATAGCTAAAAATCCCACACTGCCACACACAAACAAACGTAAGATGGTCCTTCAAGTCGAGAAGTTGACCAACTGTTTTAGTTTGTAGATTGACCTGTGCACTTTTCTCATCTGCGGTTTGACCAGGAAGAATAATTTTCGTTACAGGAGAGAACTTTCCTTGGAGGCTACACAAATCGGAGAAGAAGAAATAAGTGGAGTCAAAATAGCATATGGACAAAATAGAAAGCAACAAACAGCCCAGTACAATCGTAGCACCTTTCATGAAATTGGGTGATGTCAGAGATATCATCATTAATGTACCATCGGCATGCTGCGCTACCACTAACCCCCCTGCGTCCTACAAAACATTCAAGAAAAACACCAAGTCAAATAGAAAGCGCCAGATAATAAAATAGGCTTCACCTTATCTAGGACTAACCTTCATAGTTTTTAACCAGGGTCCCAACAATTAGAGCAATGACTGGTCCAGTTTGGCCTATCTGCATGACATCATCTCCATCAAAGGCTTTTGCCTGCTCTCCCCACAGTATGACATTGATCTGATATCCACTACACACACAAAAGAAGAGAATTGATATGAAATCTAGCAATGTCCAGAACACAAGGTAAATAGTGAGCAACAAACCTCGGGTCAGCGAGAGTGATAGTTCGCTTTACAGAAGGCTCAGCTCTGTTAGAGCTGTGGTATACCATGGCATCAGACACACCGACAATAAGTCCTAGGATGTCTACATAATCAGAGGGAGGACAGTTAAAAGCATAGACAAAGAAGCTGCAAAAATAAGAAGGCAATAAACACACATGTGAAATAGTCAGGGTTCTCAACCGGCGCAGGAAGATGAGCCAAAGCAGTGATTGAGTAAGTACAGAATGGGAATTCAATCTCTTCATCAGCTGGAGGGTCAGTTGTGGTCAAACGGTTGAATCTGATCATATGTGGTCCAGCGACAGGCTTGAAATAGCGTTTGTTTGGAAACACCAAGAACTGAGAAATCACATAAGCACAGCCTTCACGAATCCTGGCGCAAATGTAGGAACCAGTTTCTCAGAAATCTCAGCATACATGTGGTTGCCCTGCAAAGATAGAACAATTATGAGTACAATAAGTCTCAGCCAACACCCAAAACTAACATGGAACACATAATTCAAGATGAAAGCAAGTACCACGGCATCCATAAGAACCATGTCAGTGTGCTTGATCGGACCAGTGTCAGTGCCTCCACGATGGTTCCATAGTCACGAGACATACACACAGACTGAATCGTTGCTATTTCCTTGTACAAGCTCATCTAAAGCAACGATCGCCATCTGTAACATAATCACAACAACAAAATTATAGCATTTGTGGCCAAAGGAATAGTACTAAAACCAGTAACACAGGCAAAGGTGGCAATTTGTTACAGGAGTCACAGAGACAAAAGATTCATCCAACAGATTCACAACACCAAGCATAATAGGCGTAGACACGAACAAAAGACCAGCCACACCAACCACATGCATGAACAAAAGATCAAAGAACACAGCGAACTTATATATAGCTAACCCAATGGGTATCTCCAAAAACAGCCGCTGTACATAGTTAAGAATCACCTATCCAGATCATGGAAGGATCCCAGCAGATCGCAATATCTCTGGGAAGACCACATTTTTAGTCTCGGAGCCACATGTACCATCCTCGCACTCTATAAGGATTTTCAAAGAATTCCTCGAAGTAACACGGGAAACTGCCACATACAACTGGCCGTGCGTGAAGACAGGTTTCTTAAGATAGAGACCAATAGCAGACAAAGTTTGTCCTTGGCTCTTGTTTATTGTCATAGCATAGCACACACGTACAGGGAACTGCCTACGTCGAAGCACAAAGGATGATTTTGTTTGTTTTGCCGTCAATTCTATCCGGGGGATATAGACAATATCACCCACGTACGAACCAGTCATAATAACAGCCTCAATGACACGATCAGCTAGGTCCTTCACAATAAGTCTCGTGCCGTTACACAGACCATTTGCCTGACTCAGGTTTCTGAGAAGCATGATAGGAACACCCCTTTTAAGAGTCAACCTATCATTTGGAAAATTAATAATCTTAACAGTATTCAAGTACTCAGTAGGGTAGAAAAGGTTTTCCTCTTGCACGGCCTCTCCTGAGGTATCTACAGAATCGGCACTCAGGTAATCTTTGCCAACAGAAGGAACTAAGACCATCACATGAGTATTGATCTCCTCGGCAAAATCATTAGTAGTCGACAGAATAGCCCTTCCTTGCAGATAGGCGGCATTCATATAGTTAGACTCAAAGTCATTGTAAATAGAAGAAACAATGGCCCCTATGTGATCACCGTCTGTTTTACCAACAGATCATCATGTATTTCTATCCAAGAAGGGTCAGATTCATCCCCTTTATGCGTGGTAGGTAATCTACCCTCTCCAAGATCGAGGACCCATTTACTAAATAGTGCAACACTTTCCTGCACACTGGGATCTGCATCTGGCATAGCCAAACGCATGTTAACAGTAAGGGACAACACTTTGACAAATCTCCACAACGGAGAATTGGTAATTGTTGCGTCAACTATCTGAGGCCTGGTACCACCCCCAATAACAGGAAGAATTTGTCTAAGATCCCCACCTAATACCACAACCATCCCACCAAACGGGACATCAGAGAGTAAAGGGTCATCTGTAGAAAGGACGTCACGCAAGGTCCTATCTAAAGCCTCAAAACACCTTCTATTCGACATAAGCGCTTCATCCCAGATTATCAAGGAGGTCACCAACAGTTTATGCAGGCGTGAGCCTATCTTTATATCACATACCATTTCATCATCATTATCGATCGGCATTTTAAAACGGGAATGAGCAGTCCTCCCACCTGGCAATAAGAGCGACGCAATACCAGAAGATGCAACAGTTAAAACTATCTCCCTTTTACCCCGTAAGAAAGCACAAATAGCATTCCATAGGTAGGTTTTCCCGGTACCCCCATACCGAGAAACAAAAAAGAATCCTGGCTCCTTGGCCTGAAGACATTGTAATATCGCCTTGTAAGCAACAATTTGATTAACATTCAGGTTCTGAAGCAAGACTACCGCTTCTTTAGCTAAAGCAGGTGCATCATAAGATAACTCCTCATGGATTAATCGATTTTCAATAAATAATCCAGTGTCGCTGATCCGTGGTGGCAAATTAAATTTACTTATGTTAGAACCACGTTTCACAAATAGCTCAGCTAATTCATCGAGAAGTATGTCTCTAAGTCTTGACACAGGAGGATCATAAGATTTGTTATTTAAAGCGGATCTTAGCCCATGTTTGATGTCATCAGCCATACTCTCCCAATATCGTTCAAAGAAGTTTATTTCATCCTTAACAGTACAATGAATAAGCATGGTCACAAACAAATGCCTAAGCCGGTGCCCAAAACCCCAAACCATCGCTTCATCAAATGCAATGTACCATTCATTATCATCGCCTAATAAACCTCGAGCAGCACACGCCTCTCTAAAGGTAGGATAAACACGCCCTTCATAGGTCCTAAGGTCAACACAAGATCTACAACCCTTAACAATCATTAGAAGCATTCGCAGGTAATACAGTTCACCAACAGAAGGATAGACATAGTAGACACGACCAATCTTTTTACAACCTTCTCTCTCATGCCATGATCTCATTTCGGAATCCCATGTCCATTCAGTCGGGAAATCACAATACGTTAAAGATCGAGCATGTTCATACAAAGCATTTGCAACAAACCATTCAGTGAGCATGGTTTTTTTTCAAGAAGTCTGAATCAACAATTTTCTTAAGGTTTGTTTCGGGACGAAAGCGAATAACATTCATTCCAGGAAGGTGAACAGGGAGCCTCTCTACTGAAGGAAACCTACAGTGTATGGCGTACCCAAATATACGCCACAATCCATCATATTCACATATGAACCGACATCGTAAATACTCTTTGACCTCATCCATCGGCCCTCCATCTTCTATCCCATCAATTTTACCCTTACCCTTCGACTTCTCTAATAGGACTTTCGAGTAATCGGCGCCTTTAGTCACATACTTAAACAAATACTTCATGACCTGGGTTTTGTTACACCACTCAACATTAATATGACCCTGGAAACGCTTAAGCACAGCCATATTATAAGGAACCACCCACCTGTTATCAAGATAGTGCCCATCTATAAATTGTACGACCTTCGTCACGACGTCGATATAACGCAAACCCGTCTTCATCTATGACTGTTTCGTCCCTAAATTCCTTAGGAAAAAAATTAGAACAACACCCTTTCTTCATGCAAACACATTTATCGTTCATTTTACCACACGGACCGTGCATCATGAATTCAGAGACTAAGGCATAGCCTAGAGGGTCCCCCAATGGATCTGGTATCTCAGCAGAAATAAATGCATCTATGCCATCAGGTCCTATCATACCTTGTTCTCCCTTCCGCCAGATGAGTATGTGAGCATGAGGTAGTCCCCGCTTCTGGTGCTCAACAGTATAAAGCACTGCAAAATACACAAAAGGGATTAAATAATTTAGCATCAACACATAGCAGATATCATACAAACAGATAGTAGGCACAACAGAGGTGATAAGAACAGCAAAATGTAGTACCAGCCTTTACTTTTCCAAAGGCTCTTCCGGACGTAATATCATGGAGATACTCAATCAACTTCATGTGGTTAACCCTGACAACAATATCTGCCCTGTCATGTGGTTTTTGTCCCGGTTCTAGCGTCTGTGTAATTTCTGGCCACTTGGGGTTGCAGGTGAAAGTGGTGAATATGTCAGGTGCACCGTGCACCCGGCATATGGCAAGGCCATCTTGAAAGTTCTCCTGAAAGTAACGATGACCACCGGTGTGGCTCGAAGGCAGGATAATCCTTTTACCTAGAGTCGCACCATCAACACAACCACCACCAACGGCATCGGTGATGCCCTGCATATGCTCAGATCTAAGTTTATCTTGGTTTCTCAGTATGTACCATAGTCTGTTTTCGTCAATGCAAGCTCGTGCATCAACAACAGCCTGGGACGACAAAAGACCATAACACAAGAATGGGTTTGGCTGGTCACCTCTATAATGGCATACATAACGATAGTAATCCTGCATGGTCATCTTTCTACGTGTATTTTTAGTAGGTGCACTACCAGGAGCGGCAACTGGCAATGAACCAGGAGACGTACCAACATTCCCAGTACTACCAGGCACATCGATATCATCAGCTAGCTGAACAGACATATAAGGAACATCTATCTAAAACCCCATTTCCCCACGCGGAAAAAGCAAGGGATACTGCAAAGGCATAAAGGCAGGTTTAAGAGAAGCGATTTGTTGCAGGCCTTCCGAATGGCTGGAAATAATTATATCGCGTGCAGAGGTTTCAACAGTAAGGTCACCCACAATCAAAGCAGCAAGCCTCGCAGACGTGGGCAAACTGAACTGTGGGCCATCACCATCGGAAGGACCAATGATTCGTATGGAAATTTCTTCCATAGGATCATCGCCACTATCTTCTATGATTTTACTTGCCTCTCTAAATTTCTGTACCAATGGATTGAACTCATTAAGCATATCTCTCAGGCCAACCACTATATCCTCATCTATTTGGTCCACAGGGTTATCATCCGGATTTAAAGCACGCATCCTATGGGCAATCTCATTTGCTGGATCATATATATAAAGCTCGGCAAATTTAGGAGTGTTAGGGTCTTTTGGCTAGAGAGAACCTATGCGATGAGACACCTGGCCACTAATTTTAAAGACCTTGGGACCCCGAGAAGCATTCAGCGAACGATCAATAGTAGCACCCATCGAGGTGAAGGCGAACATACAGTTGTATTGACGTATATTTCGGAGGAATTTCTTGGCACGAGAAGTTCCATCAAAATGGAGAAGCTCCCGGAGAAATGGCGGGGGCTCCTTGAAAGGAGGGATAGAAACCTGACCACCTTTGCAACAAAGATTGTAGACAATCTTACGTTTTGTATATGATGATTTTCCCTGTACCCTCTCCTCGTACCAGAAAGAAGCACCACAATATCCACAGATATAATCTGGTGTACCAAGGTACGATACATCTGCATATGAAGCTAATAGCCCCAACGAAAAACAAACACCAATTATAAAAGCACAAGGCAAATCACAAGGCAACAAACAAACAAATCCAAGGACAATGATACCTTTAAGCGGCTCAGCAAATGCATGATCGAAACCATGCCAGTCTTTCGGCAAAGGGCCCATAACAATATGGTCTAGCATGACAGACAAAACTAATAAGTCCAGGTGGGTCTAAGACTGAGCTAAGCAATTGGAAAACAAATGGACCTTCAAATCCAGAATGGCGCAGCTTTCTAATTGCCTTGCGCTTCCTGCGGTTCAACGCCGCCTCAACCTCACTCACATAGGGTAACCAACCATCTCCTAAACATTGGTCAGGGAACACAAGAAGAACAACATCAGATGCTATCACAAGGCCAAGGGTCTGTATTACTAAGCAGGATCAGGTAGCTCTAACTCACGTTTACGTTTGCGATTCTCGATCCCAGGTGAGGCATGGGGCACATAATGTGGCCGAATGACAGGAGGAGCAAGATGAATTCTAGGAGGGGAAGGAAGTGTGCCACCAACCCTACTACGCCCACGCCCCCTTCCACGGGAAGGGCCACCAACAGCGGCACGCCCTCGCCCCCTTCCACGGGCAGGGCCATCAGTGACAGCACGCCCTCGCCCGTTTCCACGGGCAGGGCCATCAGCAACGGCACGCCCACGCCCACTTCCACGGGCAGGGCCATCAGCAGCGGCACGGCCGCGGCTCGGTCCACGGCCAGGAGGCATTGAAGGCCTAAAAGTACATCCTAAGCAGAACCCAAGTCCAGAGAACATGATGGTTAAAGAGCCGCATACACACATTTCGTACAATCCAGCATGATCTCAGCATGACAATTAGGAAACGGTGGTTAAAGTAGCAACAATGAACATAACGATGATTAAGTGGGTACATAACAAATACAAATAATGTCTAAAGAGCAGTTCATTTATCTGAATACAGCCACACCAACTCCAATGTACATTTTAGGAGCAATGGAAAACAAAAGAAATAGAAACAACTCACACAATATAAATAAAAACTAAATATTGCACGCCGTCGAGACCAATCTGGCGTGCAACATCTGCCGCTGCAAAAGGACATCATGGTCAATCACAGCAGCAAGGGCATCGGCACAACCAACAGGCACCGCAGACCTAACCATCGTTGCAGCTAAAAGAACTGCAGAGCGAGCAAGCTCCCTGTAAGTCGACATACACTCAAAATTATAGTCCAGAATCACAAACCCATACAAACTCTGTAAGAAGCAAATGGCCTGGAAAGCAGCCTTCTCGTAAAGAGAGAGAAAATCCACACCATCTTGAGCCCAAAAAAACCTCCTCATGCTCCCAGAATCACTTCCGGGCACATCAAATTCGAGCTCAACTCCTCCGAGCACGACCCCATCGTCCATTATCTCTCTCAAGTACGAATGGAATGGCAACGAACACCGGGTGGCAACCACATCCAATAGATGCATATACGAACAACTCACAGCAAACATCCTGCCACCCACAAAATATAACCTAGAATAAGGCCACTCACACAAAAAAGCTAGAAAGCACCCCAAAACCAAAACTTAGAACCGATCAGCCAGAAGGTAGTGCCCAAAAATAGACCCCACCATAGATCAACATGCAAAGGTAAATAACAGTAACATAAAAAAGTTAGAAGAAAAGCACCTGAGAGCTAGGCGAAACGTGTCAATGGGAATGAATAACAGCTAGAGACACCACAACAACTGCAGCGACGAACCTGGCACATAACAGCAAGCATAATTACAGTTTATCAGAAGCTTCCCACAGAAATGCATCATTACTTAGTGATGTGCAGGACAACACATCACAGACCATCATCATTTTACAATGAGGAGCGAGTTATGTGCCGAACAACACAAACTACGAATGATGTACAACCAATCTTACACATTAGAAATAACAACACCCAAGATTATAAAAAATACTGCCAATTGTTTAGTGCTTGATTTTACAATACACCAACTGCGATAAAACAACAGCAACCGAGTGCACACACCTCACAACCATCATACAATCACACTTGCTTGCATCCATGTTTTGCATCTGTCAGAAGCTGTCATGGTAAATCTCCTAAACCTGAACATATGTAACGACTGTACATCCATTTGCTTTGCATAGTCTTCACGTGAATACATAATTAGTTTGATACCTAACTATGCTGTATAAATTGTTATAGTTCAGTTTGATTGTAATCTTACATACCCAAACCAGACAACCATGCAACGGCAACAGCGGACAGTTAAAGAATCAACAAAAAATAAACGCATATGTGGATGGTTCAGATCCGCACCTGAAACAGAAAAGCAGGACCAAGCACGGCCAAATCCGAAGAAGGAACAAACCATATCCACCTCCCAGTTCATCCGCAAAGAACAACCACGGCGTGAGCCACGCACAGATGCACAGCGAGCAGGAAAAACGAAAGGACTAACAAAGAAAGAAGAATGAACCTTTCCCATGGCGACGGCCGAGCAAACGACGGACGACGGACGCGAGCGTGTGGCCAAATCCGGAACCAACTGCAGCACGAGGACGAAAACAGCCTAGCCACGAGGAACGGCCGCGAGAAGGGGAAGGATGGATGGAGAAGAGTGCGGGACGACGTACCTGAGGCAAGGCGAGCACGTCAGCTCCAAATCCGGACCGAGCGGCAGCGGCACAGAGAAGCTAGGGTTCGTGAGTGGGGGGAAGAGAGGAGCGAGGGGAGAAGGTGGATGTGGTCGCGTATGTGTATCGCCTCCTGGCCCAAGAAGCGAAGTGACGGAAATGGCCCGGTGGGGGCACAATATTTACATATTGATGCAATTGGAATTTTATCCGACGGCCGAGCACGATCACGGTAAAGATCCGGCGGCCCAGAAAGATCTTATCCGAGATCAGACGGTCAATATTAGACAGGGAAATCGATCGGACGGTCCACATTCGCTAATCGATGTGAGAAGCTCATTCCCTCCCGGTCTTTACTCCTGGGATGCATGAGAGAGAGACAGAGAGAGATTCATCTTACATAAATGCCCCTTTTGATTTTTTTTCTCTTCTCTCTCCTACTTTTTAAGGGTATATTTTTAATCTAAGGTCATTCTACTATTCATTTGCGAATGTCGAGAGTGGGGAAGTATCAGGTGATACCATTGCTTACATGATACCATGATACCAACTTGCAAAACTCAAATTTAAACATGTCAAAAAATTCTGAAAAAATTATGAATGTTCACAACACATATGTCGACAACCCTTAAAAAATTTAGATCAAAATTCGAAATACACAAGAGAAACAAAAAAGACAAATTCATATGTGAATAGTGGCATTCTAGCTTTTGTCTTCTTTTGACACTATTCATGATGGATTTGTCTTTTTTCTTTCTCCCTCTCTATTCCGAATTTTGATCTGAATTTTTTAGGGGTTGTTGACATATGTATTGTGAACATCCATGATTTTTTTCAGAATTTTTTGACATCTTTAAATTTGAGTTTTGCAAGTTGGTATCATGGTATCATCTAACGACTAGTATCACATGATATTTTCCCTGTCGAGAGTACCTATATATTGGGTACGGAAAAGACTTTTCAAAACTGTTTGCAAACTACTGGAATTATTGCAATTGAAAAATTAGATCTCCGAAAGCCCAAACCATTCGCTGCTTGTTGACTTAGCAAAACATGGAAGAAGATCCCATGCTGAAGAGTACTTCGTAGACGTCTTGGCGACACCAAGTACACATTCTTAGTCAGTTGTTGGCTTGTGCCGATAGTTCTTGAAGATGGTATTTCCACTGTTGTTTTCTTTTTTAAAGATTCTCCAATGAGGTGGTTGACGGTACGGGAAACCACCAATACCCTCACTACGGTGGCGAACGTGGCCGAAAGACCAAAAGGGAGTTCACACAAGGAGTAGAGTTTGGAAAATATAGCTTGAGCTCATAATATAAAACAAAGAAAATCAGATTGGTGATGGGAAACCATATATTTAATAATCAATACAAAAATATTAGATTTTTTTAATAAACCATGAAAACAACAGAATACAATCATTACTACATTACCACCATGACACACTTGGTAACAAAATTGTAATATACAGCTGGAATGTTCGATCTAGCCAATCTAGTCGATGGCATCCAGCATGCGACATATGAAGCATGCGCTAATTAAGCGGCACAAGGACTTTGGCATACAGATACAGGTCGTTCTTCCGGCCGACGGCGATGCCCATCTTCTCCTCCATGTCCAACTCTCCTCCGGCAGGAAGCTCCCAGTCAAAGTGGTAGAGGAGGGCGGCAAGGGCGAGCTCCATGCTAGACTGCGCGAACAACATCCCCGGACAGATCCTCCGGCCTGCCCCGAACGGTGTGTACTCGAAATTGGTTCCCTTAAAGTCCACTTCGCCCGACTCGAACCGCTCCGGCCTGAACTCCTCTGGGGCATCCCAGTGCTTGGGGTCTCGGCAGATCGCCCACGTGTTCACAAACACAGTGGTGCCCGTCGGCACGTCGTAGCCGAGGACCTTACACGCCTCGGTGGGCTCACGCGGCAGCAGTAGGGGCACCGACGGATGCAGCCTGAGCGTCTCCTTGATGACCAGCCTCATGTACTTGAGGTCAGCCAGGTCGTCCTCGGTTACGCTTGCCTTCCCTTGTAGGTGGCTACGTACTTCGGCTTGTGCTTTTGCCATGATGGTTGGGTTCCTCATCAACTCCGACATGGCCCAGATGAGCGTCGTCGCCGACGTCTCGCTCCCGGCACTAAACAGGTCCTGCAGAATAGAAGAGAAGGTCATTTAACTTCCAAATCATGCAAATTAAGAAAATTAAAATTTACTAGTTAGTGAATGAAAACAAAATAATTAGCCAAGCGGCAGCTTACCACTAATAGACACTTGATGCTTCCCATGGTAAAAGGCGCATCATGGCCGCCTTCCTTCTGTACCCTGAGGAGCACATCCAATAGGTCCTCCTGCTCCTCCTCCTTCCCGTCGCCGTTGGACGCAGCGGCGGCGGCCTTCACCTCCTCGTGCTGCTTGATGGCGCACTCGATGAGCTCGAAGCCCTTGGTGTGATTCTCCCACGCCTGTCGGGCGGAGCCGCTGACGAAGCCGATGAGCCGGGATGAGGGGAAGAGGTCGCCGAGGTTAAACCCAGAGAGGATCCTGACTCCCTGCTGGAGCACCTCAAGGAACTCTTCCCGCCTACTGAACCTGTCCCCGATCATGGCGCGCACGGTCATGTCCGCGATGAGAACGGCGAGCCGCTCGCTGACGTTGACGGGCTCGCCGTTACCGGCACCCGCTGCGATGGCTGCCACGAGGCGTCCCGCCTCCTCCTCCCGGACGTTGCGGAACGACTGCACCCGGCGGGCGCTGAGCAGCTCCATGATGCAGATCTTGCGGAGCTGGCGCCAGTGAGCGCCGTAGGGCGCGAACGCCACCCCGACCCCGTCCGACATGAGGATCTTGGTGGTGGGGCTCCATGGCCGCGTCGCGAACGTGACGTCCTGCGTCTTCATGACCTCACGCGCGGCCTCGGCGGACGAGGCCACCACCACCGGCACCTCGCCGAGCTTGAGGTACACCAGCGGCGCGTCGCCCAGCCGGTGCGCGATGTCGGCGAAGGCGCGGTGGACCAGCGGCTTGCCGGCGAGGTGGTGCAGGCTGCCGATGACCGGCAGCCGCCAGGGGCCAGGCGGCAGCTTCTGCCCAGCGCCGCCGCTGCGCTTTATGATGTGCTTGAGGAGTAGGAGGGGGAGCACAAGAGCCAAGACGAGATAAACTGCTTGCTCCATGGCCATGGCGGCGTGTTGCTTTCTTGAGCTAGGCACTGTGGATGTGGAGCGGGGATCGTCGACTGACTGCACAATGCTCTCCTATAAGATCGGCGGCACTATATATAGGCAAGCAGCACGGACCAAGTCATCGTTCACTCGATTGAATGGTATGAGTGATTGCACGGCAAGTTTGCTTGTTGCCCGGAACCGCCCGCCCGCCCGCCCGTGTCGTCGTCTTCCCGGGAGCGATAAGGATGGGTACTAGGAAGGAAGTGTCGCTGCACATGCATCTGGACGCGTCAACATTTTCCGTCAACAGAAAACGTCACAGTTTGGAGGATTCTATAATCATGAACGGCGGCCGAGAGTATTCGGATCGAGATTCCTACTTGCTTTCAGGTGATCGGCGATGGTTGCGCGATCGTGTCTCGCTCTTCGTCCACACATCAACACCATGGCCACCTCCATGGCCGCTCAAGCCACCCGCGCGCGTCTCTTCCAGGAGGGCGCATGCATGCATACATCCCAATCACGCAACAAAGGTTTTTTAGTGCGACCGGGCATTGTTTTTCATACAGAAAAGTCCTTTGACTGAGAGCAAAAAAGAAAAAGAACACGAGAATCGGCCATTTGAAAATAGGAAATTTCCAACGGGACCAAAGGAAGCAAATTTTACACCGACTGTTTACCCCTTTGTGAACAAGGGCATTGTCAGGTCCAAAAACAATGTCAAATTTTTTTCTTTCTTTTTTTTTGCGAGTGAAAAGAGTTTTATTCCGTTATAACAGGATTACAGTCGAGAGGCAGAAATTCCTCAATACATGGCGGTCCTCTATATTTGTAGCGATACGGCAGTGGTGCTCTCCGTACGACTATACGACGCCAACCGATCTGTCACCCTATTTTGCTCACGTTTAATTTTCAAGGGAATAAACTCTCCATCTTCCATAAGAAACCCGATCTCCGCCACCAAATGCCCGTGTGCCAATCTCGACAAGCCATTCCCCGTCAAAGCTGACAGCGCCTCCGAGGAGTCTGACTATGCAATAATCGGGCCATCACTATGCTGCAACGCCAATACATCCCCTGCATCAAAGCGTGTAACTCTGCCTCTGGTGCGTCATTACAGTTAAACAAATAGCAATATGCCGCGAAGACCACCGCGCCATCAGGTTTTCTCATGATCATGTCAATAATGCTACATACACCTTGATGTCCTATCCACCCGCTCCGTCGTCGCAAATGTATATATATGTACGAAAACTGAAGAAGTGTTGTTTTTGCAATGAACATGAAATGATCCAATTCTTATTCCTCGCATGCCTTCTATAGCAGACGGTGTACGTGGTTTTTAAATCTTTCACTGACGGTATATCTAATATGTTTGGAAATTTATCAGGAGACAAACCCACTTAGCAATCTCAAATCTTATTCTGGTTTATTTGTTTTCTTTGTTTTGAAAAAACTTTACAAAACTTGGACACAACTTTGCATTGAAATTGACTTTTTGGTAATATGCAAAGAATAAGCATTTAATACTGCAACTTTCACACTCTAATATAACTAGCACACAACTTTTGCACTGAACTTTTTGTAATATGCACATGCAATTTCCGCGCTATTGTATAATTAAACGCGTAATGTATAGTATTTGCACGTATACTTACACACACAAAATTAATGTTTTCAGGAAGCATGAACTAGTGGCATTGACATTTTCCTTTATAAGATGAAAGAAGATGCAAAAAATAAAATAAATAATGAAAAAATAGTCACACTAGTACATATAAATTTGATTTTTATAATATTTAAGAATGAACATGTAATGGTGGATTCACAAATAAGAAGTTTCTAAGAATGAATACCCTTAAATAAGAAAGAAGATGAAATATAAACTCAAAAAAGTTTTGAAGACTGTATTAGTGGCATTGTTCTTCTAAGAATGAATACCCTTTAAGAAGAAACAAAATAAAATAAAAACTGAAAACTTTCACGCAACTATGCAATGAAACCACACTGTTTATAATATATGCAAATGATAAACATATAATAGTGCAATTTATGCACTCTAGGATAATTAACACACATATTGTATAGTATTTGTGTGTAAAAACTTACACTCATCCAACATCCCAAAAATACCCATAAAGGAAAAGGAAAAAACTAACTAAAAACAGAAAAGGCAAAAGCAAAAACACATAAACATAGAAAAAGAAAAACTATGGGTTTCAAGCTCAATAAGAAAATTGATAGACCCAAAACAAGGGTAAGTCGAAAATTCAACCCGAAAGCCGTGAAAGAACACAAAGAGGGAAAAAGAACAGCACAAATCTTGACAAAAGAATCAAAGGTCAGAAAATAGACTGACCCAATATGAAAACCATGCAAGCGTACGGCCTTTGTTCGCCAAATAGATTTAGTGAATTGAGAGAATTTAAATAGCTATTTAACTGGACTTTTTGAACGAATGTATTAAGTTTTAGGACGTGCACGCACACTGCCACACGATATGTGCATGCCAAAATGTCCCATGAAAAGAAACTTCCACCCAAGATTGAGAACAAAGAGAATTCAAAAAATGAAATATTGTCTTTGAATTTATGTCAAACTAAAAACGAGATCAATTACGTCCACCAACAAATTTTTAACCTACATAACTGACCATGTTATGACAATCTTCTAACAAAAAAAAAGACTAGGCAACTAGGCCGATATAATCGAGCTCGACGGAGCCGAGCCACAGCTGTCCTTTCCTCTCCGTCACCTCGCTGAGCGTCACACCCTTGGCTGCCGTCAGCTCCTCGACCTCCACGCCGCCGCCGTCGAGCCGGACACCGACCAAGTGCTTCACGGGGGCTGTGGTGGCGCCCGGGCGACCCTTCTCCTGGTTCAGCGCCACCCAGTAGCCGCCCTTCCCGTCCCGCCGCACGTTGTCCGGATAGCCCGGCAGGTCGGCGAGCAGCTCGTAGTGGCCAGCCTTTGGTCCCTGGAGATAGTACCTGTGTGCCTGGCACGGCACGGTGTGCGCGACGACGATGAACGTCCTGTCGTAGCTCACTGCGACGCCGTTGGGGTACGGCAAGCCGTCCTTGAGCACGGTGACCTGCTTCGTCTGCGCGTCGTACTTGAGCAGCCTCCCCGTCGCATCCGCGTTCATCATGATCTCCGTATTAAATCTGCCGAGGTCAGTAGTTTTAACTTTCGTATTACCAATTTGTGAAGTTGAGCATGCAGAAGGGATCTGGATTAAGTACGTACCTTCGTGGATATGTCACGCTGCTGTCGGTGAAGTAGACATCACCGGTGACCTGATCGATGTCGATGCCGTTGACGAAGTTGAACCGGACGCCATTGGCCGTCGTGGCAAGCACCTCGGCCTCGCCGCCGTCGGGGCCAACCCTCATGAGCCCCTTGTACGCGTCGGCGATGTAGAGGTCGCCGGACTTGCGGTGGAACGCGAGCCCCAGCGGCCGCCCGCACAGGCTCTCGGTCTCCTCGGACGGCGCCACAGGCACGGTGCACATGGGGAACTTCCTGTAGTTGGCGTGGTGGGCGAAGGTCGTCCAGCCGACGGCGCTGCCGCCCCACTTGAGGACGCGGCCATCGGAGACGCCGGTGTAGGGGCCCTGGCCGCGCGCGTCGAAGGCCAGGCTCTCGGCGCCGGTGACGCCGTTGGGCAGGGGGAGGTGGAGGCTCCACTCCGTCGGGCTGGTCTTTACCTCCGCGGCCGAGCACGACGGGGCCACAGAGACGACGAGAAGAGCGAGCAGGAGGACGAGCCACCCGCTCGCGGATCCGCGGCGCCCCATGAGCTGCAGCGCCGGTGGTTTCGTCGGAACAAACGCTCCGTCGATCGAGCAGAACGATTTGCGGGTTTGCGTGAGTTCGTTTACGGCAGGTAGCTAGAGATTTAAAGGGCACGATCGCATTGCATCGGGAGTTTGAATTCGAACGGCCATCTGATTCAGAGTTGTAACGTTTCTCCTCCTTTTGAGGAGATTCGGAGTTGTAATCGTCTGCGTCGCGCGGAGGTGGACACTTCTACGGTGTGGTGACACGTGTCGGATCTGATGGACGTAGACGAAGTGCAGGCACGTATCATACTCCAATCTGTGTCAGTTCACCCAACGGGATTTTCCAAAGACTTGGCTACCTGGTGTAGGGATGCAAGCGGACACGTTCGCATCGTCTGTGTACGTCGGCGGCAGCCGAAAATTACTATTCTCCCCGTTTCAGAAACAAGTGTTTGAACTAAAATCACGACACATATTTTGAAATGGATAGAGTACTAATACATACATTTTTTTTCTTTTCTTTTCTGAGGTACTCTTTCGCTTCTAATCCTCTGTTTAAAAATATTTATCGGAGAAATGCATAAAAATGGATGTATCTAAAACTAAAATACGTCTTGATACATCCATTCCTCCGACAAGTATTTACGAACGGAGGGAGTATAATATAAGAGTGGTTTTGACACTAAACGCTCTTACATTATGGGACGGGAGGAGTAATAAAATAATTGCGACCACCAGGCATCCGTGGACCAGCCCAAAATTTGGCTGGTCGCCGCATAGCCGTGGGATCTTGGTCCGCGTAGCCGTTCGATGGGAGCTATCGCCTACCTCACATCTTGTGCGTCTTCTCTCTAGGGAACAGAACACGGGGGGAAATCCATGGCGGGTTGTCCCTCTCTTCTTTCCGCTTCCCCTCCCCCGCCACCGCGTGCAGCGTGCGTCCGGCCTCACCTATTTGCGTTGCCCCCCGATGCTCGCCGTTGAAGCTCCCTGTTGATGCTCACCGTCGTCAGAAACGCAAAAAAAAAAAATAGGGCGTTGACCCGTAGTAGCTTTTTTGTTGCCTCCCCCCGCTCCCTGTTGCATCCATGGGTGCTCCCTCTCTGGCGCCGGTCGCAAAACACCGGTCCTCGCAGGCGTTGTGGTCCCTCCAGTATTAATACGGCCACGACGTCACTAGCCAACCGAGCCGGTGGTAGCAAAAGAAGACCCTAGTTCCAGCATTGGGCGTGGCTGGTTCCAGCATTTTTATCCGTCTGTTGCAACGTCGATAGCACGCGGGCGTTTCTCTCCTAGCCCATGCTCTAGTCGGTGCCAACTTTTTTGTCGCCAGTTGCAGCTTTTTTTTCTGTCATATGCAGCATCGGCAGCGGCCGCATCGCGCTTGTATCACTCATCAGTCGTGGTCACCCACCATCGCCTGCCCATTGCAGCTCGCGGCCAGCCTGAGATGCAGCTGCGAAGGGCGCCGGGGTTCCAGTTCGCAGCCGTATGAAGCTCTGGTGAGGACGCATGCGAGCGGAGCAGCCATGGGGGGAGCTTGTCCGTGAGCCATGAGAAAGGGAGATGCGAGGGAGGATGGGGTGTGATATGTTTGTCGAATAAAATTGAAGGGAGGGGAAGGGGATCAGGCTGAGGGAAGTGGAAGGACAACGCATGGCCCACACGAGATGATGCTTACGAGACACGCGGTCGCGCTTCAATCGCGTGGCTCACATGGGACCGGCCGAGTTGTTAGCCGGTCGTCCGGCCGCAAATATTTCCCAACAAGAATGCATTGTTGCTTCAAAACTTGAGCATGTATATGCAGGTGTCGCCCGCCTGCATTTCTAGTTTAGTGGAGCAGTATCAGCCGTCTACAAATAATTTAGGACCGATGAGATATCTTAACAACATTATAGTACAAACACACACAAAATGGATATTTTTTATATTGGCACCCTAGAAACTACAAGATAATATCAAAAATAATATCACCTATGAATTTCAATACAATTTTCTAGTTAATCTAAAAAATCAAGTCTATAAAATTCAATATAATTTTTTAAAAAGATTCAGAAGTTTGAAATGCACATTTCATCTTTTCATATAAAAATGTGAATACAAGAATTGAACTTGGTGTGACATGACTATGGGATGCTACTGAAACTGAAAATTATTGAATATTATTAAATTATATTTCTAAACTTTGTTAAAGGAATGGGCATTTTGTTACCTGTAAGAAATGCCTCTAAAGTTGATTTTAAAATTGCTAAATTAATTTAAATTTGTGTGAAACATCTCTTGAGTATTTATGAAATTGATTGCATATGAGTAAAGCAATTACAATCATTGTGCAATTTCTATGGAATTTTTTAAATACATTGGAATATGACTTAAATAATTGAAAATTATGTAAATATATATGGATCATACTTATAAGTTCTTCTAGATCAATGAATAGTAACTAAATTAATTGAATATTTTTTAATAAAAATGATTTTTGTTTAAACATCGCCAAAATAATTGAAAATTTTGAATTAAAATTAAGAATTAGACATAGCTCATATTGAAACTATTTTATGAATTAATTTGAAGTGTGTGAATTTCATTGAGCTATTTGGTTATATTAGATTTTGTGGAAATTTGTAGAATTAATATTATTTGGAAATCTGGACAATCCAAAAATATATGCAATTTTTGTTCATCTTATAATCCGTGAATTCTGCTTAGCTCTTCTTTAGAATGTGTGTTTAATTTTATCACTAGATAAAATAGGCAGTTGGGGAGTGATTTAGGGTCAAGCTCTTGTTTGTCTGACCTTCATGAATTGGAGGTGGATTTGAGGAGGAACACAAAGATCACAAAGGGGGAAAGCACTCTATTGAACAACATCCGCACACAAGATAACAAAATCACAAACCAAAGAGATAGCTCTTAAGGGCATCTTCAAGGCGGACCCGCAGACCGCCCGTATACATTTTGTTCACCAAGTTCAAAAAATATTCATCGAATTCAAAAATTGTTCATCAAATACAAAAAAATGTTCATCATTATTAGAAAATTATCATACAAAATTTTCCATAAAAATAAAAAAGGTTCGTTAAAATTAAAAAAAATCATTCTTTTGAAATTGCGGACATTTTTTAATTCAAGAAATATTTTGAATTCGGTGAACATTTTTTTAAATCCGTGAGCATTTATCATTTCCCGAAAATTTGTTCAAACTATGATTTTTGAATTCAGGAAAATTTCACAAATTGCAATTTTTTTCAAAATCCCAAATTATTGTTTAAAAAAAGTTAAAACAGAGAAAAGCCAGAAAAAAAATCTGTTTCCGGCCCGGCGGATGGGCTAGGCAAGAGGGGCGCGGAATAGGAGCTCCCCTTCCCTTCAATCAAAAAAAAAGAGCTCCCCTTTGTTGACTGTAACTCCTCGTCTCCCATGCATACTTGTACGTGCCCCATGCACTAACCCCACGATCCTCCCTCGCATGCGCACGTCGCGCCTCTGTAACCTCTCGCGCTCATGCGCTCTGTTGTAACACAGGCTATATAGCCTCGAGTAATACACACAGCGACATCCAAGGTGCATCGCTTCCTGCTTTCTCTCGTCTACATGGTATCAGACGCCGGCATCGTCCAGCGCCTGTAGATCGCTTCCGCTGCCGATCTCTCCTCGCGGCGTCATGGCTACGCCTCTGCCGCCACCCCCACCCCCACCCCCTCCCTCCTTTGGCCGTGGTCTCCACGACGCCTTCACGGCCGCCGCCGCTGGCGCGGCCACCCCCAACCGCACCGAGCTCCTCACCCCATCGGCCCTTGCCGCTGCCTCGCACACTAACGCGCTCGTCCACGGCTCCGGCGGCCCCTCTGCGGCGATCGCGCCGGCTCCATCACACCTTGCGGCTGTCTACATCAACCAACATGTGTCGATCGTCCTCAACCTCAACCCGCCCAACTTCTCTCAGTGGCGGACGCTGTTCGAGGTCACCTTCTGCAAGACCGGCGTGCTCCCTCACATCACTGCTCCGGCGCTCCCCGACGACCCCGTGTAGCTCCAGGACGACGCCTATGTGATCTCGTGGCTCTACAACCGCATCAGCCCTGAGATCTTCGGGCTCGTCCACCAGCGCGACGCGACCGCCGCCGAGCTCTGGGCGGCCATCTCCTCCATCTTCCTGGAGAACCGCGAGCACCAAGCCGTCTTCCTCGCCACCGACATTCGTCGCATCGAGCAAGGTGCCGGCTCCGTCCTCTCATACTTTGCGCGACTGAAGGACCGCGCCGACAGACTCGCGGACCTCGGTGAGCCCGTCGGTGATCGTGAACAAGTGTTGAACATGTTTCGTGGGTTGCACCCCCGCCTTCGCTATGCTATTCCCATCCTCACAATGCAGACTCCGTTTCCTTTGTTTCTTCGCTGCCGCGCCTTCCTGCTGCTCGAGGAGAGCCGCCTGACGCCGGAGAGCTCTAGCGAGATGGCATGCTGTGCGTGCCCCCAACTCCGGCGGGGGCTCGTCCACGGGCGACAACACCAACCGCCGTTCGGGTGGCAACGGCGGTCGCAACAAGGGCAAGGGCAAGGCCGCCGCTGATGGCGGTGGCGGTGGGAGCTCCTCCGTGCCGCGTCCCGCAGGGCCGCCGGCGCCTGCAACCACGCCCTGGACTGGGATGGTCCATGCGTGGCCCATGCCCTGGCGCCCCCACACACCTGGCGCTGGTGTGCTCGGGCCCCGTCCGGGCGCTCCTGCTCCGTTCGCTGGCCACGCCGCCCACTACGGCGCACCTCCCCTGATCCTGCCCGGCGCCGCCCCGACGCACTAGACCCCGGGTGTCGTCCCTGCTCCCCCACTGTACAACATGGGTGCCTCGTCTTCGACTACGCCCTCGCCACCCATGTGGGACCAAGCTGCACTCGTCCACGCGCTGAACAATCTCGGACTCCAGCAGCAGCAGAGCGCCCACTCCGGCGGGGACTGGTACCTCGACACTGGGGCGACTACACACATGGCGTCCTCATCAGGTCTGCTCACCACATATCAGCCCTATAATTCTTCACGCATTGTTGTAGGCAATGGCAACACATTCGCGGTCACACACACCGGCTCTACCTCCATTCCCACCTCCAGTACCCCCATCCATCTTCAGAATGTCCTAGTCTCCCCCACCTGATCAAAAACTTAATCTCTGTCAAAAAGCATGCACGTGATAATCCTCTTAACGTCGAGTTTGACGATCTCGGTTTTTCTGTTAAGGATCGAAGGACGAAGCGGGTCAGCCTCCGGTGTAACTCCGACGAGGATCTGTATCCAGTCACGCAGCCGCCATGCCACACTGCCCTCTCCGCCACCGTCATCCCGGCCAAGGTGTGGCACCAACGCCTAGGGCACCCCGGCCACGACACCCTCGCCCACACTCTGCGTGCCTGCTCCATCCCTCCACCGCCATCGTCTTCCGAGCTCTGTCATGCTTGCCAGTTAGGGAAAAGTGTTAGGTTGCCATTTTCATCTTCAGAACATGTTTCGTATTTTCCTTTCCAGTTGATTCACTGTGATGTGTGGACTTCGCCTGTATCTAGTGTCTCTGGCAAGCAATATTATCTTGTTCTACTCGACGACTATAGCCACTTTATATGGACGTTCCCCCTCGATCGCAAGTCTGATGTGTACCACATCCTCCACTCGTTTGCCGCCTTCGTTCGTCGTCAGTTTAACCTCAACGTTCTCACTGTCCAGTGTGACAATGGACGTGAGTTCGACAACGCCATGGCACGCACGTTCTTATCCACCGAGGGCATTGTTTTACGTATGTCCTGCCCTTACACGTCGCCGCAAAATGGGCGCGCTGAGCGGATCCTCCGCACACTGAACGACATCGTTCGCTCGCTGCTCGTTCACGCGTCCATGCCATACACCTACTGGGCGGAGGCCCTCAACACTGCCACATTTCTCCTTAACCGCCGTGCATGCCGCGCTCATCATGGGCATACCCCGTTCTACCTCCTGTACGGTGCTCACCCGAACTACACTCATTTGCGTGTCTTTGGATGCCTTTGCTATCCCAACATCTCGTCCACGACGCCACACAAGCTCGCGCGGCGGTCCATGCCGTGTACCTTCCTCGGCTACTCTGTCGCCCACAAGGGTTACAGGTGCCTTGATAGCGCTACGAATCGCGTCCTTATATCTCGCCATGTGGTCTTTGACGAGACGCAATTCCCGTTCAGTACCATCCTTAGCCCCCCTCCCACCATAGCCGACGAGGAACCACCCCACCTCCCCGTCATCCCACGGCGACCGTGCTCCGCTCGGCCACCACACGCCGCCCACACCACGGCGACGCCACACACACCTGTAGTGGCTGCCGAGCCTAGCCCTCCGACACCTCTCTGCACGTCCACAAACACTATCATGACAAACCCAGCGTCAATAGACCATACTTGCCCAGGCGCATCTGCCACCGCGAGCCCCTCCCCGACCCCCGACCCGTCTGAGCCCTCGGCCCGTCCCCTTGCTCCTACCCACACCATGATCACACGCGCTCGCGCCGACAAATTCTTTCCCAACCCCAAATACGCTGAAAACAACTCTGTCTCGACCACTCCTACCATCTCACCCATCCCCAAATCCGCGCACGCCGCGCTACATGATGTCAATTGGCTAACAGCTATGCATGATGAATTCTCGGCGCTGATGGTGAACACCCTTCGACACCCGCTCAAAGCTCTCCGCTGCCAACGGTGCACCTGTCCAGGACGCCTCCGAGTACCGGAGCCTAGTGGGTGCCCTTCAGTACATCACCCTGACCCGCTCGGACATGGCGTACGCCGTGCAACAGGCGTGTCTCTACATGCACGATCCTCGGACGCATCACCTCGCGCTGGTCAAGCGCATTCTACGCTACCTGCATGGCACGACAACGCACGGGCTGCATCTCCGTCGCTCCCCCGAGCTCACCCTGGTCGCCTACTCTGACGCCGACTGGGCCGGCTGCCCGGACACGCGGCGCTCTACGTCAGGCTTCGTCGTCTACCTCGGTGATGCGCTGGTGTCCTGGTCCTCCAAACGCCAGCCCACCGTCTCGCGCTCGAGTGCCGAGGCCGAGTACCGCGCCGTCGCCAATGTGGTAGCTGAGTGTTGCTGGCTTTGTCAACTTCTCAGGGAGCTGCGTGTTCCACTACCTGCCGCCACGGTCACCTACTACGACAACATCTCCTCCGTGTACATGGCGGCCAACCCAGTCCACCATCGGCGCACAAAACACATAGAGCTGGACATCCACTTCGTCCGAGAGAAGGTGGCCTTGGGGCAGCTTCACGTCCTTCACGTGCCCACGGCTCAGCAGTTCGCCGACGTCATGACGAAGGGCCTCCCGACGCCGGCCTTCGAGGAGTTCAGGTCCAGCCTGTGCATTCGGCCTCCCGATGCTCAGCCTGCGGCGGGGTGTTGACTGTAACTCCTCGTCTCCCATGCATGCTTGTACGTGCCCCATGCACTAATCCCACGATCCTCCCTCGCATGTGCACGTCGCGCCTTTGTAACCTTTCGCGCTCATGCGCTCTGTTGTAACACAGGCTATATAGCCTCGAGTAATACTGTAATACACACAGCGACACCCAAGGTGCATCGCTTCCTGCTTTCTCTCGTCTACACCCTTCGCCCCGCTCGCCCTCCCCCTCCTTTCCCCTCCACCGCACCGGAGATCGGCCGGGCATGGAAAATCGACCCCCCACCTCCGTCCCTTCACTCGACCCGGTGGATCCCATCCCCATCCCGCTCGACACGCCGATAGACTTCCGGATTCCCATGGGGCGCGGCCCGGACGTCCTGCTGTCCGTCGATGGGTCCGGGAAGACCTTGCGGAGCTGGCCGGACGGTCCTTGCGAGCGCCGGGAGACCATGCCCGACGTCGTCACCTCCTTCGGCGAGGGCCCGCTCGTCCTTGTCGAGGTAGATGTTGATGGGGGTTACTTCACCAGAACCCACCTCCCCTGCTGCGTCTTCCGGTCGTGCCCTAGCATGCAGGGGATCATCAACAGAGTCTGCTCCACCCTGGGCCGCCCCTTGCCTTTCTGCTATCAGCCACCGTATCCGTATGTGCCAGATCCCAAGCCATCAATTTTCTACTTTGTCCCGTCCAAATTGGGTTGTTTTCTTTTATTATCATATATCAGTCAACTGAAGACAAACTGAAGATCATATGCATTTCAGTCGGATTCATGCCGCCACTACTTGCCGGTGTCTGAATTCTCATCTTTCAAATATTTTTTGTGTAGAAAGCAGGAAAAAAGTGACTGTGTTTTTTTCCATTGTGTGCATATATCCTGTTTGCCTTGATAATATGTATAATTCCTTGACTAAGATAAATTGCTCATCAAGCTGCTTGTTCCACTCCAGGTGCGGGGACGACTTTGTGGCGTCATTGGTGCTGTTGCAGCACTGCACCAAGCGACATCTCTCTTTGCGAGAAGCCATAACAGGCAATCGATGGATGCGCCTAGTTAAGCCCAATCCATCTGCGCTGGTGCTCAGACAGCTCTGTTGCCTATCAGAGATAGCGGCGGGTATCAGTTTCAATGATGCAGTGGAGGACACGATGACTTGGTGCTGGACCGCGGATGGCAACTACACAGCCAAGTCGGCGTACCTATGCCAATTCGAAGGAGCTGTGCGGTCAGACGATAAAGCACTCATATGGTCCACCAGAGCGGCGCCACGAGCCAAGACGTTCCTTTGGCTTGCTGCCCGCGGGCGCTGCCTCACGGCTGACAACCTGGCTATCAAGGGCATCCCACACAACCCTGTTTGCTCGCTCTGCTGTGCTGCACCGGGGACGGCCACCCATTTGCTCGCAGATTGCAGTTTCTCCAAGCAGCTCTGGATGATGGTCATCAGCAACCTTGGGGGCCCTTTTCTCAACCTAGCGCCAATGGTGAACTCCCATCAGCAACGCCTTCATCTCAAAAACAATTGGATGATGCAACTGCAGTTGCTCCCAGCTAATAAGAAGAAATAATGGAAGTCGGTCATCTGCTTGGTCTCCTGGATGATATGGAAGGAACGAAACAACCGTGTGTTCAATGCTGACATATGCTCCGCTCAACAACTCATGGGACGAATCATGGATGAGGCAAGATGTTGGTCAGCGGCTGGGCTTAGCTTGCTCGACAGAATATTTTAACCACCTTGATTTTCCCCTTGTCGGTTGCTGGATGCCAACTCCACCTTCTTTTTATCTATCAGACTTTGTATTCACTACCAGAAAAACTTGTTTTGCCGACGGCCATATCTATGCCGACGGCCCCCGTCAGCATATATGGGCATACCCCAACGGCCCAATAAAAGCCGTCGGCGTAGAAAGGCCGTCGGCGTATAACCATCTATGCCGACGGGGGCCGTCGGCATAGATAAGCCGTCGGCGTTTCTCCGAATATACCGACAGGGGCCGTTGGCATAGAGCAGGCCGTCGGCATATCGCGTGGGCCTGTCTACCAAGGCGGCGACGACAGTTTGACGGCGTCAGGCTACGCCGACGGGCTAACGGTGGCCGTCGGCATAGCTACGCCGACGTCATCGATCCGCTGCGCCGCCACGTTATCGATCCGCGTCGTTCGCCGGTCCCGTGGGGTGGCATTTCTATGCTGACGGCTAGGCCGTCGGCATAGGCCTGGCCCATGGTTTTTGCCGTAGGCGTTTAGATTTCTAATAATATTTTTATATTTTTTGTATTTTCTCTTATTTTTTAATTTTTTTTCAATACTAATTTCATTAACTTAAATGTACATAAAACATATACCGATTGCCCCCCACACGGGCCTTCTTCCGTCGTGTCACGGAGAGGTTAGACGGGACGGGCCGGGTACCTGTGGGGGGTAGCAATGCCGCCAGGTGTTGCGGTGGGCCCTCCTACGGTTGTGGAAACGTGGTGGCAGGCGTAGGCACGCGGCTCCGGGGTGTGCCCCCTCCCCCCTCACGGGCGTCGATGCCGCCGTGCCCCGTGTAACGCCCTCGATGCGGCTATATCTCCCACGTGTCGAGGCACGACTTAGAGGCATAACCGCATTGAAAGCAATGTCGCAAGTCAGGAAATCATCACACATCCCATGTACATAAATAATATAAAGGGGAGGAACATAGTTGGCTTACACTCGCCACGTCACATCAAAGTACATAAATAACATCCATCAAGCAAACACTCATGGCCCGACTACGGCGCCAAAATGGAAAAGAACCCAACATGCGACAAGGCCCTGAATCGATAACCCCAACTAGGCACCACTACTGATCGTCGGGAAAGGAAACATAATAACGCTGAGAGTCTTCGTCGAACTCCCACTTGAGCTCGTACTCGTCACCTGGAGCGGAATCACCTGGACCTGCATCTGGAATTATAGTATCTGTGAGCCATAGGGACTCAGCAATCTCGCACTCTCGCGATCAAAACTATTTAAGCTTATAGGAAGGATAAGGCAAGTATGTGGAGCTGCAGCAAGTGACTAGCATATGTGGTGGCTAACTTATCCGCAAAAGAGAGCGAGAAGAGGAGGCAAGGCGCGAGCGAGAAACTAGAGGAACAACCTGCGCAA
Source organism: Triticum urartu (assembly GCF_003073215.2). NCBI lineage: Eukaryota > Viridiplantae > Streptophyta > Magnoliopsida > Poales > Poaceae > Triticum > Triticum urartu. Next base: position 33,771,514 of record NC_053023.1, on the reverse strand, counting down.
GCATAACTCCAACACCGTGTCCACTTCCCGGACCCCGCCGAGAAGAGGCCATCACGGCAACACACGCAGTTGATTCATTTTAATTAATTAAGGTTTAAGTTATCTACAACCGGACATTAACAAATTCCCATCCGCCCATAACCGCGGGCACGGCTTTCGAAAGTTCAATCCCTGCAGGGGAGTCCCAACTTAGCCCATGACAAGCTCTCACGGTCAACGAAGGAAAAGACCTCCTCCCAAGATGTTCCAATCAGACTCGGTATCTCGGTAATTCAAGACACTTCGACAGGTTAAAACAAAACCAGCAACACCGCCCGAATGTGCCGACAAATCCCGATAGGAGCTGCACATATCTCTTTCTCAGGGCACACTCAGATTGTCCTAGGTACGGGTAGGCCAGCCCAGAGTTGCCCCTGGTGGCCACCGGTAGCTGACAGGTGGACCAACACTCAGAGGAGCACTGGCCCGGGGGGGTTAAAATAAGATGACCCTTGAGTCTGCAGAACCCAAGGGAAAGAAAAGGCTAGGTGGCAAATGGCAAAACCAAGGTTGGGCATTGCTGGAAAAGCTTTAATCAAGGCGAAATATCAAGGGGTTCCCATTATAACCCAACCGCGTAAGGAACGCAAAAATCCGGGAACATAACACCGATATGACGGAAACTAGGGCGGCAAGAGTGGAACAAAACACTAGGCGAGAGGCCGAGCCTTCCACCCTTTACCAAGTATATAGATGCATTAATGTAACATAGCAATATGGTGATATCCCAACAAGCAAATAAAAGATGTTCCAATAGGAACGGCTCCAATCTTCACCTGCAACTAGCAACGCTATAAGAGGGGCTGAGCAAAGCGGTAACATAGCCAATCAACGGTTTGCTAGGACAAGGGTAGGTTAGAGGTTCAATCATGCAATTGGGAGGCTGACAAGCAATTGGTAGGCATCGTAGCAGTGGCAAAGCAAAAGAGCGAGCACACTAGCATAGCAAAGATAGTAGTGATTTCGACGGTATGATCATCTTGCCTGCACAGTTGTCAAAGCTGACTGGATCCTCACAAGCAAACTCAACGGGCTCCTCGGTAGCGAACTCTTCTCCCGGCTCTACCCAACAATACAAACAAGCAACAAGGATACAATCAACCACGTGCAAGACCAAGCAATATGATGAAATGATGATATGCTATGCGGGATGCGATGCGGGATGCAAAATGCAAGATATGACAGGAAATGCATGAACCTGGCCTCAACTTGGAAAACCAAGTGTGCCACTGGATAGAGGGGATGAAATCGCTTGAAAACGATATAAAGATCATTGGAATCGGAGTTACGGTTTGGAAATGGCAAGCGTTTTAAGATATGTCACCGGTCTGCGATTTACAGCAAGTAGGCATCTAAACGCAACGAAATGAACATGCTACAGCCACCAAACATGAAAACAAAATGCATGGCAGTGATGTACACAAGATTTTTAACAAAACACTAGCACTGAGCCATAGGCAAATTCATCCAATAAGAGGTTCAAACAAGCATGGAAAAAACGCAAATGCAAAACAGATTCCAGACTTAGTGAAATTAACACTAGCCTGAAATTTCAGATCACGATGCTCTCTTTGGAGCAGCAAAACAACATGATAGATAACCTGAACATGACAAGTAAGAAAATGGCATGGAGCTACTCAACAAGATTAACAAAACACCCAAAGTGACCTGGGCCCAAAAGGGTTCACAAAATACTCTACCGAGCTCACGAACATAGCTCGAACACAATCAGTTTTCAGACTTAGTGAAAACTGAGACATGCTGAAATTATAACTCACGAAGGCATGTAAACGAGCTCGATGCACTCACTACGGTGCAAGTCATGGCAAGGCAAGCATATAACCAGCAAGAAGGCACAATATGCTAGCTACACATGGCAAGAACAAAGGCATAGCATGCACGGAACACTAACGGTAGCATCGGCAAAATCGCAAACAAGTTGACGATCTGCCCAGATTAACAACGAAGCAAAAGTTGAGCTCGATTGAGTCAACCTAGAGCACTCCACATATGCAAACAAAGACACGGATGGATAGAGCATAACATAAATATCAAAACTCCCTTACTGATCATCCTCAAAAGAGGCACGGATCACTAGGAAACAAGCTGGACATATAGCATCACGAACTAAAATATCCCAGACTTAGTGAAAATCACTAAGTCCCTGAAATCAGCAATCTCAGGTACCTCTCTTCACAAGCTTGCACAAGACAACACACACATCCTAAAAATGCATGGGTGACACCTCTGGAAAGAAGACAAAATGCTTAACAATCCATCCCAAAGGGGCACAGGCATAACATGCACGGATTAAACATGGAAAAAATGACAAAAGTGCATGATGAACTAACGGATCTGCAATTTAACTCACGAAGCCTCCTTCTAACAGCATTTTGGGCATCAAGATGAACTCAAATGCAAACGATGCAATGGAATGAAATGATGTACATGTCGAGACGAAGATTTTGATATATTATACGCCTAAAACGGAGCTACGGTTGCGGAGATACAAGCAGTCAAAGTAGGCATAAAGATCTGGGAGTTAGGGTTTCGGGGGAGAGGGGTCAACCCAGATCCAGATCCAGCGCACGGAAACCGAGGCACCGCCCGAGTTATTGTAGCAGCCGGAGGAGCTCGCCGGAGCCGGAGCTTGGGGAGGAGGCCGACGAGGCGGGGCGAGGCCGGGGCGGCGGCGGCGGTCGGCGGCGGCGGCGGTCGGCGGCGCCGGCGGGGGCGGCGTCCCGCGGCGGCGCGGCGAAGAGGCGGCGGGGCCGGCTCGGGCGTCGGCGGCGCGGAAGTCGAGGCGGAGCGGCGCGGCTCGCCGGAGTCGCGGTCGCCGGAGACAGCGGCGCGGTGGCCGGAGACGAGGGAGGCGGCGGATCCGGGCGGGAGGCGAGACCCGGGCGGCGGCGGAGCTCACCGGGCCGCGGGGGCCGGACGCGGGCTCCCGGGCCGCGGTGGGAGGCGGCGGCGGCGGGGTGACGTGGCGGCCCCTGAGTGGCTGGGCGCGGCGGCGGGATGACGGGCGGACAATGTCCGTCGGCGGCGGTTGTGTCCGGCGGCGGCGGGAGGAGTTGGATCTAGGGTTAGGGGAGGGAGACCCGCGAATTTCGGAATGGGGGTGTATATATAGGCATAAGTGGAGCTAGGAGAGTCCATATGAGGTGCGGTTTTCGCCCACGCGATCGTGATCGAACGCTCTAGGACATGGAGCAGAGTTTGGATGGTTTTGGGCCAAATTTGGGGGGTGTTGGGCTGCAACACACACGAGGCCTTTTCGGTCCCTCGGTTAACCGTTGGAGTATCGAACGAAGTCCAAATGACCCGAAACTTGACAGGCGGTCTACCGGTAGTAAACCAAGGCCGCATGACAAGTCTCGGTCCAATCCGGAAATGTTTAATCCCCACACACGAAAGAAAGCTAGAAATGGCCACCGGAGGAGAACGAAGCGCCGGAATGCAAAACGGACAACGGGGAAAATGCTCGAATGCATGAGATGAACATGTATGCAAATGCAATGCACGTGATGACATGATAAGAGATGCATGGAAAAGAAAAACAACACACGGAGACCAAGACCCGAACCCGAAAATAAATATAACTTAACACCGGAAACGGCAAGAGTTGGATACAAATATGGAAAGTTACATCCGGGGTGTTACAACACTCCACCACTACGAAAAGATCTCGCCCCGAGATCTAGGACTGAAAGAATTCCGGGTACTCAGAACGGAGGTGATCCTCGCGTTCCCAGGTAGCTTCACGGTCGGAATGGTGAGACCACTTGACTTTGAGAAATTTGATTGACTTGTTGCGAGTCTTGCGTTCAGTCTCTTCAAGAATAGCAACTGGGTGCTCACGATAGGAGAGATCTTCTTGGAGCTCAATGTCCTCGAAGTTGACGGTGCAGTCAGGAGTCTTGAAGCACTTTCGGAGTTGGGAGACATGGAACACATCATGAACATTGGCAAAGTTTGAAGGAAGCTCGAGCTGATAGGCGAGGTCACCTCTCTTGCTAGCAATCTTGAGAGGTCCCACGTATCTAGGGGCAAGCTTCCCTTTGATACCGAAGCGACGAGTACCTTTCATAGGAGAGACGCGGAGGTAAACATGATCTCCGATCTGGAAAGCCAAATCACGGTGCTTACTATCATAGTAGCTCTTCTGGCGGGATTGGGCTGCTTTGAGGTTATCACGAATGACTTTGCACATTTCTTCTGCTTCTGTGATTAAGTCATTGCCCAGCAGCTGACGTTCACCGGTTTCAGACCAGTTGAGAGGGGTACGACACTTCCTGCCATACAGAATTTCAAAGGGGGCCTTGCCCGAACTTGCTTGAAAACTGTTGTTATAGGAGAATTCAGCATAAGGAAGACAATCCTCCCACTTCATGCCGAAGGAGATCACACAAGCCCTGAGCATATCTTCAAGAATCTGATTGACACGCTCGACTTGACCGCTCGTTTGAGGATGGAAAGCTGTGCTGAAGCGGATGTTGGTGCCCATGGCCTTCTGAAAAGAATCCCAAAACTTCGAGGTAAAGATACTGCCACGGTCTGAAGAGATCACTTGAGGAATACCGTGCAGAGAGACAATGCGAGAGGTATAGAGTTCCGCCAATTGAGCTGCAGTGATCGACTCTTTGATAGGCAGAAAATGAGCCACTTTGGTGAGCTTGTCGATGACAACAAATATAGCATCATTGCCACGCTTGGACTTTGGAAACCCAGTCACGAAGTCCATTTCAATGTGGTCAAACTTCCATTCTGGAATGGCAAGAGGTTGGAGGAGACCAGCTGGCCTTTGGTGTTCTGCCTTCACTCTTCTGCAGACATCACATTCATTCACGAATTGAGCGATCTCGCGCTTCATTCGAGTCCACCAATAAGCTTGCTTGAGATCCTGATACATCTTCGTACTACCAGGGTGGATGGAGAGGAGAGAGTTGTGAGCCTCGTTCATGATCACTTTACGAAGTTCACCTTTGGGCACAACAACACGATCCTCGAAGAAGAGAGTGTCCTTGTCATCAAGGCGGTAGCACTTGTACTTGGACTGACTCTTGGCAATCCCAATCTTCACCTTTTTCACCATAGCGTCAAGAAGCTGTGCTTGGCGAATCTGGTCTTCTAAGGTAGGAGAGACTTGAAGGTTGGCGAGGAAACCTTGAGGAACAACTTGCAGATTCAGTTTGCGGAAAGCTTCACAAAGCTCGGGTTGATAAGGCTTGAGAATCAGACTGTTGCAATAGGCCTTTCTGCTCAAAGCGTCAGCAATCACATTGGCCTTGCCTGGAGTATACTCAATACTCGGATTATACTCTTGAATCATTTCGACCCATCGAGTTTGCCTTAGGTTGAGATTAGGCTGAGTGAAGATGTACTTGAGACTCTTGTGATCAGTGAAAATGTCCACTTTTCTTCCCAATAGAAGATGTCTCCAAGTCAAAAGAGCATGCACAACTGCCGCCAACTCGAGATCATGAGTGGGGTAGTTCTTCTCATTAGGCTGCAACTGGCGAGATGTATAAGCAACAACTTTCTTCTCTTGCATCAATACTGCGCCAAGACCTTGGAGAGAGGCATCACAAAAGACCTCGTACGGCTTGGATTCATCAGGTGGAGTCAGAACTGGAGCAGTGATCAACTTCTCTTTCAAAGTGTTGAAAGCCATATCACACTCCGGAGACCAAACGTACTTGACGTGCTTCTGAAGAAGATTTGAGAGAGGCTTCGCGATTTTGGAAAAGTTTTCGACGAATCTCCTACAATAGCTTGCGAGACCGAGGAATCTCCTGCAATAGCTCCCGGTGCCCCCCCTCACGGACGGTGCCGCCGCCGGCACCTGGAGGGGGGAAACGGGCGCGTGGGGTCTACACGGAGGGGATCTTGCTGTGGGTCTGGCCAGGATGTTGCTCCAAAGTGTTCCTATGGGCTGACCTAACACAACCGGGTGGGGAGGTCCACTGGTCAAAGCCCGTCCGTGCAAAGTCAAAGGGCTAGATCCCGTGGTCAAAATCTACAGGGTTAGGCGGGACGGGGGCACTGGGGGGGGGTAGCAATGCCACCGGATCGTCGCACCGGGCCTTCATACATGCGGGGTGGTGTGGTGGCATGTCCGAAGAGGCGGGACGCGTCTCCGGTGTGTGGCCCCCCCTCACGGACGGCGATGACACGGTAGTAGACGTTCTGCGGTAACGATGCGGCGTCAATATTACTAAATACTCGGAGCGCAATAAAATCATGAGTTTTTTTGCACGACGTGGGCACATGTGCTATAGGAAGGATGGTATTTTTTCATAATTTTTGGTGATGGAGAAGTATCCGAAAAATTCCCTCTACGCGGATTGCCCTTCGCGCGTCTACGGCTGTGGCCAGCGGCCTCCGGGGGCTAGCATGCCGCCAAATCTTGCGTAGGCGGCCTCTCACAAGTCTGGAAGTGTTGTGGCGGTTGCAAACGCCCGGCACGCGTGTCCGGGGTGTGCCCCCCCTCACGGACGGCGCCGCCGCCGGCACCTGGAGGGGGGAAACGGACGCGTGGGGTCTACACGGAGGGGATCTTGCTGTGGGTCTGGCCCGGATGTTGCTCCAAAGTGTTCCTATGGGCTGACCTAACACAACCGGGTGGGGAGGTCCACTTGTCAGAGCCCGTCCGTGCAAAGTCAAAGGGCTAGATCCCGTGGTCAAACACTACAGGGTTAGGCGGGACGGGAGCACTGGGGGGGGGGGGGTGCAATGCCACCGGAGCATCGCACCGGGCCCTCATACATGCGGGGTGGTGTGGTGGCATGTCCGAAGAGGCGGGACGCGTCTCCGGTGCGTGGCCCCCCCTCGCGGACGGCGATGACACGGTAGTAGACGTTCTGCGGTAACGATGCGGCGTCAATATTACTAAATACTCGAAGCGCGATAAAATCTTGAGTTTTTTGGCACGACGTGGGCACATGTGCTATAGGAAGGATGGTATTTTTTTCATAATTTTTGGTGATGGAGAAGTATCCGAAAAATTCCCTCTACGCGGATTGCCCTTCGCGCGTCTACGGCTGTGGCCTGCGGCCTCCGTGGGCTAGCATGCCGCCAAATCTTGCGTAGGCGTCCTCTCACAAGTCTGGAAGTGTTGTGGCGGTTGCAAACGCCCGGCACGTGTGTCCGGGGTGTGCCCCCCCTCACGGACGGCGCCGTCGCCGGCACCTGGAGGGGGGAAACGGACGCGTGGCGTCTACACAGAGGGGATCTTGCTGTGGGTCTGGCCCGGATGTTGCTCCAAAGTGTTCCTATGGGCTGACCTAACACAACCGTGTGGCGAGGTCCACTGGTCAGAGCCCGTCCGTGCAAAGTCAAAGGGCTAGATCCCGTGGTCAAACGCTACAGGGTTAGGCGGGACGGGGGCACTGGGGGGGTAGCAATGCCACCGGAGCATCGCACCGGGCCCTCATACATGCGGGGTGGTGTGGTGGCATGTCCGAAGAGGCGGGACACGTCTCCGGTGCGTGGCCCCCCCTCACGGACGGCGATGACACGGTAGTAGACGTTCTGCGGTAACGATGCGGCGTCAATATTACTAAATAGTCGAAGCGCGATAAAATCATGAGTTTTTTGGCACGACGTGGGCACATGTGCTATAGGAAGGATGGTATTTTTTCATAATTTTTGGTGATGGAGAAGTATCCGAAAAATTCCCTCTACGCGGATTGCCCTTCGCGCGTCTACGGCTGTGGCCGGCGGCCTCCGGGGGCTAGCATGCCGCCAAATCTTGCGTAGGCGGCCTCTCACAAGTCTGGAAGTGTTGTGGCGGTTGCAAACGCCCGGCACGCGTGTCCGGGGTGTGCCCCCCTCAAGGACGGCGCCGCCGCCGGCACCTGGAGTGTGGAAACGGACGCGTGGGGTCTACACGAAGGGGATCTTGCTGTGGGACTGGCCTGGATGTTGCTCCAAAGTGTTCCTATGGGCTGACCTAACCAACCGGGTGGGGAGGTCCACTGGTCAGAGCCCGTCCATGCAAAGTCAAAGGGCTAGATCCCATGGTCAAACGCTACTGGGTTAGGCGGGACGGGGGCACTAGGGGGGGGTTAGCAATGCCACCGGAGCGTCGCACCGGGCCCTCATACATGCGGGGTGGTGTGGTGGCATGTCCGAAGAGGCGGGACGCGTCTCCGGTGCGTGGCCCCCCCTCACGGACGGCGATGACACGGTAGTAGACGTTCTGCGGTAACGATGCGACGTCAATATTACTAAATACTCGGTGCGCGATAAAATCATGAGTTTTTTGGCACGACGAGGGCACATGTGCTATAGGAAGGATGATATTTTTTCATAATTTTTGGTGTTGGAGAAGTATCCGAAAAATTCCCTCTACGCGGATTGCCCTTCACGCGTCTACGGTTGTGGCCGGCGGCCTCCGGGGGCTAGCATGCCGCCAAATCTTGCGTAGGTGGCCTCCACAAGTCTGGAAGTGTTGTGGCGGTTGCAAACGCTCGGCACGCGTGTCCGGGGTGTGCCCCCCCCCCTCACGGACGGCGCCGCCGCCGGCACCTGGAGGGGGGAAACGGATGCGTGGGGTCTACACGGAGGGGATCTTGCTGTGGGTCTGGCCCGGATGTTGCTCCAAAGTGTTCCTATGGGCTGACCTAGCACAACCGGGTGGGGAGGTCCACTGGTCAGAGCCCGTCCGTGCAAAGTCAAAGGGCTAGATCCCGCAGTCAAACGCTACAGGGTTAGGCGGGACAGGGGCACTTGGGGGTGTAGCAATGCCACCGGAGCGTCGCACCGGGCCCTCATACATGCGGGGTTGTGTGGTGGCATGTCCGAAGAGGCGGGACGCGTCTCCGGTGCGTGGCCCCCCCTCACGGACGACGATGACACAGTAGTAGACGTTCTGCGGTAACGATGCAGCGTCAATATTACTAAATACTCGGAGCGCGATAAAATCATGAGTTTTTTTGCACAATGTGGGCACATGTGCTATAGGAAGGATGGTATTTTTTCATAATTTTTGGTGATGGAGAAGTATCCGAAAAATTCCCTCTACGCGGATTGCCCTTCGCGCGTCTACGGCTGTGGCCGGCGGCCTCCGGGGGCTAGCATGCCGCCAAATCGTGCATAGGCGGCCTCTCACAAGTCTGGAAGTGTTGTGGCGGTTGCAAACGCCCGGCACGCGTGTCCGGGGTGTGCCCCCCCTCACGGACGGCGCCGCCGCCGGCACCTGGAGGGGGGAAACGGACGCGTGGGGTCTACACGGAGGGGATCTTGCTGTGGGTCTGGCCCGGATGTTGCTCCAAAGTGTTCCTATGGGCCGACCTAACACAACCGGGTGGGGAGGTCCACTGGTCAAAGCCCGTCCGTGCAAAGTCAAAGGGCTAGATCCCATGGTCAAACGCTACAGGGTTAGGCGGGACGGGGGCACTGGGGGTAGCAATGCCACCGGAGCATCGCACCGGGCCCTCATACATGCGGGGTGGTGTGGTGGCATGTCCGAAGAGGCGGGATGCGTCTCCGGTGCGTGGCCCCCCCTCACGGACGGCGATGACACGGTAGTAGACGTTCTGCGGTAACGATGCGGCGTCAATATTACTAAATACTCGGAGCACGATAAAATCATGAGTTTTTTGCACGACGTGGGCACATGTGCTATAGGAAGGATGGTATTTTTTTCATAATTTTTGGTGATGGAGAAGTATCCGAAAAATTCCCTCTACGCAGATTGCCCTTCGCGCGTCTACGGCTGTGGCCAGCGGCCTCCGGGGGCTAGCATGCCGCCAAATCTTGCGTAGGCGGCCTCTCACAAGTCTGGAAGTGTTGTGGCGGTTGCAAACGCCCGGCACGCGTGTCCGGGGTGTGCCCCCCTCACGGACGGCGCCGCCGCCGGCACCTGGAGGGGGGAAACGGACGCGTGGGGTCTACACGAAGGGGATCTTGCTATGGGTCTGGCCCGGATGTTGCTCCAAAGTGTTCCTATGGCCTGACCTAACACAACCGGGTGGGGAGGTCCACTGGTCAATGCCCGTCCGTGCAAAGTCAAAGGGCTAGATCCCGTGGTCAAACGCTACAGGGTTAGGCGGGACGGGGGCACTGGGTGGGGGGGGGGGGGGGGGGGGGGGGGGGGGGGGGGGGGGTAGCAATGCCACCAGAGCGTCGCACCGGGCCCTCATACATGCGGGGTGGTGTGGTGGCATGTCCGAAGAGGCGGGACGCGTCTCCGGTGCGTGGCCCCCCCTCACGGACGGCGATGACATGGTAGTAGACGTTCTGCGGTAACGATGCGGCGTCAATATTACTAAATACTCGGAGCGCGATAAAATCATGAGTTTTTTTGCACGACGTGGGCACATGTGCTATAGGAAGGATGGTATTTTTTCATAATTTTTGGTGATGGAGAAGTATCCGAAAAATTCCCTCTAAGCAGATGGTGAGAAAAAGCAGCTAACCATCCCCGTTAAGGTTCTTCGGTATCTTGATTTTATAAAAAGACTGCAGCGCCTTTTCATCACGAAGGAGTCTGCCAAAATGATGAAGTGGCACAAGGAAGGTGTAAGGTATAATCCAAAAAAAACCGTACATCCATCGGGAGGGGAAGCATGGAAGTCATTCGATGAAGAATACCCCGAGTGTGACACCCCAAAATTTTGGCCTTGTTTTATTAAATTAAAATTTTTGCCAGGAATTAAAACTTTGATTTTTTTGGACTCCCTTTTGATTTTTTTAAACATTCCCTTTCTTATTATCATGGAGTTGTTTCCTAAAGTGAAAATCTTTCAAATATGTTATTGGACTTGTTTAACCTCTCAAGAAAAACTTTTATTTTATCAGTATAACTAATTACATAATTAATTTGCTTAATCTTTATTTTCTTGAAAAATGGTTTTCCAAGGTTATATGGCCATAATTGAACTACAACCATTTGATAAATTCACCTAAAATTCTAACCAAAATTTGGAGATGTCATGTGATGTTTTTAAATCACTTTTATACAAAAATATCTTTTATTCATGAAATATTTTGAGCTCTACACTCAATTTTTCTTCTCTGGTCCAGAGTGCAATTTTGCACTACAACCCATCTAAATATTTCTTTCTAGCCTCCACCAAAATTATGGGATGTTGGTAGTAGCATATGATTCAACATTATGCAAAAAACCTAGTACTGTTCTTTGAAAATTTTGAGTGAATCAACCTCATTTTCATTCTGGTCCAGCCTTGTGATTTCTACTACAACCCTATTTATTTTTGCTCCAGTAACCTTGTACCTTCTCCTACTTTTCGACAGCCTTACCAAACCCTTAAGTCCAGGAGCATGCACCCTTTGGGTCATTTTTGGTTCATGAAATAATGCCATTTATCTCCTGTCCAGAATTAAAGTTTTGTAAAACTTGCACTAGAAAGTTTCTCCTTTTGTCCAAATGACCTGACCACTCTCTCTTGCATCTAAGGAGACCCTGATCTGGAGAATTTGGCCACTCCAAGAAATGCCTAAGTGCCCTTGGCATTTTGTCAAACACCTTACGGGCATGATCTGTTTTGACATGAATTTTGACATTGCACTGTGAGCTTGCACCTTTGATCAAACCAACTTGTCCACTAGGCTTCCAGTTACTCCTAACCTGGGTCTGTTAAGTGCCAGCCTCACCCAAGCCCTGTAGCAGGCCCTGGCATTACGACGAGCATGTCCCGTGCACGCCCAGAGCGCGAGCAGAGCGTGCGTTTGGCACGCACGTGCGCCGAGCCGACACGCTGGCCCCCCTGGTTTTGGCCCGCTCTGCAGCACCACGCCACGCGCTCCCCTTCCCACCGCAACGCGCCAAGAGCCCCTCGCCACGGCTCCGGCAAGCCAAGAGCTAGCCGCCACGGCCGCCCGACAGCCCCTGCTCATGTCGGCGCCGCCCGAGCCTCTCCCGCTCGCCAGCTCACCGCTGGAACAGTGCCCGCTCATCCGCTAGCTCCTGCCGCCATCCCCAGCCCCGCCGCGTTGCCCTGCAAGCTACAGAACGTCGGTCGCCGGCAGCCTTATCCACCGCTGCGGAACCGACCTCATCGCGCTATAAAAGGAGGCCCCCGAGCTCGTCCGAGCACTCAGGCGACCTCAGGCCACCCCAATGGCGCTCCCCTAGCTCGCATTCGACCCAGGGAGGTTTTCTTCCCCGTCTCCGGCAACTCCTGTCGCCGCCGCCGCCCCGGCCATTTCGGCACCTCTAGTACCTCCCCCTCTCCACTCTCTCCACCAGGAGCCTTCTCTTCCTCCCGTGAACACTTCCCCTTGCTCGATTTTGATCGGGAGCCACCGCAGCCCCAAAAGCACTTTGCTCCCGAGGCCACCTCCGCCGAGAAGCTCGCCGCCGGCAGTTCCCTCCACCCCCGACGACCCTACAACCACCGGGAGGACCGCCTAGGAGTGGCGGATCCATCCCTGCATTCAGATGCCCGCAAAGAACCGTCGTTCGCCGACGGCGATCGCCGGAGTCCCGCCCCCTCTCGGGCAGAGGAAGGAGAGGGAAAGGCGACTGGTCAAACCTGACCAGTGGGCCCCCTGGACCCACTGTCAGCGACCCCGTGCCTGTCCACGTGGGATTAAGTGAAAGCGTATAATTCCCCAGTACGTTTTCTCTGCACCGAAGGTGTAATCTCTTTTGAAACGTTTTCTTTTTCCTGATTTTATTAAAAACAGATTTTGACCACAGCTTTGACTGTCTATAACTTTTTAAATATAACTCCAAATGAATTGATTCTTTTTCCTACATCTCTCAAATTCTGTCTAGTTTATTTTAAGATTTATTTGAAAATTTTCCAAACAATTTTTTTGTACTGTTTTTGAAATATGTGTTATTTGCATATTTTTGAAAATAGGATTTTGGAAGAGAAGAAAACTTTCAAAAGTTTTGGAGAGCACCTCACCCCTCCACAACTTGAAGGCAAGCATCCTGAACCCCGGAATAATATTTTTGATGTGTTAGATGGCACGTTTATAACACCACCTTATTTCGGAGAACTCGTTATTTTATGTGGTGATACGATCATTTGCATGAATGCATACTACTGATTTCCTTGCTATTGGAAATGAATATACTTGTGATGGTAATCATCCTCATGTGCCTTGCATGCATGCCGGAAAGGAATCCGGGAAAGCCTCTGCCTTGGGTAGGAGTGAGCTTGTCGCCGGTCCCCGTCGGGACGGTTAGGTCCGGTATGGCATAGTAAGGTATAATGGGTGGTGATTTCGTCGGTTGAAATATATTTGATATACATGTCATGCAGGGAATTTATAAACCTCCTGAGTCGACTGTAGACCGAGTCTTGTTCCAGTAACCCCATACTTGCCTCGTACTACCACTCGTCCCTGCCGCAGGTAGGGTACGGTTCAGTAAGTCGTCAACCCCTTTCAAGCACACACCATACAGAGAGGCCATGGTGGAAGATACCGGTTGTAGCCGGTAGGCAGGCCACCTGGTCCGGGGGCATGGGTGTTTCCGGTTGGGACCGAGAGGGGAGGCCACCCCTTAGAGCGCGCGATATAAATTTGATCCATGCTACGCGAGGTTGTAGCCTCCCCACTTAGAGTTTTGCTTAACAAGTGTCGTGGGTGATTCCAGACACCGATGAGTTAAGCTGGTGTGTGCAAGTTAGGCGTGTTTTCTACTAAAAGGCCGTAGACGGAATTAGTCCCGATGGACTAAAGGAATCCGTTACTCGTGGGTAAAGAGTACACCCTCTGCAGAGATTAAAACCTATTCGAATAGCCGTGTCCATGGTTAAGGATTACAGTCTGGGATGGGTCAAGTGTTGGTCTTAGTGTCGGTCTTCGGAGGTGAAATTGTTAAACCAAACTTGGATACTGACTGGTTACTTGTGAGGACCATGATTATTATTTTGTGATGAACTAACCCGTTGCATTATCTGTATTATCGAGTATCCCTGGGACGGTTCTACCCCCTGGATATTCATTGTGATTATTTATTTTATAAGCCCTTTATGTGGTGTCGCTGAGACGCCCGACTGTGGCATTTCTCTTATAAGCCCTTTATGTGGTGTCGCTCAGACGCCCGACTGTGGCATTTCTTTTAAAGCCCTTTATGTGGTGTCGCTCAGACGCCCGACTGTGGCATTTCTTTTAAAGCCCTTTATGTGGTGTCGCTCAGACGCCCGACTGTGGCATTTCTCTTATAAGCCCTTTATGTGGTGTCACTCAGACGCCCGACTGTGGCATTTCTTTTAAAGCCCTTTATGTGGTGTCGCTCAGACGCCCGACTGCGGCATTTTATTCCCACTCTATTACTGCTTATTCATGTTGCATGAAAATAACCTGCTTGCATGCATAAAAGATGTTTTATTTATGACTGACGATGTGATCATGGAATTTTTTTCAGTGCATGATTATCAATTATATTATACCTGTGTTCTTAATGTTTGCGAGTACATTCAAAGTACTCACTGGCTTGTCCCTGGCTATTGTCTTGGCCAGATTTCTGCCTGGAGAGGAGCATTGCGGTGACAGCCCCGGAACCTAAGCAACGGTGATAGCAGCCTCGCGAAGATAGGAGTTAACCTGGTCAGCTGTTCCTGTGGGAAATGGAGTCCCATAGACACTGATGACTCACAAACCGCTTCCGCCATCGACCACTAGAAACCCAATTGTTGTACTCACAGGCTAGAATGGTCTTGTACTACATATTTTGTATTTTTGCTTGGAATTTCTGTATCAAGTTGGTGCCTCATCAGCTAACAGTAATCCTGGGGCTGGTGAGCACGACGGCCATTTTATGGAAATTTATACCCGGAAAACCCGGTCGTGACAGACTTGGTATCAGAGCCAGGCTGACCATTGGCTAATCCTATCTTAGCCGGGTCTATAAACTTAGGCAAACCAACCCACCAAACCATAACCACACCCCAGCCAAGCTTCTCGTGCAAGATAGCCACACAGTGACCCAACACCTTTTGGCAGTCGGTGCCCAACCTATCAACCTAACCTGTCGCTCATGCGCCAGTGATCGAATCCTAAATAGTCCTTTCTCGCAAACGTGCGAAGGAAGACTCCGTCCCCTTTTCCTATAAAGAGGGGCACGCTAGCCCCAACACAGCACAACACAGCCTCTACCCCAAACCAAGCTACAGTGCCTGGCCCTGTCGTGCACAATGAGACCACGGCAACCAACCTTGGAGGCTTTGTGACCATACTCGCAAACCTCACCCGTCGTTCCTATGCATTAGAAGAGCCCCCAGAATATGTTGTGTACCAAGGACCCATGAGCGGTGAGAACCGTCAATTCTGGGCCACTGTACACATCTATGGTAGGGGTCTAGAGCCCGAGCGCCCCTACAGGTTCACCGGAAGAACGACTTCCTTTGAGCCACAAGCCATCCAACTAGCTGCTCGAGAAGCTATAGTTCATCTCCGGCACTTGTCGCCCAAAGTTAACTGTCGCTCGTTCCACTACTACCCCAGACGTGAAGGGTATGGTAGACCACCCCAAGTTGCCAACGGAGATCACGAGACAGATCCTGCATTGTTGCACCTAGTGCGCTATGTAAGTGCACTAGAGGAACTGTGCGATCAAATCACTATTGATCTAATCGCAGCTCGTGGAGAGCTGGTTCGTCGAGCCCCGGCGAGAGAAGAGAACAAGCCCAACGCCAACAACCCAGTCGTGTTGTTTGGACACCCGATCGAGTCCCTGAGGCCTGCCCCAGCCATCGGCCAAGGTGCTGTGATAACCCCAGAAGTGCTTCGTCGCATATTGGGAGCACACTCCAACGAGGTTGTGGCCAACAATCCCCGAGATGGTCCTCATCGCTACCCCGAGCCTGCAGCCCCTCACCACACTCCAGCTAATTCCGACGGCGAGACCCGTGAAGAAGCCTCAACATCCACAAGGCACGCCCACTTGGATGTAAACGAGGTAGACTAGGTCACCCGAGTCGTATCGAGTTCCAGTGTACCCTCGCTTTGAAATCGTGTGGCCTTGTAATTAAATGCCGCCTGTTGTCGTGCCTCTGTTTTAATAGTAGCCTTGCCTGGATACGCCAGTATGCAGTATAAGATTTCTATCCCAGACACAGTCACAAAAAACCTCCCCGACAACCCCAACAGTAACACATCACTATAGTGAAATGTGTGAATCTGTGGCTTGAACCCGACCCTTGGAACAGAGCTGAAAATTTTTCTTTACCATTCACCATGATAAAAAAAAGGACCCAGCTCCGGTGCTATAAAAAAGCCACCGCGTGACCTTGCCAAGCACCTCTCACCTTGTGCACCACCCTCACAACCATTTCTTGCCATGTCGACCCCCAGCATTTACCTGAGAACCCCAGATGCAATCCAGGGTAGTTTTGTCAAGATATTGTGGGATTTTACCTACAGTACCATGGGCGCTACCCAGCCACCCCAGTACGAGCTGTTCAAATCGAGAATTACCCCTTCCACCTTGAGATATTGGGCAGCAGTACACATCCCACCCGTAAACTCAAACCAAGATCCAACGGAGGTCTCCTTCGTGGGGAAATCTATGCCAACCCCACATATGGCCATAGAAGCTGTTGCATACGAAGCGCTTGTTGGGGAACGTAGCAGAAATTCAAAATTTTCTACGCATCACCAAGATCGATCTATGGAGTAATCTAGCAACGAGGGGAAGGAGAGTGCATCTACATACCCTTGTAGATCGCTAAGCGGAAGCGTTCAAGTGAACGGGGTTGATGGAGTCGTACTCGTCGTGATTCAAATCACCAATGACCAAGTGCCGAACGGACGACACCTCCGCGTTCAACGCACGTACAGCCCGATGACGTCTCCCAAGCCTTGATCCAGCAAGGAGAGAGGGAGAGGTTGAGGAAGACTCCATCCAGCAGCAGCACAACGGCGTGGTGGTGATGGAGGAGCGTGGCAATCCTGCAGGGCTTCGCCAAGCACCACAGAAGAGGAGGGAGAGAGAGATATGCAGGGCTGCACCAACAGGGATCGAATCACGTGTGTTTTGGGGCAGCCCTAGGCCTCTATTTATATAGGGAAGGGGAGGGGCTGCGCCCCCTCTAGGGTTCCCACCCCTAGGGGGTGGCAGCCCTAGATGGCCAAGGGGTGGCGGCCACAAGGGGGAGGAGAGGGAGGCGCAGGGTATATGGGCCTTAGGGCCCATCTGCCCTTAGGGTTTGCCCCCTCTCCCCTTCTAGGCGCATGGGCCTTAGTGGGGCTGGTGCCCTTGGCCCATGTAGGCCAAGGAACACTCCCTACAGCCCATGTGGCCCCCCCGGGGCAGGTGGCCCCACTTGGTGGACCCCCGGGACCCTCCCGGTGGTCCCGGTACATTACCGATAAACCCCGAAACTCTTCCGGTGACCAAAACAGGACTTCCCATATATAAATCTTTACCTCCGGACCATTCCGAAACTCCTCGTGACGTCCGGGATCTCATCCGGGACTCCGAACAACATTCGGTAACCACATACAAACTTCCTTTATAACCCTAGCATCATCGAACCTTAAGTGTGTAGACCCTACGGGTTCGGGAGACACGCAGACATGACCGAGACGTTCTCCGGTCAATAACCAACAGCGGGATCTGGATACCCATGTTGGCTCCCACATGTTCCACGATGATCTCATCGGATGAACCACGATGTCAAGGACTTAATCAATCCTGTATACAATTCCCTTTGTCTAGCGGTACGATACTTGCCCGAGATTCGATCGTCGGTATCCCTATACCTTGTTCAATCTCGTTACCGGCAAGTCTCTTTACTCGTTCCATAACACATCATCCCGTGATCAACTCCTTGATCACACTGTGCACATTATGATGATGTCCTACCGAGTGGGCCCAGAGATACCTCTCCGTTTACACGGAGTGACAAATCCCAGTCTCGATTCGTGCCAACCCAACAGACACTTTCGGAGATACCTGTAATGTACCTTTATAGCCACCTAGTTACGTTGTGACGTTTGGCACACCCAAAGCATTCCTACGGTATCCGGGAGTTGCACAATCTCATGGTCTAAGGAAAAGATACTTCACATTAGAAAAGCTTTAGCATACGAACTACATGATCTTGTGCTAGGCTTAGGATTGGGTCTTGTCCATCACATCATTCTCCTAATGATGTGATCCCGTTATCAACGACATCCAATGTCCATGGTTAGGAAACCATAACCATCTATTGATCAACGAGCTAGTCAACTAGAGGCTCACTAGGGACATGGTGTTGTCTATGTATCCACACATGTATCTGAGTTTCCTATCAATAAAATTATAGCATGGATAATAAACGATTATCATGAACAAGGAAATATAATAATAATCAATTTATTATTGCCTCTAGGGCATATTTCCAACAGATAATATTTTTGGTATTTTTGATATAAAGATGCAAAGTAAAAAGTAAAAGCAAAGTAAATAGCAAAGCAATATAAAAGTGATGGAGATTGATATTATGAGAATAGACCCGGGGGCCATAGGTTTCACTAGTGGCTTCTCTCAAGAGCATAAGTATTCTACGGTGGGTGAACAAATTACTGTTGAGCAATTGATAGAATTGTGCATAATTATGAGAATATCTAGGCATGATCATGTATATAGGCATCACGTCTGTGACAAGTAGATCGAAATGATTCTGCATCTACTACTATTACTCCACTCAGCGACCGCTATCCAGCATGCATCTAGAGTATTAAGTTAAAAACAGAGTAATGCCTTAAGCAAGATGACATGATGTAGAGAGATAAATTCATGCAATATGAAATAAACCCCATCTTGTTATCCTCGATGGCAACGATACAATACGTGCTTTGCTGCCCCTTCTGTCACTGGGTAAGGACACCGCAAGATCGAACCCAAAGCTAAGCACTTCTCCCATGGCAAGAACTACCAATCTAGTTGGCCAAACCAAACGGATAATTCGAAGAGACTTGCAAAGATAACCAATCATGCATAAAAGAATTCAGAGAGATTCAAATATTATTCATAGATAAACTTGGATCATAAACCCACAATTCATCGGTCTCAACTAACACACCGCAAAAAGAAGATTACATCAAATAGATCTCCACAAGAGAGGGGGAGAACTTTGTATTGAGATTCAAAGAGAGAGAAGAAGCCATCTAGCTACTAACTATGGACCCGAAGGTCTGAGGTAAACTACTCACACTTCATCGGAGGGGCTAGTATGATGTAGAAGCCCTCCGCGATGACGGCCCTCTTCCGGCGGAGCTCCGGAACAGGCCCCAAGATGGGATCTCGTGGATACAGAAAGTTGCGGCGGTGGAATTAGGTTTTTGGCTCCTGTTCTGATCATTTGGGGGTACGTGTGTATATATAGGAGGAAGGAGTACGTCGGTGGAGCACCGAGGGGCCCACGAGGCAGGGGGCACGCCCTAGGGGGGGCGCCCCCCACCCTCGTGACCTCCTCTTTGATCCCTTGCAGTAGGGTCCAAGTCTCCTGGATCACGTTCGGTGAGAAAATCACGTTTCCGAAGATTTTATTCCGTTTGGACTCCGTTTGATATTCTGTTTATCCGAAACACTAAAATAGGCAAAAAAACAGCAATTCTGGGCTGGGCCTCCAGTTAATAGGTTAGTCCCAAAAATAATATAAAAGTGGAAAATAAAGCCCAATATAGTCCAAAACAGTAGATAATATAGCATGGAGCAATCAAAAATTATAGATACGTTGGAGACGTGTCAGGCATCCCCAAGCTTAATTCCTGCTCGTCCTTGAGTAGGTAAATGATAAAAAGAGAATTTTTGACGCGGATTGCTACTTGGCATAATTTCAAAGCAAATCTTCTTAATTGTGGTATGAATATCCAGATTAGAAAGATTCAAGACAAAAGTTTATATTGACATAGAAAATAATAATACTTCAAGCATACTAACAAAGTAATTATGTCTTCTCAAAATAACATGGCCAAAGAAAGTTATCCCTACAAAATCATATAGTCTAGCTATGCTCCATCTTCCCCACATAAAGTATTTAAATCATGCACAACCCCGATGACAAGCCAAGCAATTGTTTCATACTCTAACTTTTTCAAAACTTTTTCAATCTTCACACAATACATGAGCGTGAGCCATGGATATAGCACTATAGGTGGAATAGGATGGTGGTTGTGGAGAAGACAGAAAGGAGAAGATAGTCTCACATCAACTTGGCGTATCAACGGGCTATGGAGATGCCCATCAATAGATATCAATGTGAGTGAGTAGGGATTGCCATGCAACGGATGCACTAGAGCTATAAATGTATGAAAGCTCAACAAAAGAAACTAGTGGGTGTGCATCCAACTTGCTTGCTCACGAAGACCTAGGGCAATTTGAGGAAGCCCATCATTGGAATATACAAGCCAAGTTCTATAACGTAAAATTCCCACTAGTATATGAAAGTGGCAACATATGAGACTCTCTATATGAAGAACATGGTGCTACTTTGAAGCACAATATATGAGACTTGCTATATCATGGTGCTACTTTGAAGCACAAGTGTGAAAAAAAGGATAGTAGCATTGCCCTTTTTTTGGGCCTTCTTTTTTTTCTTTGGCCTTTCTCTCTTTTTTATTTTTATTTTATTTTATTTGGGACAATGCTCTATTGAATGATGATCATCACACTTCTATTTATTTACAACTCAATGATTACAACTCGATACAAAAACAAAGTGTGACTCTATATGAATGCCTCCGGTGATGTACCGGGATATGCAATGAATCAAGAGTGAAAAGTATGAAAGAATTATGAATGGTGGCTTTTCCACAAATACTATGTCAACTATATGATCATGCTAAGCAATATGACAATGATGGATGTGTCATGATGAACTAGATGGTGGAAAGTTGCATGGCAATATATCTCGGAATGGCTATGGAAATGCCATAATAGGTAGGTATGGTGGCTGTTTTGAGGAAGGTATATGGTAGGTGTATGATACCAGCGAAAGTTGCGCGGTATTCGAGAGGCTAGCAAGGGTGGAAGGGTAGGAGTGCATATAATCCATGGAGTCAGCATTAGTCATAAAGAACTCATATACTTATTGCAAAAATTTAGAAGTTATCAAAGCAAAGTATTACGCGCATGCTCCTAGGGGGTTAGATTGGTAGGAAAAGATCATCGCTCGTCCCCGACCGCCACTCATAAGGAAGACAATCAATAAATACATCATGCTACGACTTCATCACATAACGGTTCACCATACGTGCATGCTACGAGAATCACAAACTTCAACACAAGTATTCTTTAAATTCACAACTACTCAACTAGCATGACTTTAATATTATCACCTCGATATCTCAAAACAATTATCATGCTTCAATCTTTTCTTAGTATTGAACACACTAAAAAGAAAGTTTCACAAATCTTGAATACCAAGCATATTATTATTAGGAAAATTACCATGCTATTAAGAGACTCTGAAATTAATTTAAATGAAGCATGAGAGATCAATAGTTTCTTTAAAACGAATCCACCACCGTGCTCTAAAAGATCTAAGTGAAGCACGTAGAGCAAAATTATCTAGCTCAAAAGATATAAGTGAAGCACATAGAGCAAAATTATCTAGCTCAAAAGATATAAGTGAAGCACATAGAGAAAAATTATCTAGCTCAAAGGATATAAGTGAAGCACATAGAGCAAAACTACTTAACTCAAAAGATATAAGTGAAGCACATAGAGTATTCTATCAAATTTTAATTCATGTATGGCTCTCTCAAAAGGTGTGTACAGCAAGGATGATTGTGGCATACTAACAAACAAAGACACAAATAATACAAGACGCTCCAAGCAAAACACATATCATGTTGGTGAATAAAAATATAGCTCCAAGTAAATTACCGATGGAAGTGGACGAAAAGAGGGGATGCCTTCCGGGGCATCCCCAAGCTTTGACTTTTTGGTGTCCTTGGATTATCTTGGGGGTGCCATGGGCATCCCCAAGCTTAGGATCTTGCCACTCCTTGTTCCATAATCCATCAAATTCTTACCCAAAACTTGAAAACTTCACAACACAAAACTCAAAATAGAAATATCGTGAGCTCCGTTAGCGAAAGAAAACAAAAGACCACTTCAAGGTAATGTAATGAACTCATTATTTATTTATATTGGTGTTAAACCTACTGTATTCCAACTTCTCTATGGATTATAAACTATTTTACTAACCATAGATTCATCAAAATAAGCAAACAACACACGAAAAACAGAATCTGTCAAAAACAGAACAGTCTGTAGTAATCTTTAGCTAGCGCAAGATCTACAACCCCAAAAATTCTAAAATAAATTGATGGACGTGATGAATTTATCTATTAATCATCTGAAAAAAATAATTAACTAAATAGCACTCTTCAAATAAAAATGACAGCAGTTCTCGTGAGCGCTAAAGTTTCTGTTTTTTACAGCAAGTTCAACAAGACTTTCCCCAAGTCTTCCCAACGGTTCTACTTGGCACAAACACTAATTAAACACAAAAAACACAAACAAAACAGAGGATAAATAATCTATTTATTACTAAACAGGAGCAAATAGCAAGGAATAAAAATGAAATTGGGTTGCCTCCCAACAAGCGCTATCGTTTAACGCCCCTAGCTAGGCATAACGAGCAAGAATAGATCTATGTATTGCCATCTTTGGTAGGCAATCCATAAGTGGCTCTCATGATAGTTTCATATGGTAATTTTATTTTCTTTCTTGGAAAGTGTTCCATGCCCTTTTTTAATGGAAATTGAAATCTAATATTCCCTTCCTTCATATCAATAATCGCACCAACCGTTCTAAGGAAAGGTCTACCAAGAATAATAGGGCAAGAAGGATTGCAATCTATATCAAGAACAATGAAATCTACGGGCACATAATTCCTATTTGCAACAATAAGAACATCATTAATTCTTCCCATAGGTTTCTTAATAGTGGAATCCGCAAGATGCAAGTTTAGAGAGCAATCATCAAAATTACGGAAATCTAGTAAATCACACAAAGTCTTGGGAATAGTAGAGACACTAGCACCCAAATCACACAAAGCATAAAACTCGTGATCTTTAATATTAGTTTTAATAGTTGGTTTCCACTCATCATAGAGTTTTCTAGAGATAGAAACTTTCAACTCAAGTTTTTCTTCATAAGATTGCATCAAGGCATCAGCAATATGTTCGGTGAAGGCTTTATTCGACTATAAGCACGCGGAGGATTTAGCACGGATTGCAACAAGGAAATACAATCAATCAAAGAGCAACTTTCATAATTAAATTCCTTTAAATCCAATATAGTGGGTTTAGCAACATCTAGATTTTTATTTCTTTCAATCCCACTTTCATCAATTTCATCATTAAGATCTAAACACTCTGAATTTTTAGAATGCCTTCTAGGTAAAGGAAGATCATATTCAGTTTCATCAAGATTCATATTGCAAAATAAAGATTTAATTGGAGACACATCAATAACTTTTAGATCTTCATCTTGATTTTCATAGGAATTGGAAGAACATGCTTTAATAAAGGCATCTTTGGAAGCACGCATCCTAGCGTCCTTTCTTTACACTCATCAATTGAAATTCTCATGGCTTTTAGAGACTCCTTAATATCATGCTTAGGTGGAATAGATCTAAGTTTCAAAGCATCAACATCAAGAGCAATTCTATCAACGTTCCTAGCCAAATCATCAGTCTTAAGCAATTTTTCTTCAATCATAGCATTAAAATTCTTTTGCGAAGAAATAAATTCTTTAATATTAGATTCAAAATCAGAGGGCATCTTATTATAATTTACATAAGAGTTGTTGTAGGAATTCCCATAATTATTAGAAGGATTACTAGGATATGGCCTAGGATTAAAATTCCCTATATAAGCGTTGTTACCAAAATTATTCCTACCAACAAAATTCACATCCATAGATTCATTGTTATTCTCAATCAAAGTAGACAAAGGCATATCATTAGGATCAGAAGAAACACTCTTAGTAGCAAATAATTTCATAAGTTCATCCCTCTTTCCACTCAACACATTAATTTCTTCTATCGCATGCACTTTTTTATTAGAAGTTCTTTCAGTATGCCATTGAGAATAATTAACCATAATATTATCTAGGAGTTTAGTAGCATCTCCTAAAGTGATTTCCGTAAAAGTGCCTCCCGCGGCCGAATCTAAACAATTTCTAGAAGCAAAATTCAATCCGGCATAATTTTTTTGTATAATCATCCACAAATTCAAACCATGAGTAGGGCAATTACGTATCATTAATTTAATTCTCTCCCAAGCTTGTGCAACATGTTCATGATCAAGTTGTTTAAAGTTCATTATATCGTTTCTAAGAGAGATGATCTTAGCGGGAGGAAAATACTTAGAGATAAAAGCATCTTTGCACTTGTTCCATGAATCAATACTATTCTTAGGCAAAGACGAAAACCAAGCTTTAGCACGATCTCTAAGCGAAAAAGGAAATAGCTTCAATTTAACGACATCATTATTGACATCTTTTTTCTTTTGCATATCACATAAATCAACGAAGCTATTCAGATGAGTAGGAGCATCTTCACTAGGAAGGCCGGCGAATTGATCTTTCATAACAAGATTCAAAAAAGCAGTATTAATTTCACAAGATTCAACATCGGTAAGAGGAGCAATCGGAGTGCTAAGGAAATCATTATTATTGGTATTGGTGAAGTCACACAATTTGGTAGTATCTTGAGCCATCGCGACAAACAAGCAATCTAACACACGAGCAAACAAAAAGCAAGCGGACAAAGGAGGCAAACAGAGAGAGAGAGGATAGAGAGAGAGGGCGAATAAAACGGCAAGGGTGAATTGGGGGAGAGGAAAACGAGAGGCAAATGGCAAATAATGTAATGCGAGAGATAGGGATTGTGATGGGTACTTGGTATATTGACTTTTTGCGTAGACTCCCCGGCAACGGCGCCAGAAATTCTTCTTGCTACGTCTTGAGTTTGCGTTGGTTTTCCCCGAAGAGGAAGGGATGATGCATCAGAGTAGCGTAAGTATTTCCCTCAGTTTTTGAGAACCAAGGTATCAATCCAGTAGGACCCCACGCTCAAGTCCTTCGTACCTGCACAAAGCGATAGCTACTCGCAACCAACGCGATTAGGGGTTGTCAAGCCCTTCACGGTCACTTACGAGAGTGAGATCTGATAGATATAATATTTTTGGTATTTTTGATATAAAGATGCAAAGTAAAAAGTAAATAGCAAAACAATATAAAAGTGATGGAGATTGATATGATGAGAATAGACCCGAGGGCCATAGGTTTCACTAGTGGCTTCTCTCAAGAGCATAAGTATTCTACGGTGGGCGAACAAATTACTGTTGAGCAGTTGATAGAATTGAGCATAATTATGAGAATATCTAGGCATGATCATGTATATAGGCATCACATCCGTGACAAGTAGATCGAAACGATTCTGCATCTACTACTATCACTACTAGAGAAACAATTATTAACGATGATGGAAAAAAACTATTGGTCGTTAAAAGAACTAAAGCAAACCGCGCACGATAAAATCAGGCTACCAAATATACTCGCAACAGCCACAGAACTACTCGTGGCTTAAAAATCTCATGGGTGTGGTCGTTATTGACTCAATCACCTCTCCTTTAATTATCTCTCCTTCCTAACGTGACCTTCTCTCGTTTCATCTCCCACATGACCCGCCGCCTCTCTCTCGTTTCCTCTTCCACCCGATCCGCCGCCGCGAGCATGACCTCCACGTTCCGTGTTGCGCCTCGTCCATCCAGCCTCATCAAGATGCGACACATCCATGTCCTCCCCCATCCACGGCCATCGGAGAGTAGGAGAGGTAATAGCTAACCCTCGACCGGCCTCCCGAACCGTGTAGGGGCTGAGGTGAGGAGGATGGAGAGGCTGCGGGTGGAGGGGACGAGTGGTCTTCCCTAGGATGTGCGCGGGGAGAAGGATGAGCATGTGTCGCCGCAGCAGGAAGGAAGTCCCCACCCTGAAGATGTTCCTTGCTGCAGATTTATGGATAGATGTGAATTAGGGAGGGGGGTGAGTACAAGCTCTTCTTTACATGTTTTTCTTTTATGATCTTTCTCCAATTAAGGTATTTTAGGAAGGTAAAAATTGCTTAAGTTGTTTTCTTCAAAGAAGATGGTTCCGCATTTGCCTGTTTGCTCTTGAATCAGTTCCAACAAAGATGGTGCTGATTTTGTTCTTTTTGTTTCTACAGGTTCGAATACTACCATCAGAAAAATCTATTTGAGAATCACAGTTTTTTTCTGGTCTCGAAAAATGTATTAAGTTCAATCTAAACTTTATCTTCAGAAAAGATGGTGTTTGTTTCCTGCAGACCGTCAGCCAATACGCGAGGTATCATCTATGCCCAAATTGGTTTATAGGATACATAAGATAGTATGGTGATCCATGGAAAGTTAAGTTTACATTGTCGGGTGTAGGCAATAGGATGTACTTATATGCAGAGGAGTTGGTATAAGAGAACAAGCAGCTTGATTCCTGCCCCAGACTGAAGCAATGCAGTACAAAGTTAATTGATTCTAGCCTGACGAAACACACACGTACAAAGCTCCTGATGTATCTTTGCGTTGATCGATCCTCACGGCTGAAAACGTACTAGTACACGTGCACACACAAACCGGCATATTGCCACATGCTTGTATCAAGCCTGGTTCTTTTCGTTTATTTCCTCTCACTATTAAATGTTTACAAATGGATATACATACGTATATGTAGCAGCTAGGATTAACACAAGCTAACCTACTTGGTTACAAGTTCTAATCCTAAAATACTAGCTCATTGTTCTGTATTTCCAGCATACTCTTTGTGTACTTTAATTAGCTTTAGCAAAACAAAAAACAAAACAAAACGTTTTTGGCACCACCGTGGTTTCTTGTTTCATTATATATTGTGTTTCCAGCTGATCCCGACGGTAGGTGCTATTGTCTGATTTGAATAAGAGCTGTGGATGTTTGCATTTGAATTCTATTATGATCATTCATATTAGTACATATTGATGCTCTCTATGCCTATAACCATTGATGCCTTCTAATTACGATCAAGTTAGTTGTTTTCGTACACTGATTTTATCTGGTATTATACTTTGTGCCAACTTATTTACATTGACTGACTTTCATAAATTTCCCAACATTTTTTAGGACTGATGATCAAGCTTATAATATATAGAAGAACGAGGAGGCATTGTAATGGCTGCTGAAGAATTATATCCATTCAAACAAGGATGGTGCCTCTCGATTGAAGATTTAGAAATATTATCACATTTTCCAATTAGAAATGAGGCAGTACCGTGGTCATGTAAAGAGTGATTTTCACCCAAATTTCTTAAATGATATACTAATTGTAGAATTGTATGGTGGAATTTTGTCAATTTCTCTCTTGTCTATTAATAAAAGAGGCTTTTGTTAATTCAAATGTTGGATGTCGCATAATGTGATCGTTTGCGATTCTAAGGTGGTTGATCGGAAATGGTATATAACGTGGTATGATGCTTTGATCACCATGAAAAATTAGCGATCACCATTCAAACATTATTAGCGACGAAAAAATGGCCGTTAATACTATAATTGTGGTCGTTGTTGACTTGGGATTTACGACAACACATCATCCCGTTGTTACGAGAATAACGACCAGAAAAGTTATGTGGTCATTATACTTTTAACGAGGGAGCCTACTACGACCAGTAGACTGTGGTCGTTAATGAACTTTAACGACCACAATCCGATTTTTAACGACCGCATATACCATCGTTAAAAACCGTTTTCCTAGTAGTGTATTACTCCAATCATCGACCGCTATCCAGCATGCATCCAGAGTATTAAGTTAAAAACAGAGTAACACCTTAAGCAAGATGACATGATGTAGAGAGATAAATTCATGCAATATGAAATAAACCCCATCTTGTTATCCTCGATGGCAACGATACAATACGTGCCTTGCTGCCCCTTCTGTCACTGGGTAAGGACACCGCAAGATCGAACCCAAAGCTAAGCACTTCTCCCATGGCAAGAACTACCAATCTAGTTGGCCAAACCAAACGGATAATTCGAAGAGACTTGCAAAGATAACCAATCATACATAAAAGAATT
>NC_053023.1:33686869-33742428 GCF_003073215.2 Triticum urartu | reverse complement strand
CAATGAAACTACTCCATCTCACGTGATGATCGGACATGGTTTAGTTGATTTGGATCACGTAATCACTTAGAGGATTAGAGGGATGTCTATCTAAGTGGGAGTTCTTAAGTAATATGATTAATTGAACTTAAATTTATCATGAACTGAGTCCTGATAGTATTTTGCAAATTATGTTGTAGATCAATAGCTCGCGTTGTTGCTTCCCTGTGTTTATTTTGATATGTTCCTAGAGAAAATTGTGTTGAAAGATGTTAGTAGCAATGATGCGGATTGGATCCGTGATCTGAGGTTTATCCTCATTGCTGCACAGAAGAATTATGTCCTTGATGCACCGCTAGGTGACGGACCTATTGCAGGAGCAGATGCGGACGTTATGAACGTTTGGCTAGCTCAATATGATGACTACTTGATAGTTTAGTGCACCATGCTTAATGGCTTAGAATCGGGACTTCAAAGACGTTTTGAACGTCATGGAGCATATGAGATGTTCCAGGAGTTGAAGTTAATATTTCAAGCAAATACCCGAGTTGAGAGATATGAAGTCTCCAACAAGTTCTATAGCTATAAGATGGAGGAGAATCGCTCAACTGGTGAGCATGTGCTCAGATTGTCTGAGTACTACAATCGCTTGAATCAAGTGGGAGTTAATCTTCCAGATAAGATAGTGATTGACAGAATTCTCTAGTCACCATCACCAAGTTAGTAGAACTTCGTGATGAACTATGATATGCAAGGGATAACGAAAACGATTCCCAAGCTCTTCGTAATGCGGAAATTGACGAAGGTAGAAATCGAGAAAAACATCAAGTGTTGATGGTAGACAAGACCACTAGTTTCAAGAAAAGGGCAGAGGGAAGAAGGGGAACTTCAAGAAGAACAGCAAGCAAGTTGCTGCTCAAGTGAAGAAGCCCAAGTCTGGTCCTAAGCCTGAGACTAAGTGTTTCTACTGCAAAGGGACTGGTCACTGGAAGCGGAACTACCCCAAGTGATTGGCAGATAAGAAGGATGGCAAAGTGAACATAAGTATATTTGATATACATGTTATTGATGTGTACTTTACTAGTGTTTATAGCAACCCCTCAGTATTTGATACTAGTTCAGTTGCTAAGATTAGTAACTCGAAACGGGAGTTGCAGAATAAACAGAGACTAGTTAAGGGTGAAGTGATGATGTGTGTTGGAAGTGGTTCCAAGATTGATATGATCATCATCGCAGACTCCCTATACTTTCGAGATTAGTGTTGAACCTAAATAAGTTTTATTTGGTGTTTACGTTGAGCATGAATATGATTTGATCATGTTTATTGCAATACGGTTATTCATTTAAGTTAGAGAACAATTGTTGTTCTGTTTACATGAATAAAACCTTCTATGGTCATACACACCAACGAAAATGGTTTGTTGGATCTCGATTGTAGTGATACACATATTCATAATATTGAAGCCAAAAGATACAAAGTTAATAATGATAGTGCAACTTATTTGTAGCACTGCCGTTTAGGTCATATTAGTGTAAAGCGCATGAAGAAACTCCATGCTGATGGGATTTTGGAATCACTTGATTATGAATCACTTGATGCTTGCGAACCATGCCTCATGGGCAAGATGACTAAGACTCCGTTCTCCGGAGCGAGCAACTGACTTATTGGAAATAATACATACTGATGTATGCGGTCCGATGAGTGTTAAAGCTCACGGCAAGTATCGTTATTTTCTGAACTTCACAGATGATTTGAGCAGATATGGGTATATCTACTTGATGAGACATAAGTCTGAAACATTTGAAAAGTTCAAAGAATTTCAGAGTAAAGTGGAAAATCATCGTGACAAGAAAATAAAGTTTCTACGATCTGATCGCGGAGACAAATATTTGAGTTACGAGTTTGGTCTTCAATTAAAACAATGTGGAATAGTTTCACAAACTCATGCCACATGGAACACCTCAGCATAATGGTGTGTCCGAACGTCATAACCGTACTTTATTGGATATAGTGCAATCTATGATGTCTCTTACCGATCTACCACTATCATTTTGGGGTTATGCATTAGAGACAGCTGCATTCACGTTAAAAGGGCACCATCTAAATCTGTTGAGACGACACCGTATGAACTGTGGTTTGGCAAGAAACCAAAGTTGTCGTTTCTTAAAGTTTGGGGTTGCAATGCTTTTGTGAAAAAGTTTCATCCTGATAAGCTCAAACCCAAATCGGAAAAGTGTGTCTTCATAGGATACCCAAAAAGTTACTGTTGGGTACACCTTCTATCACAGATCCGAAGGCAAGACATTCGTTGCTAAGAATGGATCCTTTCTAGAGAAGGAGTTTCTCTCGAAAGGAGTGGGAGGAAAGTAGAACTTGATAAGGTAATTGTACCTTCTCCCTTATTGGAAAGTAGTTCATCACAGAAATCTGTTCCTGTGACTACTACACCAATTAGTGAGGAAGCTAATGATGATGATCATGTAACTTTAGATCAAGTTACTACCGAATCTCGTAGGTAAACCAGAGTGAGATCCGCACCAAAGTGGTACGGTAATCCTGTTCTGAAAGTCATGCTACTAGATCATGATGAACCTACGAACTATGAAGAAGCGATGGTGAGCCCAGATTCCGCAAAATGGCTTGAAGCCATGAAATCTGAGATGGGATCCATGTATGAGAACAAAGTATGGACTTTGGTTGACTTGCCCACTGATCGGCAAGCAATTGAGAATAAATGGATCTTCAAGAGGAAGACGGACGCTGATAGTAGTGTTACTATATACAAAGCTAGAATTGTCGCAAAAGGTTTTCGAAAAGTTCAAGGTGTTGACTACGATGAGAGTTTCTCACTTGTATCTGTGCTTAAGTCTGTCCGAATCATGTTAGCAATTGCCGCATTTTATGAAATCTGGCAAATGGATAAACAAAACTGCATTCCTTAATAGATTTATTAAAGAAGAGTTGTATATGATACAACCAGAAGGTTTTGTCAATCCTAAAGGTGCTAACAAAATATGCAAACTCCAGCGATCCATCTATGGACTGGTGCAAGCATCTCGGAGTTGGAATATACGCTTTGATAAGTTGATCAAAGCATATAGTTTTATACAGACTTGCGATGAAGCCTGTATTTACAAGAAAGTGAGTGGGAGCACTACAGCATTTCTGATAAGTATATGTGAATGCCATATTGTTGATCGGAAATAATGTAGAATTAATCTGCAAAGCATAAAGGAGTGTTCTTAAAGAAGTTTTTCAAAGAAAGACCTCGGTGAAGCTGCTTACATATTAAGCATCAAAATCTATAGAGATAGATCAAGACGCTTGATAAGTTTTTTCAATGAGTACATACCTTGAAAATATTTTGAAGTAGTTCAAAAATGGAACAGTCAAAGAAAGAGTTCTTGGCTGTGTTACAAGGTATGAAATTGAGTAAGACTCAAAGCCCGACCACGGCAGAAGATAGAAAGAGAATGAAAGTCATTCCCTATGCCTCAGCCATAGGTTCTATAAAGTATGCCATGATGTGTACCAGATCTATTGTATACCCTACACTCTGTTAAGCAAGGGAGTACAATAATGATCTAAGAGTAGATCACTGGACATTGGTCAAAATTATCCTTAGTGGAATAAGGAAGTATTTCTCGATTATGGAGGTGACAAAAGGTTCGTCGTAAAAAGTTACGTCGATGCAAGTTTTGACACAGATCTGGATAGCTCTAAGTCTCGATCTAGATACATATTGAAAGTGGGAGCAATTAACTAGAGTAGCTCCGTGTAGAGCATTGTAGACATAGAATTCGCAAAATACTTATGGATCTGTATGTGACAGACCCGTTGATTAAAATTATCTCACAAGCAAAACATGATCACACCTTAGTACTCTTTGGGTGTTAATCACATAAATAATGTGAACTAGATTATTGACTCTAGTAAACCCTTTGGGTATAGGTCACATGACGATGTGAACTATGGGTGTTAATCACATGGTGATGTGAACTCTTAATGTTGAATCACATGGCGATGTGAACTAGATTATTGACTCTAGTGCAAGTGGGAGACTGAAGGAAATATGCCCTAGAGGCAATAATAAAGTTATTATTTATTTCCTTGTATCATGATAAAGGTTTATTATTCATGCTAGAATTGTATTAACCGGAAACATAATACATGTGTGAATACATAGACAAACAGAGTGTCACTAGTATGCCTCTACTTGACTAGCTCGTTAATCAAAGATGGTTATGTTTCCTAACCATGGACAAAGAGTTGTCATTTGATTAACTGGATCACATCATTAGTTGAATGATCTGATTGACATGACCCATTGCATTAGCTTAGCACCCGATCGTTTAGTATGTTGCTATTGCTTTCTTCATGACTTATACATGTTCCCATGACTATGAGATTATGTAACTCCCGTGTGCCGGAGGAACACTTTGTGTGCTACCAAACGTCACAACGTAACTGGGTGATTATAAAGGTACTCTACAGGTGTCTCCAAAGGTACATGTTGGGTTGACGTATTTCGAGATTAGGATTTGTCACTCCGATCGTCGGAGGGGTATCTCTGGGCCCTCTCGGTAATGCACATCACTTAAGCCTTGCAAGCAATGCAACTAATGAGTTAGTTGCGAGATGATGTATTACGGAACGAGTAAAGAGACTTGCCGGTAACGAGATTGAACTAGGTATTGGATACCGACGATTGAATCTCGGGCAAGTAACATACCGATGACAAAGGGAACAACGTATGTTGTTATGCGGTCTGACCGATAAAGATCTTCGTAGAATATGTAGGAGCCATTATGGGCATCCAGGTCCCGCTATTGGTTATTGACCGGAGACGTGTCTCGGTCATGTCTACATTGTTCTCGAACCCGTAGGGTCCGCACGCTTAAGGTTTCGATGACAGTTATATTATGAGTTTATGAGTTTTGATGTATCAAAGTTAGTTCGGAGTCCCGGATGTGATCACGGACATGACGAGGAGTCTCTAAATGGTCGAGACATAAAGATTGATATATTGGAAGTCTATGTTTGGATATCGGAAGGGTTCCAAGTGAAATCGGGATTTTACCGGAGTACCGGGAGGTTACCGGAACCCCCTCGGGAGCTATATGGGCCTTAGTGGGCCTTAGTGGAAAAGAGAAGGGGCAGCCCAAGATGGGCTGCGCGCCCCTCCCCTCCCTTGGTCCGAATAGGACAAGGAGAGAGGGCCAGCCCCCCTCTCTCTTTTCCCCCTCCGTGAATCCTATTCCAACTAGGATTGGGGGGGAATCCTACTCCCAGAGGGAGTAGGACTCCTCCTGGCGTGCCTCTCCTAGGCCGGCCGCACCCCCCCCCCTTGATCCTTTATATACGGAGGCAGGGGAACCCTAGAGACACACAAGTTGATCCACGTGATCTTATTCTTAGCCGTGTGCGGCGCCCCCTGCCACCATAGTCCTCGATAATATTGTAGCGGTGCTTAGGCGAAGCCCTGCGACAGTAGTACATCAAGATCGTCACCACGCCGTCGTGCTGACGGAACTCTTCCCCGACACTTTGCTGGATCGGAGTCCGGGGATCGTCATCGAGCTGAACGTGTGCTAAAACTCGGAGGTGCCGTAGTTTCGGTGCTTGATCGGTCGGGCCGTGAAGACGTACGACTACATCAACCAAACGCTTCCGTTGCAATCTACAAGGGTACGTAGATCACACTCTCCTCCCTCGTTGCTATGCATCACCATGATCTTGCGTGTGCGTAGGAAAAATTTTGAAATTACTACGAAACCCAACAGTGGCATCCGAGCCTAGGTTTTATATGTTGATGTTATATGCACGAGTAGAACACAAGTGAGTTGTGGGCGATATAAGTCATACTGCTTACCAGCATGTCATACTTTGGTTCGGCGGTATTGTTGGACGAAGCGTCCCGGACCGACATTACGCGTACGCTTACGCGAGACCAGTTCTCCCGACGTGCTTTGCACATAGGTGGCTTGCGGGTGATAGTTTCTCCAACTTTAGTTGAACCGAGTGTGGCTACGCCCGGTCCTTGCGAAGGTTAAAACAGCACCAACTTGACAAACTATCGTTGTGGTTTTGATGCGCAGGTAAGATTGGTTCTTGCTTTAGCCCGTAGCAGCCACGTAAAACTTGCAACAACAAAGTAGAGGACGTCTAACTTGTTTTTGCAGGGCATGTTGTGATGTGATATGGTCAAGACATGATGCTAAATTTTATTGTATGAGATGATCATGTTTTGTAACCGAGTTATCGGCAACTGGCAGGAGCCAAATGGTTGTCGCTTTATTGTATGCAATGCAATCGCGCTGTAATGCTTTACTTTGTCACTAAGCGGTAGCGATAGTCGTGGAAGCATAAGATTGGCGAGACGACAACGATGCTACGATGGAGATCAAGGTGCCGCGCCGGTGACGATGGTGATCATGACGGTGCTTCGATGATGGAGATCACATGCACTAGTATGCACCGTTGCGAAAGTTCTTCGTGCTGAGACACCACGTGATGATCGGGTGTGATAGGCTCTACGTTCAAATACAACGGGTGCAAAACAGTTGCACACGCAGAATACTCAGGTTATACTTGACGAGCCAAGCATATACAGATATGGCCTCGGAACACGGAGACCGAAAGGTCGAGCGTGAATCATATAGCAGATATGATCAACATAGCGATGTTCAATGAAACTACTCCATCTCACGTGATGATCGGACATGGTTTAGTTGATTTGGATCACGTAATCACTTAGAGGATTAGAGGGATGTCTATCTAAGTGGGAGTTCTTAAGTAATATGATTAATTGAACTTAAATTTATCATGAACTTAGTCCTGGTAGTATTTTGCAAATTATGTTGTAGATCAATAGCTCGCGTTGTTGCTTTCTTGTGTTTATTTTGATATGTTCCTAAAGAAAATTATGTTGAAAGATGTTAGTAGCAATGATGCAGATTGGATCCGTGATCTGAGGTTTATCCTCATTTCTGCACAGAAGAATTATGTCCTTGACGCACCGCTAGGTGACGGACCTATTGCAGGAGCAGATGCAGACGTTATGAACGTTTGGCTAGCTCAATATGATGACTACTTGATAGTTTAGTGCACCATGCTTAATGGCTTAGAATCGGGACTTCAAAGACGTTTTGAACGTCATGGAGCATATGAGATGTTCCAGGAGTTGAAGTTAATATTTCAAGCAAATACCCGAGTTGAGAGATATGAAGTCTCCAACAAGTTCTATAGCTAAAAGATGGAGGAGAATCGCTCAACTAGTGAGCATGTGCTTAGATTGTCTGAGTACTACAATCGCTTGAATCAAGTGGGAGTTAATCTTCCAGATAAGATAGTGATTGACAGAATTATCTAGTCACCATCACCAAGTTAGTAGAACTTCGTGATGAACTATGATATGCAAGGGATAACGGAAACGATTCCCAAGATCTTCATAAATCGGAAATTGACGAAGGTAGAAATCGAGAAAAACATCAAGTGTTGATGGTAGACAAAGACCACTAGTTTCAAGAAAAGGGCAGAGGGAAGAAGGGGAACTTCAAGAAGAACAGCAAGCAAGTTGCTGCTCAAGTGAAGAAGCCCAAGTCTGGTCCTAAGCCTGAGACTAAGTGTTTCTACTGCAAAGGGACTGGTCACTGGAAGCGGAACTACCCCAAGTGATTGGCAGATAAGAAGGATGGCAAAGTGAACATAAGTATATTTGATATACATGTTATTGATGTGTACTTTACTAGTGTTTATAGCAACCCCTCATATTTGATACTAGTTCAGTTGCTAAGATTAGTAACTCGAAACGGGAGTTGCAGAATAAACAGAGACTAGTTAAGGGTGAAGTGACGATGTGTGTTGGAAGTGGTTCCAAGATTGATATGATCATCATCGCACACTCCCTATACTTTCGATTAGTGTTGAACCTAAATAAGTGTTATTTGGTGTTTGCGTTGAGCATGAATATGATTTGATCATGTTTATTGCAATACGGTTATTCATTTAAGTTAGAGAACAATTGTTGTTCTGTTTACATGAATAAAACCTTCTATGGTCATACACACCAACGAAAATGGTTTGTTGGATCTCGATTGTAGTGATACACATATTCATAATATTGAAGCCAAAAGATGCAAAGTTAATAATGATAGTGCAACTTATTTGTAGCACTGCCGTTTAGTCATATTGGTGTAAAGCGCATGAAGAAACTCCATGCTGATGGGATTTTGGAATCACTTTGATGCTTGCGAACCATGCCTCATGGGCAAGATGACTAAGACTCCGTTCTCCGGAGCGAGCAACTGACTTATTGGAAATAATACATACTGATGTATGCGGTCCGATGAGTGTTGAAGGCTCACGGCAAGTATCGTTATTTTCTGAACTTCACAGATGATTTGAGCAGATATGGGTATATCTACTTGATGAAACATAAGTCTGAAACATTTGAAAAGTTCAAAGAATTTCAGAGTGAAGTGGAAAATCATCGTGACAAGAAAATAAAGTTTCTACGATCTGATCGGAGACAAATATTTGAGTTACGAGTTTGGTCTTCAATTAAAACAATGTGGAATAGTTTCACAAACTCATGCCACATGGAACACCACAGCATAATGGTGGTGTCCGAACGTCATAACCGTACTTTATTGGATATAGTGCAATCTATGATGTCTCTTACCGATTACCACTATCGTTTTGGGGTTATGCATTAGAGACAGCTGCATTCACGTTAAAAGGGCACCATCTAAATCTGTTGAGACGACACCGTATGAACTGTGGTTTGGCAAGAAACCAAAGTTGTCGTTTCTTAAAGTTTGGGGTTGCAATGCTTATGTGAAAAAGTTTCATCCTGATAAGCTCAAACCCAAATCGGAGAAATGTGTCTTCATAGGATACCCAAAAGACTTGGTACACCTTCTATCACAGATCCGAAGGCAAGACATTCGTTGCTAAGAATGGATCCTTTCTAGAGAAGGAGTTTCTCTCGAAAGAAGTGAGTGGGAGGAAAGTAGAACTTGATAAGGTAACTGTACCTTCTCCCTTATTGGAAAGTAGTTCATCACAGAAATCTGTTCCTGTGACTACTACACCAATTTGAGGAAGCTATCACCAATTAGTGAGGAAGCTAATGATGATGATCATGTAACTTTAGATCAAGTTACTACCGAATCTCGTAGGTAAACCAGAGTGAGATCCGCACCAAAGTGGTACGGTAATCCTGTTCTGAAAGTCATGCTACTAGATCATGATGAACCTACGAACTATGAAGAAGCGATGGTGAGCCCAGATTCCGCAAAATGGCTTGAAGCCATGAAATCTGAGATGGGATCCATGTATGAGAACAAAGTATGGACTTTGGTTGACTTGCCCACTGATCGGCAAGCAATTGAGAATAAATGGATCTTCAAGAGGAAGACGGACGCTGATAGTAGTGTTACTATATACAAAGCTAGAATTGTCGCAAAAGGTTTTCGAAAAGTTCAAGGTGTTGACTACGATGAGAGTTTCTCACTTGTATCTGTGCTTAAGTCTGTCCGAATCATGTTAGCAATTGCCGCATTTTATGAAATCTGGCAAATGGATAAACAAAACTGCATTCCTTAATAGATTTATTAAAGAAGAGTTGTATATGATACAACCAGAAGGTTTTGTCAATCCTAAAGGTGCTAACAAAATATGCAAACTCCAGCGATCCATCTATGGACTGGTGCAAGCATCTCGGAGTTGGAATATACGCTTTGATAAGTTGATCAAAGCATATAGTTTTATACAGACTTGCGATGAAGCCTGTATTTACAAGAAAGTGAGTGGGAGCACTACAGCATTTCTGATAAGTATATGTGAATGCCATATTGTTGATCGGAAATAATGTAGAATTAATCTGCAAAGCATAAAGGAGTGTTCTTAAAGAAGTTTTTCAAAGAAAGACCTCGGTGAAGCTGCTTACATATTAAGCATCAAAATCTATAGAGATAGATCAAGACGCTTGATAAGTTTTTTCAATGAGTACATACCTTGAAAATATTTTGAAGTAGTTCAAAAATGGAACAGTCAAAGAAAGAGTTCTTGGCTGTGTTACAAGGTATGAAATTGAGTAAGACTCAAAGCCCGACCACGGCAGAAGATAGAAAGAGAATGAAAGTCATTCCCTATGCCTCAGCCATAGGTTCTATAAAGTATGCCATGATGTGTACCAGATCTATTGTATACCCTACACTCTGTTAAGCAAGGGAGTACAATAATGATCTAAGAGTAGATCACTGGACATTGGTCAAAATTATCCTTAGTGGAATAAGGAAGTATTTCTCGATTATGGAGGTGACAAAAGGTTCGTCGTAAAAAGTTACGTCGATGCAAGTTTTGACACAGATCTGGATAGCTCTAAGTCTCGATCTAGATACATATTGAAAGTGGGAGCAATTAACTAGAGTAGCTCCGTGTAGAGCATTGTAGACATAGAATTCGCAAAATACTTATGGATCTGTATGTGACAGACCCGTTGATTAAAATTATCTCACAAGCAAAACATGATCACACCTTAGTACTCTTTGGGTGTTAATCACATAAATAATGTGAACTAGATTATTGACTCTAGTAAACCCTTTGGGTATAGGTCACATGACGATGTGAACTATGGGTGTTAATCACATGGTGATGTGAACTCTTAATGTTGAATCACATGGCGATGTGAACTAGATTATTGACTCTAGTGCAAGTGGGAGACTGAAGGAAATATGCCCTAGAGGCAATAATAAAGTTATTATTTATTTCCTTGTATCATGATAAAGGTTTATTATTCATGCTAGAATTGTATTAACCGGAAACATAATACATGTGTGAATACATAGACAAACAGAGTGTCACTAGTATGCCTCTACTTGACTAGCTCGTTAATCAAAGATGGTTATGTTTCCTAACCATGGACAAAGAGTTGTCATTTGATTAACTGGATCACATCATTAGTTGAATGATCTGATTGACATGACCCATTGCATTAGCTTAGCACCCGATCGTTTAGTATGTTGCTATTGCTTTCTTCATGACTTATACATGTTCCCATGACTATGAGATTATGTAACTCCCGTGTGCCGGAGGAACACTTTGTGTGCTACCAAACGTCACAACGTAACTGGGTGATTATAAAGGTACTCTACAGGTGTCTCCAAAGGTACATGTTGGGTTGACGTATTTCGAGATTAGGATTTGTCACTCCGATCGTCGGAGGGGTATCTCTGGGCCCTCTCGGTAATGCACATCACTTAAGCCTTGCAAGCAATGCAACTAATGAGTTAGTAGCGAGATGATGTATTATGGAACGAGTAAAGAGACTTGCCGGTAACGAGATTGAACTAGGTATTGGATACCGACGATTGAATCTCGGGCAAGTAACATACCGATGACAAAGGGAACAACGTATGTTGTTATGCGGTCTGACCGATAAAGATCTTCGTAGAATATGTAGGAGCCATTATGGGCATCCAGGTCCCGCTATTGGTTATTGACCGGAGACGTGTCTCGGTCATGTCTACATTTTTCTCAAACCCGTAGGGTCCGCACGCTTAAGGTTTCGATGACAGTTATATTATGAGTTTATGAGTTTTGATGTATCAAAGTTAGTTCGGAGTCCCGGATGTGATCACGGACATGACGAGGAGTCTCGAAATGGTCGAGACATAAAGATTGATATATTGGAAGTCTATGTTTGGATATCGGAAGGGTTCCGAGTGAAATCGGGATTTTACCGGAGTACCGGGAGGTTACCGGAACCCCCTCGGGAGCTATATGGGCCTTAGTGGGCCTTAGTGGAAAAGAGAAGGGGCAGCCCAAGATGGGACGCACGCCCCTCCCCTCCCTTGGTCCGAATAGGACAAGGAGAGGGGGCCGGCCCCCCTCTCTCTTTCCCCCTCCGCGAATCCTATTCCAACTAGGATTGGGGGGGGGATCCTACTCCCAGAGGGAGTAGGACTCCTCCTGGCACGCCTCTCCTTGGCCGGCCGCACCCCCCCCCCCTTGATCCTTTATATACGGAGGCAGGGGAACCCCAGAGACACACAAGTTGATCCACGTGATCTTATTCTTAGCCGTGTGCGGCGCCCCCTGCCACCATAGTCCTCGATAATATTGTAGCGGTGCTTAGGCGAAGCCCTACGACAGTAGTACATCAAGATCGTCACCACGCCGTCGTGCTGACGGAACTCTTCCCCGACACTTTGCTGGATCGGAGTCCGGGGATCGTCATCGAGCTGAACGT
Organism: Triticum urartu; assembly: GCF_003073215.2. Classification (NCBI taxonomy): domain Eukaryota; kingdom Viridiplantae; phylum Streptophyta; class Magnoliopsida; order Poales; family Poaceae; genus Triticum; species Triticum urartu. The sequence continues at coordinate 33,730,192 of NC_053023.1, read as the reverse complement.
GTGCTAAAACTCGGAGGTGCCGTAGTTTCGGTGCTTGATCAGTCGGGCCATGAAGACGTACGACTACATCAACCAAACGCTTCCGTTGCGATCTACAAGGGTACGTAGATCACACTCTCCTCCCTCGTTGCTATGCATCACCATGATCTTGCGTGTGCGTAGGAAATTTTTTGAAATTACTATGAAACCCAACATAAAGATGCTCTACAGGTGTCTCCGATGGTGTTTGTTGAGTTGGCATAGATCGAGATTAGGATTTGTCACTCTGAGTATCAGAGAGGTATCTCTTAGCCCTCTCGGCAATGCACATCACAATAAGCCTTGCAAGCAAAGTGACTAACGAGTTAGTTGTGGTATGATGCATTATGGAACGAGTAAAGAGACTTGCCGGTAACGAGATTGAACTAGGTACTGAGATACCGATGATCGAATCTCGGGCAAGTAACATGCCGATGACAAAGGGAACAACGTATGTTGTTGTGCGGTTTGACCGATAAAGATCTTCGTAGAATATGTAGGAACCAATATGAGCATCCAGGTTCTGGTATTTGTTATTGACCGGAGATGAGTCTCGGTCATGTCTACATAGTTCTCGAACCCATAGGGTCCGCACGCTTAACGTTCGGTGATGATCGATATATTATGAGTTTATGTGTTTTGATGTACCAAAGGTAGTTCAGAGTCCCGGATATGATCACGGACATGACGAGGAGTCTCGAAATGGCCGAGACATAAAGATCGATATATTGGAAGTCTATGTTTGGACATCGGAATGGTTCCGGATGAGTTCGGGCATTTTCCGGAGTACCGGGAGGTTACCGGACCCCCCCCCCCCCCGGGAGTGTATGGGCCTTATTGGGCCTTAGTGGAATAGAGGAGAGGAAGGGAAAAGGTGGAAGGCGCACCCCCTAGCCCAATCCGAATTGGGTGCCCCCCCCCCTTTCCTTCCCTCTCTCCTTCCCTTCCTTCTCTCCTACTCCTACTACTTGGAAGGGGGGAATCCTACTCCCGGTGGGAGTAGGACTCCCCTAGGGCGCGCCATAGAGGGCCGGCCCTCCCCCCTCCTCCACTCCTTTATATACGGTGAGGGGGCATCCAATAGACACACACGTTGATCATGGTCTTAACCGTGTGTGGTGCCCCCCTCCACCATAATCCACCTCGGTCATATCGTAGCGGTGCTTAGGCGAAGCCCTGTTCCGATAGCTTCATCATCACCGTCATCACGCCTTCGTGCTCACGAAACTCTCCCTCGGCACTCAGCTGGATCTAGAGTTCATGGGACGTCACCGAGCTGAACGTGTGCAGATCGCGGAGGTGCCATACTTTCGGTACTAGGATCGGTCGGATCATGAAGACGTTCGACTACATCAACTGCATTGTCATAATGCTTCCGCTTAAGGTATAGAGGGTACGTGGACAACACTATTTCCCTCTCGTTGCTATGCATCACCTAGATAGATCTTGCATGTGCGTAGGAAATTTTTTGAAATTACTGCGTTCCCCAACAGATGCAGTATAGTACAGATAAGTATTTCTCTCAGTTAAGAACCAAGGTTATCAATCCAGTAGGAGAACCACACAACACCTCGTTAACAGCACCTGCAGACAAAATAACAAATACTTCCACCCAACACAAACAAAGGGTTGTCAATCCCCTGGCGGTTAATTGCAAGGATGAAATCTTATATAGGTAGATGGATAAATGAAACACAAAATAAAATAAAGCAAAGAAAATTGCAGCAAGGTATTTTTGGTTTCTGATATATGATGAAAATAGACCTGGGGGCCATAGTTTTCACTAGAGGCTTCTCTCTTGAAAATACCATATGGGAGGTAAACAAAATATTGTTGGGAAATTGATAGAAAAGCGAACAATCATGATGATATCTAAGGCAATGATCATGTATATAGGCATCATGTCTATGACAAGTAGACCAAAATGATTCTGCATCTACTACTATTACTCCACACATCGACCGCTATCTGGCATGCATCTAGAGTATTAAGTTCATAAAGAACGGAGTAACGCCTAAAGCAAGATGACATGGTGTAGACAAAGTAAACTCACGCACGAATAAACTCCATCCTTTTATCCTTAATAGCAATGATACAATACGTGTCATGTCCCTTTCTGTCATTGGGACTGATCACTGCAAGATCGAACCCATTACAAAGCACCTCTCCTATTGCAAGAAAAATCAATCTAGTTTGCCAAACCAAATCAATAGATCAGAGAGAAATACGAAGCTATAATAATCATGCATAAAAGAGTTCCGAGAAGACTCAAATAATATTCATAGATAATCTAATCATAAACTCATAATTCATCAGATTTCAACAAACACACCGCAAAAAGTGATTACATCAAATAGAACTCCAAGAACATCGAGGGGAACATTGTATTGAAGATCAAAGAGAGAGAAGAAGCCGTCTAGCTACTAGCTATAGACCCGTAGGTCTGTGGTAAACTACTCACACATCATCGAAAGGGCAGCATGGTTGATGTAGAGCCCCTCCATGGTTGAATCCCCCTCCGGCGTAGTGACAGAAAAGGCCCCAGATGGGATCTCTTGAGAACGGAAACTTGCGGCGGCAGAAATAGGGTTTTGGCTGGCTCTGTGTTGGTTTCTCGATTTTAGAGAATTCATAGAGGCGGAATTAGGTCAAACGGAGCAAACGTGGGCCCACGAGGCACCAGGGCGCGCCCTGGTGGCTCATGGCTACCTCCTTCGCCTTCTGACTTCCTCCCGAATCTTCTAGTGTCTCTCTATCTAGAAAAATCTCCAAAAAGTTGTTGGGGAACGCGTATTTCAAAAAAAATCCTACGATCACGCAAGATCTATCTAGGAGATGCATAGTAACGAGAGGGGAGAGTGTGTCTACATACCCTCGTAGACCGAAAACGGAAGCGTTTAGTAACGCGGTTGATGTAGTCGAACGTCTTCGCGATCCAACCGATCAAGTACCGAACGCACGACACCTTCGCGATCTGCACACGTTCAGCTCGGTGACGTCCCTCGTACTCTTGATCCAGCTGAGGCCGAGGGTGAGCTTCATCAGCATGATGGCGTGTTGATAGTGATGGTGAAGTTACCGATGCAGAGCTTCACCTAAGCACTATGACAATATGACCGAGGTGTAAAACTGTGGAGGGGGGCACCGCACACGGCTAAAGGTCAACTAGTGTGTCTATGGGGTGCCCCCCTCCCCTGTATTTAAAGGAGGGGAGGAGGAGGAGGGCCGGCCACGAGGGGCGCGCCCAAGGGGGGGAATCCTACACCTAGTAGGAGTAGGTTTCCCCCTATCCTAGTCCTAGTAGGAGAAGAAGGAAGGAGAGGAAGAAGAGAAGGAAAGGGGGCGGCTCTCCTAGCCCTAGTCCAATTCGGTTTGGGCTAGGGGGCGCGTGCCACACCTTGGCCTGCCTCCTTTCTTCCACCATTAGGCCCATGAGGCCCAATAACTTCTCGGGGGGGGGGGGGGTTCCGGTAACCCCCGGTACTCCGAAACTTATCCGAAACGACCCGAACCATTCCGGTCTCCGAATGTAGCCTTCAAATATATGAATCTTTATGTCTCGACCATTTTGAGACTCCTCGTCATGTCCATGATCTCATCCGGGACTCTGAACAACCTTAGGTACATCAAATCACATAACTCATAATACATATCGTCATCGAACGTTAAGCGTGCGGACCCTACGGGTTCGAGAACTATGTAGACATGACTGAGACACATATTCGGTCAATAAACCAATAGCGGAACCTAGATGCTCACATTGGTTCCTACATATTCTACGAAGATCTTTATCGGTCAAACCGCACAACAACATACGTTGTTCCCTTTGTCATCGGTATGTTACTTGCCCAAGATTCGATCGTCGGTATCATCATACCTAGTTCAATCTCGTCACCGGCAAGTCTATTTACTCGTTTCGTAATGCATCATCCCGCAACTAACTCATTAGTCACATTGCTTGCGAGGCTTATAGTGATGTTCATTACCGAGAGGGCCCAGAGATACCTCTTCGGCAATCGGAGTGACAAATCCTAATCTCGATCTATGCCAACTCAACAAACACCATCGGAGACACCTGTAGAGCATCTTTATAATCATCCAGTTACATTGTGACGTTTGATAGAACACTAAGTGTTCCTCCGGTATTCGGGAGTTGCATAATCTCATAGTCATAGGAACATGTATAAGTCATGAAGAAAGCAATAGCAATAAACTAAACGATCATAGTGCTAAGCTAACGAATGGTTCTAGTCCATCACATCATTCTCTAATGATGTGATCCCATTCATCAAATGACAACACATGTCCATGGCTAGGAAACTTAACCATCTTGATTAACGAGCTAGTCAAGTAGAGGCATACTAGGGACACTCTGTTTGTCTATGTATTCACACATGTACTAAGTTTCCGTTTAATACAATTCTAGCATGAATAATAAACATTTATCATGATATAAGGAAATATAAATAACAACCTTATTATTGCCTCTAGGGCATATTTCCTTGAAAAGTTTCATTGTATTTGGACTTTGTTTGCTACTGATATTCTGAAAAAGCAAAAACAGGCAAAAAACAGCAACTGACACTGGGCACTAGGTTAATAGGTTTGTCCAAAAAATGATATATAATTGCTTGTAAATGAATAAAAAATATCCAAGATTGATATTATAATAGCATGGAACAATCAAAAATTATAGATACGTTGGAGAAATAACAAGCATCCCCAAGCTTAATTGCTACTTGTCCTCAAGTAGGTAAATGATAAAAACAATTTTTTTTGATGTGGAATGCTACCTATCATGTTCATCATGTAATCTCTATTTTGTGGCATGAATATTTAAGATCCAAATGATTCAACGCAATAGTCAGTAGTTTGACACAAAAAACAATGATAATAAAGCATACTAACAAATAATCATATCTTTCAAAATATCAACGCTAAAGAAAGTTATACCTTCCAAATCATATAGCCGTGTCATGCTCCATCTTCTTAACACAAAGTATTTATCATGCACAACTCCGATGACAAGCCAAGCAATTGGTTAATACTTTTGAACGCGCTTCAGCATTTTCAACTCTTACGCAATACATGAGCGCAGACCAGGGATATCTCACTATGGGTGGAATAGAGTATGGTGATAGAGATAATACGGAGGAAACAAAAAGGAGTAGGTCTCACATTGACGAGGCTAATCAATGGGCTATGGAGATGCCCACCAATTGATGTCGATGCAAGGAGTAGGAATTGCCATGCAACAGAGACACTACAAGCTATAAGTATATGAAAGCTCAAAAATAAAACTAAGTGGGTGTGTGCATCCAACTTGCTTGCTCATGAAGACCTAGGGCATTTGAGGAAACCCATTGTTGGAATATACAAGCCAAGTTCTATAATGAAAAATATTCCCACTAGTTATATGGAAAATGAAAGCATAGGAGACTCTCTATATGAAAAACATGGTGCTATTTTGAAGCACAAGTGTGGAAAGGATAGTAACATTGCCCCTTCTCTCTTTTTTCTCATTTTTGGGCTCTTTTTTGCCTCTTTTTATGGGCTCTTTTTGGCCTCTTTATTTTTTATTTCCTCACTTGGGAAAATGCTCTAATAATGAATATGATCATCATCACACTTCTATTTACATACAACTCAAAAGAAAATTACAACTCGATACAAAAACAAAATATGACTCTATGTGAATGCCTCTGGTGGTGTACTGGGATGTGCAATGATCTAGCGTAACATGTATAAAAAATGATGAACGATGGGTGAGCCACAAATACTATGTTAGTTATATGATCATGCAAAACAATATGACAATGATGATGTGTGTCATAATGAAATGGAATGATGGAAGTTGCATGACAATATATCTCAGAAAGGCTATGAAAATGTCATAATAGGTAGCTAGGTATGGTGGCTGTTCTGAGAAAGATATAAGGAGGCTTATGTGTGATAGAGGATATCATATCACGGGGTTTGGATACACTGGCGAAGTTTGCACCATATCTCAAGGTGAGAAAGGGCAATGCACGGTACCGAAGAGGCTAGCAAATTGTGAAAAGGTGAGAGTGTGTATAATTTATGGACTCATATTAGTCATAAAGAACTCACATACTTATTGCAAAAATTTATTAGCCCTCAAAGCAAAGTAATACTACGCATGCTCCTAGGGAATAGATTGGTAGGAAAAGACCATCGCTCGTCCCCGACCGCCACACATAAGGAAGACAATCAATAATAAATCATGCTCCAACTTTTTAACATAACGAGAGACCATACGTGCATGCTTCGGGAATCACAAACCTTAACATCAATATTCTTACTAAACCATAATTACTCACTAGCACATCTCACATATTACCACATTTATATCGCAAAACTATTGCAAGGAATCAAATTTATCATATTCAGTGATCTACATGAAAGTTTTTATATATCCCTCTTCAATACCTATCATATTAGGACCAAAATCACAACTCGTACTAATTGCCATTAGTATTATCAACTATCAAAAAGATATAAATGAAGCGTGAGAGTGCAACTATTTCTTTAAAATAAAACCACCACCGTGCTCTAAGAAATATAAGTGAAGCACTAGAGCAACTACCTAGCTCAAAAGATATAAATCAAGCACATAGAATATTCTAACAAATCATGATAAAATATGTGTCCCTCTCAAATAGGTGTGTCCAACAAAGATGCTTGTGGCCAACTACAAAGCAAACAAAGCAAAACTCATATAATACACGAGCTCCAAATAAAACTCATATCATGTCATGAATAAAAATATAGCTCCAAGTAAAAGTATCGATGATTGGTAGAAGAAAGAGGGGATGCCTTTCGAGGCATCCCCAAGCTTAGTTGCTAGGTAGTCCTTGAATATTACCTTGGGGTGCCTCGGACATTCCAAACATAGGCTCTTGCTACTCCTTATTCCTTCATCCATTATGATCTCACCCAAAACTTGAAAACTTCAGCACACAAAACTCAACAAAATCTTCGTGAGATCCGTTAGTATAACAAAGCAAATTTCCACTTTAGGTATTGTTGTATACCCATTCATATTTTATTATTTCATTATACCTATTGTATTCTAACTTCACCATGGCTTATACCCCCCCCCTCCATACAATCCATAGATTATTAAAAACACGCAAACAACGCAACGAACATAACAGTATGTAAAAACCCGAATTATACTCATACTTCTGGAACTCTAAAAATTCTGAAAAATTAGGACAGCATGGGCAATTTTTATATCATTCAAGTGTAAAACAATTCAGATCAGAAACAGGTTCCAGTGAATTTAAACAATTCTGCTACTGGGCGCAAAAGGTTTTCTTTTTTTCACAGAATCAAATCAACTATTATTCAAATCATCCCAAAGGATTTACTTGGCACAAACACTAATTAAAACACAAAAGGGCAACCATAACAATAGCATAATTGTGTGCGCACTCAAAAACAGGGAAAAAGCTAACTATTGGGTTGTCTTATAACAAGCTCTTTCTTTATAGTCATTAAGATATATGCTTGAGATTTCAATGATACTCACATGAAAGATAGTAATTGAAACACGAAGAGAGCATCATGAAGCATATGACAAACATATTTAAGTCTATTATTGACCATGGTGGTAGCCCGTTATATCTTACCACCAACGTCTACAGTGGTAAAAAAGGGTCAGATCCGAACTTTTTTGTAAACGGGTCAAATCGTGCTAAACTTTCGCACAAGGGTCAGAACGGTGAATTTGGCTGCGAGATGCTGCAGAGACTTTGGCAGACTAATAGTTTGATCTGGCTTCAGAATTTGGTCATTCTCAGCACCCTATGTTAATTCAATGTGCCCTCTTCTCTATGTCGAATTCAGTCATTTTGTAGATTTTGGCTCTCTCTGTTTGGCTGTTTCCTCTCCCATTTCATTTTGTCAAAGTGGCGACTTGGGAGTAAGATAAAGCAGCCAGCATTATCCTGACTTTGCTGATTCCTGATGTGAGATCGAGTGCGTTGGAGTCAAAGGTTAGGTGACCTAAGTACTTACGTACGTGCACAGCGAGCGGGAACAAGTATGTAATCTCCTCTGAATCTTGCGGCCTATGACGGACTTTTTCCGACAGGTAACGAAAGGAGACCACGAAAGAAGCACTCTACTCACTCCATATTCTATCTCATCTCTTGGCCTAATCGCCTCAAGACAGAGCCCAGTAACAGCGACGTTAATCATCTCGTTAATACGTACATAGATCAAGTAACGAGGATCGAGGAAGAGCCTGCCGAATTGCTCAACTGCACGCGGGTGCACCAATTATATATGCCCGCTTAATCATTCAGAGTTTCAGTTGTTTACTATTCAACCGTCCTTGTTAGGAGGTGAAAGCGAGTAGAAATTCAACGCGCGCGTGCGGCGGTAATTTCCGGGCACCATCCATGCCGCCGAAAGCGATCCGCGATGTCCGGCGCGGCGCCGCTGTACGGAGAGCCCGGCCGGCCGCCACATGCCATGACCTGACGACCTGAGCTATTCTAAAAATGCCATGACCTGATGACCCAGAACGATCGAGGGATAAATTAGCTCGGAAAAGGACGCACGGGTAGGCAGAACAAGGCATCAACCTCGGGATCGGTCGTGCGGGCCTAATTAATTTGGGTAATAGCAAACGGCGTTTAGTCGACGACGGTCAGGTCAATGATTCGCTTGGAGCCGGTAGGTGTGTGCTGATGTTATCGCTGATGGAATCAAGGAGGCAGAAATGGATCGAAAACGGCTAGTGGCAGCATGTGTTTAACGCAGTGTTCAGGTCGGTGGGGACACTTTGGTAGCAGCTAAGCAGGACGTGATTATGTTGAGTTTAGTGGTAAATTTGTATTTGGTATGATATACTAATGTGTAAATTATAAATGTCAGGAGGACAAGAGTGTAAAGAAGGAAGATAGAGATAAGGAAAGGAATGGACGGCAGCTCACGAAGTTGCTCCAGTTCTCTGTATTGTGAACTCCTCTCTCAAATCCCCTCTCAAATCCCTAGTTGATTCACACCAAAATTCGTTTCTTTTTAAGGGATTCAACAGATTAGACGCGTGATAGTGGTAGGGACTAATTTTACCTACTTGCTTGAGGTTTTCTTCCTGGTCTGATCTTGTTCGTCTGTCAAGAGGAAGGGGGACATTTATCTGTTCATTCTTTAGTTGCAGGTTTGATTGATCGACGCACGGTGAGCCGCGCGATGTGTACGTATGTCGGGCTCGCCAGCAACTTCTCCCTCTCTTTTTCCTCTCCGAGCAACTCAACACGTGGCAAGCCCCAATAATCAATCTGCACTTTTCTCTTTCTACAGTACTCTGAGCTAGCTGGTAGTAGATGCATGTCCACGGCAACACTGTCGTCCACATCCACATGACCACATGGCACGCCCGTCACGTTTCACGGCAAAGGCACGACAGTATGGACCTACTACGTGCGTACGTGCTTCTCCAATGATTGATCGCATATACTCCAAGGCTTCATGACTACTGTAGCGGCATGTCGGCAGCAGAGAATATGACGTTCGGGTCGACCCTGGGCCATGACACGCACGCATGTACAGTATCATGCATGCATGCTTGAAGCAATAAGGATCGATTTTGGAGGCTAGCGCGTGGGATTTATGGAGAAGAGATCGACGGCAATGAATGCAATCATCCCAGATCGATCTCTGTCCAGACGTCCTTCGGTACACATTTTGATTGATTGTCCTTGTGTCGTGTGCGCATCAGCGCGTGGTCGAGGGATCGTCCACGAAGATTGCAATTGCAACTGTAGCTAGAGGTCATCGTTTTCGCCTGTTCATTATTTGGACTTGGACAGGGTTGGTTTCTCTCTCTCGGCTCGCATGATTCATGCAAGATGCAGCTCAGCATTTGAGAGGAATGGATTTAGATGCAGAGTTGCGTGGGAATAATGCAACGTTGGCCTACGTACGTGCCGAGCCTCCGTCGCACAGATTTTGTCGCCGATCCCTCGCGCTCGCATGCAGAGCTGCAACCTACTCTTTTCGTTTCTAAATATAAGTCTTTATAGAGATTTTTATAAACTACTTATGAAGAAAAACGGAGGGAGTAGCTAGCATCTTGCACGCCATGACACCAACATCATGAGACGTTGCAGCACGCACAAGCCTCGCCTCCCTGGCCACATGCCCGTGCCACGCGGCGTGGTGGCCGTGCCTTAGGCTGATTAATTAAACCACTAATTAACCAACCATGTCACCGTCATGGCCACTATATATTTGTAAATAAATTTTATGGATCCAAAATGTTGGTGCTTCACCAACACACTGAAGCAACAGCAGCCCCGTCGATCGTTGCCAACACGAGAAGCCAACCGCGCGCATGGAAATGACGCGTGCATGCACTGTGTCATCTATATCTAGCGCTACAAATAGATACCAGTCTTTAATAGACATTTTTTCTTTCTTTTCTGAACCAGATAGTCTAATGGACAATTGGCCATGGCGATGGCACCGCTGCTTGGCGCCGAGCTGTACCAGATCGACTTGTATTCACATTTTGTGTGGAGCTTCAGAGCCACGTATAGTAGATACTCCCTCCTTCGGGTTTATTAGATCTAAAGACAACTTCTATTAAACCAAGATACATATAGGGTGTTTAGTTCAGGGACTTTTTAGTCCCAGAGACTAGAAAAAGTCCCTAGGAATCAAACCGGAGGGACTTTTTCTACAGGGACTAGAAAAAAACTCTATTAGAGAGTCTTTTTTGATTAGTCCCTGGGAGTAGAAAAAGTCCTAGGACTTCTAAACCAAACACCCCCATAGTAATTTGCTCACATTAATTCTTTCATTCCACTCTCAATGCACTCTCTCACATGCATGCAGCCAATGAAAAAGCATGCATCAAGTGTATTAATTTTTCAGCCATGGCACTAACAACAATGTCTTTCAATGCAACCAATGAAATGGTTGCATGCATGCACCTTTCCAAAATGGGGCCTTATAAAAATGGGCATGCTTGTGATGCTGAGAGGCCTAATAAACCCGAACAGAGGGAGTACTTGCATAGCTTCAACGATAAGATGAGTCGACGACAGAGACAGATATACACGCACGCTTGCTAGCTGCTTACTGGAACATACGTGTACATACATATATCCGGAGAAAATGTCGTCCGGCCTGGCCTTCAATTTCATAATCGAGAGACCTTCGAGATGACGCGGGCAGAGCCATGGGAGATGAACAGTGAGTCTACGAGGATGTCCATATCAGCGCATTATTGCGCAGCGATACTCAAAGCGCGACGACGAGGACGACTCCGGCCAGGAAATTTAATAGGATACAGACAACAGAGTATCATGCAATTGCAAATGCACAGGAACATGTGTGCAAGCTCTCAACCACAATCTGCTCATGAGAGTATGATATATAGGGCCGGTTCTTTCCACCCGATTATTCAAACAACTATGCGTTTAATTTGCAGCGTATATTCCAGAGTATTATAATACAGTACATATTTTTCCATGGGTTCTTCTGTGTTCATGTGGCAAGAATCTAGTGGTGCATCTTTTCTTTTGCATTCTTCTGCATTATATTGCCTTTATCGTCGTCGTCGCTCCTTTTTCCTTTGGCAAAATAGGGTCTAGACTAGATAGATATGCGTTCCGTTAGTAGGTCTACGTATGTGGCATTGACACTAGATCTTGTTCCAAACCAGCGTGTCATTTTCATGATGTACGCTTTGACGCAAGCAGTGGTATAGTTTACTCGAGACACGTACAAATGCCATGTTCGTGCCATCAACTTGCAAATATGCAGCATACTTCCATATTAATCTACGATCTATAGCTACACTAATCTTGAACGAGAGTATGGCATGGGTCATTGATAGAAGTTGTTTACCGGTATAGAAACGTCATTCTTCAGAACCACTGCATTTGTTCTTTGTACACGGGGTTTTCTGCTTGACTTTGGTACGTACGTACAGGCTGTGCGTCCTCGTATTTTATACGCAACTTTACCGTCGGTATCCAACATATGTATATGGCCAAGGCTGTTTTTTAAGGCAGGCCTATAATGCCGCTAACCAGATGGCGTCGACAGAATTAGCGAATTGTAAACGCATAGACGATCCGATCTGGGCATGTAGCATTTCATGTGAGTGGTGTTTTGACCCGGGCGTCGGTGAAATTAGAGCATATTCCCGCCCGTGCGCCCTGAAAAGTAGTGAAGCCGCAATATGGACCCGGGGTTCCCGCGTTTGACCGTGCGTGCGTGCGTGCGGTCTGGACGGTTTGGGATCGTGTGTAGCTGACCGATTATTAATCGGTCCATGTCTCGAGTCTGCAGCAGATTGGATTGCTCTGCCCCCGGCGTGCATGATTCCTGGAACAAGAGGACGATGGGAGACGCACCACACCAATCCAACTTATTATTATTATTCGAAACAAAAGCAAAGTAGTATTTGCCTCATCAATTTATTAAGAAGAAGAGAATTGTTCAGTTAATTTTTAAAAAACTAGGCAAAAACCGATACAAACAACCCGAAACATGCTACTCGAGAAGCACGAAACACCGTGACCACACAGACAACCCGTCACATGCTTCTAACATACAACAATCGTACCTCACCACACTTGCACAACTTAAGAGAACCCTGACAAGAACACCAACAACGATGACTCGGACAATCAAAGCCACATCGACAACACAAGAAACTGAGCATCATCCCTCAAGAAACCGCAGACGCCTTCTCATTAGTGCACACACCGGACACATCAATATCCTCAACCACATGCACCTCCGACCCGAAGGACTCAGAAGACGCCTCTGGATGCTCACATGACAGACATGAATCGTCTCCCTCACACAAGGTCACTAGTGAGTCCACCTTCATGTGCTTTACTGACAAAAGCGAAGCAGAGCTCATACATAGCTCCCTAATCTCGGACATGATTTGCAGCACCGGAGCCACGAGCATGGCGATGGACTTGTCTTGAGTGGTACATAACACAGGGGGCGAGGCAAACATTGAAGATGAAAAGTCCCCAACACGGGGGGAGAAACAACCATGTAACTTTGCCTCCATGTCCTCCTCGGAGCAAACACCAACTGCAAGGCAGCTTAGTGTTTTTTTTAATAAAGGAAGGCAGCTAATACTGTAGCTAGATCGCTTCTAATTTCGTCTTCTTCTTTGTTTTTGAACCGGCAGTTCTTTACACTAATTTCAGACCGGCAGTTAGTGGCTTATACTAAACCGGCGAGTTCGGTTTTCATTTCTCCTATTTTTTCTCCAGGGGAACGGGTGAAGTCACTCACTAAGTCGTTACTCTCTTTTTTTGGAGAAGACGCTAAGTCGCTACTTTTTCTTCTTCTTCTTTTTTGAGATCCGCATTTTTTTGAGCGGAATTTTTTTGCGACCCACTAAGTCGCTACTAGTCCATATGGGTCTGAATGCGAACAGTGGCCCGTGTACATCAACCTTGGCCCATGTAAATGGGGCGAAGGAAGGGTATGTACCAAAAATGTTTTGAGTTTAAATAAAAATTATTATTATCTGCAAAAAAACTTGTTCTTCCAGGGACAAAATCTCAAATTTGCAAAATGTTCACAAGTTTTCAAAAATTGTACGTCAGTATTAAAAAGTTCAAGTTTTTTTTCAAAAATGGTTCTCGAATTAAGTTTATGTTCTCAAAAAACGTTCTCACATTCTTTTTGAAAAATATTCATTTTATAAAACTTGAACTTTAATAATCGAAACATTTTATAAAAATTAATATTTTTGGATAAATGAATATTTGTTATTTACAAGCATTTTTTAAAAGTATGAAACATTCTCGAATTTTCTGAACATTAAAAAACCAAAAATAAATCTGTAAAGAGAAAATAGAAAATCTAAAATACTAGATGCAAATTGCTAAAGGCTAGGTAGGAGTAATGGATGAATGAATCTATTTTTTTTTGGCTTCTACGTGGGTTGTAGGATAGGGAAAAAACGAATCTAGTAACTCTGTAAGTCTCTCACCGATAAACTCCGATGCTTGATCTCGTATCTGAAAAACATGTTTGTGCGTATGGAGGAGGACATGGTCACATCAGGCCTCAAGGGCGCCCTCCCAGTCACTGCTATTGGGCCAGCCCAAGTAGTTTCCTGCATATACATTCTTTTTTTAATTTGTTTGTATTTTTGAAAATATCTTGAATATGTATGATTCAAAATTGTATTTACTTAATTTTTAAATGTTCACCGCGCATTAGAAAATGCTAACACAGTGTAAAGTGTCCGTTTGTGCAACCTTTTAAAAATGTTGATAGCATTCAAAAGGGTGTTCATGACATTTAAAAAATGTCACACATTTCAAAAAATGTCCGTAGCAGTTTTCAAGAAAAATTATATACAATGGATTTTTTAACTCTATTCAACAGAAAAATCGTGCGTTCAGAAATTGTAGGAGTACATGACATTTAAACACATATTCATGCATTTCAAAAACATTCATGGCATTTAAAAAAATTATGTAATGTAAACAAAATGTTCGCGAGTCTAAAAAATACTATTTCATATCATTGCATGGATAGCTCGGCTCCGTGGCAACCGAACCAACCAACCAACCATGCACAAGATGCACATATATGATCCTGAAAAAACAAACACTTGATGCACATATATCTCTGTTTTGCAGACTTTAGCATACCAATAGTTCGATCTGGCTTCCTATATTAATTCAGTGTGTCCTTTTTCTCCATGTCAAGAACTGGAATTCAGTCATCTTTAGCACTGGTAAGATTTTGGCTCTCTCTGTTTGTCGTTTCCTCTCCCTTTTCCTTTGTCAAAATGGAGACTTGGGAGTAAGATAAAGCAGCCGGCGTTATCCTCACCTTGACTTTGCTGATTCAGACTTTTAATGTGACTGTGAGAGTTCGTCCAGTCAATGCCGGTTTAGGTGACCTAAGTACGTGTACACAGCGGGAGGGAACAAGTGTGTAATCTCCTCTGAATACAGCGGCCCGTGACGGGAAGTTCAGACTTTTTCCGACAGGCAACAAAAGCATGAGATGATATTTTATCCCATCTCTTATTAGCCTAATCGCTTAATCGACAGCGATGTTAATCTTGCTAGCTAGTATACATGGATCAAGTAACGAGGCTCGAACAAGAGCCTACCGGAAGCCGCCGAATTGCTCGGACGCACGACGGTGCACCAATTATATGGCCGCTTAATCATTCAGACTTGCACTTGTTTACTGTCCAACCGTCCTTGTTAGCAGGTGAAAGCTGCCTGGTAGTAGTAAATTCCACGCACGCGAACTGGGCGCGGCGGCGGCGGTAATTTCCGGGCACCGTCGTGGCACTGTCACGCCGCAGAAAGTGCCCGTACGGCGCCGCCGTATGGAGAGAGCCCAGCCCTGCCGGCACATGCCATGATGAACAGGTCGATCGAGGGATAAACTAGCTGGAGAAGGACACGAGCCCGGGTAGGCAAAGCAGAATAGTAAGGCATCAACCTAGGGATCCATCGTGCGCGCCTAATTAATTGTGTAATCACAGGCCGTTTACGTCGACGACGGTCAGGTCAATGATCTGCTTGGAGCGGATTGGTAATGGTAAGCGCTGATGGAATGAAAGAAGCAGGCAGCAGGGATCGAATATGGGTAGCACCATATGTTTAGTTTAACGCAGCGTTTAGGTCGTTGGGGACTCTTGCTAAGTACAGTAGGACGTGATTAGACGCGTGACAGGGATGTGTTACCCGTGCGTTGCTTGGTTACTTTTTTTTACCTACGTATTTGGAGTTTTTCTTGGTCTGATCTGTTTTCCTTTGTCAAAAGGGAGGCATCGATCTCCTTCATTTCTTTCACACTCCAGTTTTGTTGCAGGTCTGATGGAGCCATACATACATGCCACTCTTCGAGTAGGAGCATGACGAGCCAAGATGCGTACGTGGGGCTCGCCAACCTCTTTATCCTTCTTTTCTCTGGGATTGCCAAATCTCAGTTGACTTAGCGAAGTCTCAATCGATGCTATATTCATTATCTTACACATAAAGATTCATGTAAAATTTTCTTTATTTTTTCTTCTTCTTCTTTATATGTTCTGTATCATTTGACTGCAGACGTCGACTGAAATCTAGTCACATATTTTTCTCTCTCCAAAAAACAAAGGGGCTCCTTAACTCAACACGTGTCAACCAAGCCCCAATAATCAATCTGCACTTTTCTCTTTCTACAGTGCTGTGCAGCTAGCTGGCAGTAGATGCATGTAGACGGCAACAGTGTCGTCCACATCCACATGACCACATGGCACGCGTCTCACGTCCCACGGCCAACACAGAAGACAGAACAGTATGGTCCTACCCGTGGTGCTCCAATTGATCATGCTCCAAGGTTTCGTGACTAGCACCACTATACATGGCCGCGGAGACTATGACGCTCTGCTCGATCAATGGCACGCACGCATGAATCATGCATGCTTGAAGCAAACGATTCATTTTGGAGGCTAGCGCATGGGATTTACAGGGAAGAGATCGACGGCAATAAATGCAACGACCCCAGATCGATCTTTGTCCAGACACCGTTTCAGTACGTAGGTCCTGATTGAGTTAATTCCTAACGTAACCTACGACTCTTATCACGTGCGTATCAGCGCATGCATGGTCGAGGGACTGTCCACGAAGATGGCAACTGTTCCACTGGAAGTAGAAGTCACCTCACACACTGTAGCTAGAGGTCATCGTTTTCGGCTGCTTTCACGTACGCACTGTAGTAGACATGTTGGTTGGTTTCCTCTCACGTTTTCGCATGCTTTTTTGCCTGGTTTCCCAATTTGTTTTCCCTTAAAGAAGCAAGAAGAACCTCCCTCTCTCCTTCACTAGTTCATAAAACACAGTTAAGTGGGCCTTTTCTCATCGGCTGACCCCATCCGTGGTCCATCTGAAAAATGCCCGGTTCACATTCCTTGTCTGTACCATTGATCGGTGCAGCTCAGCATTTTAGTGGAGCGGATTTAGATGCAGGGTTGCGTGGGAATAATGCAACAACTAGACTTCGTCGGGCAGGTTTTGCCGCCAAACGCGCGCTAGCTCGCATGCATGCACCTAGCGTCCTAGCGGTGGCCGGGTGCGGCTACCGATTTTTTTATTAATGGTAAATGATAATTCTGTAATTCTGAAACTAGTAACAGCCAGTGAAAATTATAAAAATAGGAAGGACGCTAAGAATAATAACGTTCAGGTTGGACTCTATTGCTAACTACGTCCAGGTCTGGACGCTAGTATAGACGGTGTTTAGTCATGCTGTTTGATTAGTATCTAATTAGGCTTAATCGTGTTGTTTTCCTCTGATAGATAGATATTTCATGACCTATAAACCTTAGTACGCCGGCAGTCGTCGCTTCTTACCTTGCTGGATGGTAAGCAAACTCTAGCAGCGACATCACCAAACATTATTGGATGCAGGAGCAACATCATCTGGCTGGCGACTTGTCATTAGAATCATTTCCTCGTCATTAGGATAACCCACTGAACCTATGGTTGGCGCATGTGAGTTGTTCCACGGCCTGGTTGAATTTTCTTGGTTTGGTCTTCTTTACAATTTATTCTATGGTTGCGAGTGTATATTGTATAGACGAGGTTGTTACTCTTTGGTAATACAATTGGTAATTGGCTAGTTATGAGAACAGATAAGTCGGTCTTGAGTCGGCGGGGTCACGCTTTCGCCTCTAAGTGTTGGTGCACCGTTGCCGGTACTTTTGGAAACATGACGTGCCGGTGCCATATCCCGAAGTGAACCTGCCGCATGGATCATACCTCAACCTCGATAGGGTTCCGGTGCCAGCTGTACCAGACTCAGGCCGCGCGCAACTGACGGAGATCCACCACCATCGTGCTCTACTCCCGGCCGACCTCCGTCGCGACCCAGCTTACACGATGCATTCACCGAACTGGGACGCGGTCGACAAGAAGGCCTAGCGGCAGGCGGCGGAGCGCGATCGACGAGAAGGCCTAGCGGTAGGCGGCGGAGCGCACGATGTTGGCCGAGTGATAAGCAAAGCAGCAGCTGGGAGCCTTCCAGCAGATGTTCCCATGGATGGAGTTGCCGATCTATGTCGACCTGACCAAGGTGGAGGAGGACAACGATGACGCCTAGATCTACCGCCCGCCCCTAACTAATTTTCTAATGTTTTCATTTAATAATTTTTAGTTTCAATTAAAATAAACTGGACCTTTGTAGGCTGTTTTATAAAAAAAAAATCAAAATCCAACGCAAATGTGAAATGTGTGTGTCCGTGTTGCTCGCATCTTTGGACTGACGGACAAAAACATGTTCGCCTAACCCATCAAACAAATAAAGAACAAATAAAATCTATGCCAGTTTGGGTTGTTTGGAGTTTCCCTTAGGTTGGACGTTAAACCAAACATTGGACGCTGCTAATTAACAACAGCATACAAGTATGGACGTGGTTCGTAACAGCGACCAGCCCTGGACGCTACTGATAATGGCATCCTTCCTATTTTCCAAATTTCCAACTTATCATTACTAGTTCAGAATTACAGCACTATTATTTATTATTAATAAAAAATCGGGTGCGGCTAGGCTAGCAGCCTAGCACCTCGCACGCCATGACGCCAATGACATGAGACGTTGCAGCACGCACAAGCCTTCCCCTCACCTTCCCTCCCTGGCGTGCCACATGTCCGCGCCATGCGGCTTGGTGGCCATGGGGACTATACATTTCCGCACGCACAAGCCTTCCCCTCACCTTCCCTCCCTGGCGTGCCACATGTCCGTGCCACTGCAAATTAATTAATTAGGCACGTCGTCATCATGGGGACTATACATTTGTAAGCTATAGATATGGATCCAAATCGTTTGTGCTTCACCAACACACTGAAGCAAAACACAACCCGGTCGATCGTTGCCAACACGAGAAGCCAACCGCGCGGGAATGACGCATGCATGCACCACCGTGTACATCGATCTAACTGAATCTGCATATCTAGCGCCACATAGGCAAATGGCAATGGCTATAGACCTGTAGTACCTAGTATGTGCTTCGCGCCGAGCTGTACTGGATCGACTTGTATTCTGTACAACAGGGCGGGTAACATCAGCACCGGAACTTGAGAGCCACCTACAGTATATACTTGCATAGGCTCGTCGATATGCACGGCTTGATAGGGTGCGTAGACGACAGGGACAGATATATACGTACGCTTGCAAGGTGTTTAATTACTGGAATGTACGTGTACATATCCGGAGAAAACGTCGTTTGCCCTGGCCTCCATTTTCTTAATCGAGAGGCCTCGTCGGGTCAGGACATTCGAGATGGTGTGTGCAGAGGCATGGGAATTTAATGGGAAACGAACATCAAAGAGTATTATGATATTGCAAATGAGCAGGACCATGTGGGCAAGCTCTCGGCCACAATCTGCACATAAGGAGTATGATATATAGTGATTAAACGGTCTTATATTTCTTTACAGAGAGAGTGGTATACAGCAAGCAACAAATTACCTTTTTGTATGGCGAACAACAAATTGCTGGTATACGATATTGTATAATATACCTTTTCATGGGCTCTTGGTGCTCATGTGGCAAGGATCTAGTGGTGCATCTTTTCTTTGGCAGTCTTCAACATTATACTTCCTTTATTATCTCTCCTTTTTTCTGTTGTAAAAAAAGGTCTAGATAGGTGCACCCTTAGTAGGTCTACTTATTACGTGACGTTGATGCTAGATCCTCTTCCAAATGATGGTGTCCTTGTCACGATGTACGCTTTGACACCAGTAGTGGTACAGTATAATTTACTTGAGACACGTACATATGTCCCGTTAATGCCGTCAACTTGAGTGCTATATACTTCAGTCCAAACACCCCAGGAAATCTCAGGCAGAATCTGAAACTTCTTCTTGGTGTACAAGTTGAAGCCTTCTCAGAAAAATATCTTGGTTTACCTACTGCAGTAGGCAAGATCAATAGCGGCACGTTTGAACACTTGGGTGACCGAGCGCGGGGCAAGATGAACGGATGGTCAGAGCGGCTTTTTGCATGTGCAGGGAGGGAGACACTCCTAAAATCTATCGTGCAAGCGATCCCGACATTCAGCATGAGCGTTTTCCTCTTGACCAAAAAGGTGTGTAAGAGTTTGACCTCAAGTATGGCGAAATACTGGTGGGGAAGTTCCCTTGATCGTCGATCCTTACACTGGCTAGCCTGGGATAAATTGGCTACGCCCAAACCCAACGGAGGGATGGGCTTTCGCGACATGCGAATTTTCAACTTGGCTCTATTGGGAAAGCACGGATGGAGATTTATGACCAACCCGAATTCACTGTGCGCCAAGGTTATGAAAGGTAGATACTTTCCCAACTCTGATTTCATGCAAGCTTCTGTTCCAAAGTCGTCTTCAGCTGTTTGGAGAGCGATTGTGGCAGGCCGGAAAGCACTAAATACAGGGTTTGTGAAGAGAGTGGGCGATGGATCTTCTATTCGGGTGTGGGAGGACAAGTGGATTCCATCCACCAACACCATGACCCCCCTGCTACGACCAACTCACACGGCAGTCCAGACTGTCAATGATCTTATTGATACATCTAACTGGACATGGCGTCGTGATCTTGTACGAGAGACTTTCATTGCTCCGGATGCTGCGGCAGTCCTAAACATACCACTGCAGCATGGAGGAGGGGAGGATTTCCTAGCCTGGGCACATGAGAAGTCAGGCATCTATACTGTTAAATCGGCGTATCGAGCTCTGGTGAATCAAAAAGAGCGACTAGCTCTAGAGGAGGGGCAGATTACCGGCACTTCAACGAATCAGCAACAGTTGTGGAAGGATGTTTGGAAACTCAATGTAGTCCCAAAAGTAAGAGTTTTTTGGTGGCGCGTGTTAAGGGGCATTCTACCAGATGAGAGCACCTTACATCGCCGTCATATTCGAGAAACCAGCACCTGCAAGGTCTGCCTCGCCATGGATGAGGATCTGGAGCACGCTCTGCTGCTCTGTTCCCATGCACGCCGTTTTTGGGAGGAAGCCCGGTTGCTCTTCGACATCAACATCCCGCGGCTACACCCACACACTTGGGCTCGAGTTATTTCATGTGACCATCGCTTCTCTGATAAAGAACGGGCGATCATTGTCACATTCATGTGGGCTATTTGGACGTCTCGTAACCGATTGACACACGACGGGGACGGGGTGGATCCAGCCAGTTCCGTTCGAAGAATCAGGGAGGACCTCGCCATTCTTGAACTGCCTCGACAGTTTAGTTTGGTACTGCCTGGTTATGGTTGGCAGCCACGAGCTGATGCTACCATTAAGATCAACACTGATGCACATTTAGATGATGGGAAAGCAGGAGCAGGTGGAGTTTCCCGATCTTTCTCGGCTCTAAAGGGTGCATGGTGCAAGCCCCTTCCCGGAGTTACGGACCCCCTCATCGCCGAGGCCCCAGCTCTCAAGGAAGGAGTGATTTTCGCTTCCCTACGCGGCTACACACATGTGATCATAGAGACCGACTGTCTAGAGGTAGTAAACCTCTGGAACTCGCGCCTCACCGACCGTTCGGTGATTGCACCTATCTTGGCAGAAGTTGGAGAGCTCTCTCTTAGTTTCTTCTCATTTGTAATTCAACATGTACTGAGACCAGCTAACGGTCCTGCACACCTGTGTGCTAAGCGAGCTTGTTCGCTTAACGTGACCGAAAACTGGTTGGACTCTACCCCTAGCTTCCTGATCAGCAGCCTTCTGGCTGACTGCTCGGTGAATGCGTTCGTTGAATAAAGCTCTCAAAATTCCCCGCAAAAAAAAAACTTACACATATATACAACATATACTTGCCTGTATTAATCTACCATTTACAGCTACACTAATGTTCAATGGCTATTGCTATATTGCACAGCCGCACAAATGGTAGATTAATGTAGATGTACAATATAGCAATTGGTTACCGGTACAAAAACGTCACCTAAGCTACTTGACTTTCCTGTAGATCAATGTACTGATAGAAATTGGTTACCGGTACAAAAACGTCACCTAAGCTATAGATTGCTAGCTAGATGGATTGACTTTCCACTGAGTTTGGGTTTTGTATGCAGGGATTTCTGCTTGACTTTGGTACGAACATACGTACACGCGGTGCACTCTGGTATTTTATACACAATTTTACCGTTGAACATACAGATATAGCCAAGGCTATTTTAAGGCAAGCTATTGTTTGGCAATGCAACTCACATTGATTTGAGTGCATACACGCACATATATATTTACAATGAGCAGCCCACGGCCTCGACTATACATGGTAACTAGGAGGCGGGGTAAGGTAGGAAATGATCCTACATATACATGCGATATACTACCTATACAGAATATATTCAACACCCCCCCCCCCCCCCCCCCCCCCCCGCGCGCAGTCGATACGTCACCTGTGACGCAAAGACTGGACCGAAACTCTTCGAATGTAGTCGTCGGTAACCCCTTGGTCATAACATCGGCAAACTGCTGAGCGGTGGGGACGTGCAAGACCCGGATGTGGCCAAGAGCCACCTGCTCATGCACGAAGTGAATGTCGAGCTCGATGTGCTTCGTGCGACGATGATGAACGGGGTTGGTGGAGAGGTAGACGGCAGAGACGTTGTCGCAGTAGACAACAGTAGCCTTGGCCACGCCAAGGTGCAACTCCTAAAGAAGCTGCCGTAACCAGGAGCACTCGGCAACAGCATTAGCCACAGCGTGGTACTCAGCCTCAGCACTCGACCTGGACACCGTGGGTTGTCGTTTAGACGACCACGAGATGAGGGAGGGCCCGAGGTAGACGCAGTAGCCGGAGGTGGAGCCCCGAGTGTCAGGACAGCCAGCCCAGTCGGCATCGGAGTAAGCCACCAGATCAGTGGAGGAAGACGCCGTCAACGTGAGACCAAGACCCATAGTGCCACGGATGTAACGAAGGATCCGCTTCACCAGGGACCAGTGAGAGTCACGGGGAGCGTGCATGTGTAGGCACACCTGCTGAACCGCGTACTGTAAGTCGGGACGAGTGAGCGTCAGGTACTGAAGAGCGCCGACGATGGACCTGTAGAAGGCGACGTCCTGCGTCGGCGTGCCCTCAAGAGCGGAGACCTTAGCCTTCGTGTCGATAGGCGTAGGTGCAGGCTCGCAGTTAAGCATGCCGGCGCGCTCGAGTAACTCCTGGGCGTACTGCTGCTGATGAAGAAAGAACCCGTCCGCTCGGCGCACTACCTCGATTCCAAGGAAGTAGTGTAAAGGACCAAGGTCCTTCATGGCGAACTCAGTGCCGAGGCGGGCGGTGAGCTGACGGAGAAGCTCGGTCGACGAAGCAGTCAAGATGATGTCGTCGACGTAGAGCAGCAGGTAAGCCATCCCACCAGCGTGCTGATAGACGAAAAGAGAGGCATCCAAGCGAGTGGCCACGAAGCCAAGCTGCTGAAGGAATGCAGCAATCCGCTGATACCAAGCACGAGGGGCTTGCTTGAGCCCATAGAGTGAGCGCGAGAGCAGGCATACGTGATCCGGCTGGGTGGCGTCGACGAAGCCAATGGGCTGCTGACAGTAGACCTGCTCGGCGAGATGGCCATGAAGAAATGCGTTGGAGATGTCCATCTGGTGAACGGGCCACGCGCGAGAGACCGCCAGCTGCAGGATAGTGCGAATGGTGCCCGGTTTGACAACCGGGGCGAAAGTGTCGGTGAAGTCCACACCGGCATGCTGGCGGAAGCCACGAACAACCCAACGAGCCTTGTAGCGCTCGAGGGTCCCGTCAGGGCGAGTCTTATGATGAAAGACCCACTTGCCGCTGATCACGTTAGCGTGCGGCAGCCGAGGCACCAACTGCCAGGTGCGGTTGCACTGAAGAGCGTCAAACTCCTCCTGCATCGCGGCGAGCCAATGAGGGTCACGAAGAGCCGCTCGAGCCGACGATGGGAGGGGAGACGGCGCCGAGGTGGACGGCACCGAGGTGGAGGCCGCAAGAAGGTACTCGTCGACGGAGTACCACTGACTCGGGCGCAGCACACCGGTCCGGGCATGAGTCACCAAGCGGGGTGGCGTCGGGGCCGGGGCGGCGGGCGAGGGTGAAGAAGAGCCCGCCGAGGCCGAGCCTGCCGAGGTCGCGGGAGAACCCGGCGCGGACCCGGGCGCTGGAGAGGCCGACGAGGGCGCCTCGGCCGAGACTGCTGGAGAGCCCGAGGCGGTCGGCGCGTGAAGAGCCGCCGAAGAGCTCGACGCAGGGGTCCCGGCGGAGGATGCGGATGGCGAGGGAGGCGCCGACTCGATGGGCGTCGCTGCAGGAGGCGTCGGGGGCGCCGCGGTGGAGCCAGGGGCCGAACCCGTAGCCGCCGAGTGGGGCGTCGAGCCTGCAGCCCGCGAGGGGGGCAGGGGGCCGAAGCCAGGAGGCGGCCCGAGGGAGGCCCGAGGGCGCGTGCGCGCACCAAGGGGGCCCGAGGCCGAGTCGCCAGGAGTGGGTGGTGAAGGCACCGGCGAGTCGGTCGGTGG
This sequence comes from Triticum urartu, assembly GCF_003073215.2. Classification (NCBI taxonomy): domain Eukaryota; kingdom Viridiplantae; phylum Streptophyta; class Magnoliopsida; order Poales; family Poaceae; genus Triticum; species Triticum urartu. The sequence continues at coordinate 33,705,678 of NC_053023.1, read as the reverse complement.
TACCTGCTGAAACGGAAAAACCCTTTCATCAAAGTAAACGTGTCTAGAAGTGAAAACACGGTGGGAGATAGGGTCATAGCAGCGGTAGCCCTTGGTGTTGGCGGGGTAGCCCAAGAAAATGCACGCGAGAGAGCGGGGGCGAGTTTATGGGGGGTGGTAGAGGCGATGCTAGGGTAGCAAAGGCACCCGAAGATGCGAAGGTCGTCATAGGATGGCGGGCTTCCGAAAAGCAAGTGGTGCGGTGCAAAGTTGCCGCGAACGCGGCAAGGCCGGATGTTGATGAGACGTGATGCGGTGGAGAGGGCGTCGGGCCAGAAGCGGGGTGGCACATTAGCATGAAATAATAGGGTGCGGATGCAATCATTAAGAGTGCGGAGAACCCGTTCGGCCCGCCCATTTTGTTGCGAGGTGTAGGGGCAAGTGAGATGAAATATCGTGCCATGTGTGGCGAGGAGATTACGAACCGCGAGGTTGTCGAATTCCTTCCCGTTGTCGGTTTGGATGGCATGGATGGGACGACCAAACTGGGTGGTGACATAAGAGTAAAATGCGGTTAGAATGGATATGACGTCGGATTTCCGCCGCAATGGGAAGGTCCACACATAGTGCGAAAAATCATCCAAAATGACGAGGTAGTAAATATAGCCGGTATTACTCGCAACTGGAGGTCCACACATCACTATGAAGTAGTTCAAATGGATACGATGCAACCGAAGAGGAAGTGCTAAAAGGAAGCCGAGTATGTTTGCCTAGACGACACGCATGACAAGTGTGACCGTCGGTCTTATTGCAAGTGAAAGAAAAACTCCGAAGAATATGACGAAGGGTGGTGTCGTTAGGATGTCCCAAGCGAGCGTGTCAAAGATCCACACCGACGGAGAGGGCGACCGGAGAGGTGTTGGTGGAGGCGGGTGGGTGGACCGGGTAGAGCTCGTCGGGACTATCACATCGGTGGGGCACCATCCGGGTACGGGCGTCCTTGACAGAAAAACCACACATGTCAAATTCAACGGTAACAGGGTTATCACGAGTAAGAGAACGAACGGAAACAAGATTGGTAATGAGTCCAGGAGACACAAGTATGTTAGATAATCATATCGGTGTGGATGTGGAAGGGAAATAAGCATGGCCTATGTGTGTAATGGGAAGTGATGATCCATCACCGACGGTAATGCGATTGGAAGTATGGACGGGATAAGAGGTATGGAGAGTACCGGGGTTGGCAGCCATATGGGAGGTGGCGCCGCTGTCCATGTACCAATCGCCGCCACCCGTGTAGTTGGCCGGCGAGGGGGCGGATTGCAGTGCCGCAAGGAGGGCCGGATCCCATGGAGTCGGCGAGAGCGGCGGTGCCGATGGTGTAGCAGCGTAGGGAGCGGGCGGCGGCGCGGCGTACGGCGCTACAGCGTAGGCTGCTGAGGAGGGCGCGGTGTACGGCGCTGGCAGAAGTGCTGCGTACGGCGCCTGCGCCGCGTACGTCGTCTGGGGCGCGGCGATCAGCGCCTGATGCGTCGCGGGGCGCGGGCCCAAGAGGCCAGGAGCGGGCGGGTGGGGCACTGGCATGCTGTACGCATGCACCAGGCCCGTCCACGGGTTCTGGGCCGCGGCCCAAGGCGCGGTGGCCTGCTGCTGGCGAGGCTGGCCACCCTGGCCATTGCCTTTGCGACCGCGACGCCCACCACGCGGCGGCGATCAGAGGAGGCAGGCGGGGGTGGCGGCCCCTGGAAGGGACCCGCGGGCGGCGGCGGGTACTGCCCGTAGGAGGCCGCCGGAGGAGGGAACCGCGGCGCGGCGGGCGCCTGTGGAGCCGGCGGGGGCGGGCCGCCGCGGGAGGTCCCGGCGGCGAGGGCGACGTGGGTAGCCTTGGTTTTCGCCATCTTCATGCGACGTTCCTCCAGACGCAAATAAGCCACGACCTTGGGGAAGGTTGGCTCCGGGATCAAGGTGAGGTTCGAGGCAGTATTGCCGAACTCCTCATTGAGCCCGGCCGTCGGGGTGCTGAGGAGGAGATCGTCGGAGATGATTTCGCCAAGGTCACGGAGCTCATCTGCAAGTTTCTTGAGACGCATGCAATAATCATCGATAGATGAATCAAGTTGATGAGACCCAAAAAATTCTTGCTGAAGAAAAACCCGGCGTTGGAGTTGGTTGTCGGTGAAGAGCCCGTTGGGTTTGGTCCAAACGGCGAGGGCGTCATCCCCGTCGGTGACCACCGTGTGGAAGAGATTTTTGGAGATGGTAGGGTAGAACCAACGGATGAGCGTAGCATCAATGGTCGTCCACTCGGCATCACCAAGAATGAGGCTGGAATCAACGGAACCGTCGATGTGATCATGGAGATGATACTCGCGGAACACTAGAGAGAAGTATGTTTTCCAGGCGTAGTAGGTGGAGGTGGAGTAGTCAAGACACACGGGGACACGACGGTGGATGTCAAGATCGCGGATGAGAACAGGATCGGGTCCGGCGAACGGGTTGGGGATGGTGGAACCGGAGGCGGATGAACCGGGTGAGGCCATGGCGATGGAGGGAGGTGGCTAAGTGTGGCGGCTGTAGGAAGGCAGCGGCGGCAGGGGGAAGGTGCGGCGGCGGCGGTGATGCGGCAGCGGCAACCTAGGCGCGGCGGCGGCAAGAGCAGAAGCTTTAGGAAGAGGATCGCGTGAGGGAAACTGATACCATATTGTTTGGCAATGCAACTCACATTGATTTGGGTGCATACACGCACGTATATATTTACAATGAGCAGCCCACGGCCTCGACTATACATGGTAACTAGGAGGCGGGGTAAGGGGTTGTTTGGATACAAAGAATTAGATGTGGAGTTTTGAAAAACTGGTTTTTAGAGGATTTTTAGGAAAACCAGTTTTTGTTAGTTTTTCTGTTACGATGAGTCTATACAATCCCTTGTTTGGGTGGAAAAAGGGGAAAACACGATTACACAATTGTCTTCCGCTCGTCCCAGAGGCCATGGCTCTTCGCTAGTAGCCTTCCTCTGCATGTTTCTCTCGTCATCTTCCTTGCATGCTGCATGACACACATGTATGGCTCTCCTGCTAGCTAGCTTATGATGTGTACATGGCAGGTCGACGTAGCAGTGGCAGCGACGCTCGTACAGGTGCACACCGGTATGAAGCAGGACGCTGCCAGCGACGGTGTCAGCCGCGCCCAAGCTGAGCATGGCGGAGATAACATGGCGAGCCGGACAAGCCGTTGCCGGCCGTGGCGACGTTGTCTCGGCAGAGGACGAACATCACGGAGTTCGACGTCGCCGCTGTCATGGTGTCGGTGTTGGACGGCGCCGTTGACGCTCGACGGAGCTACCAGCAAGGACGACTTGGACACAAAAATAGACGACAAAGAATTAATGCATACGTAGACCATGAAGCTCAACCAGCCGATGCATCCAAATAGCCAAAATAGGCCGTGCGCGGTATTGGCCTGCGCGATGGTAGAGAATGCGTTTGTAGAAAAATGACTAATAGTCGTTTTTCTATAAATTGGCTTTTTAAGATTTTATAAAACTCAGTATTACTTATCCACGGATTAGTTAGATATCCCAAATAAGTTTTTAGGTGGTTGTAACAGAAATCACGTTTTTAGAGAGCTGGTTCTCTAAAAACTCTCCATCCAAACAACCCCTAAGGTAGGAAATGATCCTACATATACATGCGATATAATGCCTATACAGAATATATTCAACACAAGCCTTGGCTGTTAGCCCGTGACCTGGTAACCGTCAGTCATTCCCCGGATTGCAGAAACACTGGCAATGCTAATTAACCAGTCAACCGAAAGATAAAATTAGACGATCAGATCTGGGAATCTAGGCATAGAATTTCGTGTACTTTTTTGACCTGGGCGGCAGTGAAATCAAAGCATATTCGCTCCCGTGCGGCCTGGGAAGCAGCGAAGCCGCAATATGGACCGGTGGATCCGCGTTTGACCGTGCGTGCGTGCGATCTCGACGGTTTGGGATCGTGTGTAACGGACAAACTACTCCTTTGCCTAGGTCTCAACGAGCCCAGGATTCTCGGGTTGGGTTCGCCGCCCCGGCATGCATGATTCCTGGAAGAACGAATCCAACTTGTCGACAAGCGGCAAAATTTTATGTTTTGACCATTTTCTGAAACCTATTTAAGATTTGACACTAGTTCAAAAAAAATTCAAGATCTGATCATTTTGCTATCGTTAGAGTCCATGACGATAGGGTCTAACAGCCTACCGTCAGGGACTTTGGCGGTAGGAAACATCACTATCGCCAACCGGGCTGGCGGTAGCCTGCACAACCCTACCGTCAAGGTACTTGGCGGTAGGCACGAGGACGCACTGTGTTCAATACTTTATACTTTTGTGTCTGTACTGATGTTAATTTTTTTTTCAAGAAATGCACGAACGCGGCAGAGGCTGTCACGAGTGAACACATGGTCCACTGACCCCATGACCTCCATGGACTCCTCCATGACAGGGTCGACAAACGGGCACGGCTATGTCCCGCTCGTTGCGGCTTGCGGGACACTAGCTGGCGTCGCCTCAAGAGACGTCACCAGGCCGGCCCAGTAACCACGGCTGGTCTCATCGCAATGTCGCGTGAGGTATCCTCTTTCGTTTTTCCTCCAGTTTTTTTCATATTTTTTTTGTTTTTTCGTCAAATTTTTCTACTCCCTCTGTTCACTCTTATAAAACATTGTAGATATCTCAGACAATGCTCAAAATAATTCAATCTAAGCTGTTTGAAACATCTTATAAAAATAATGGAGGGGTTAGTATTTTAGTATTTCAGAAATATTATATATAGATATATATTAAAAAATACTTTACATTTTCCTAAACTTAATCTTGCATTTAAAAATGTAAAAAAGTATACAAAATATTTATAATGTATATAAAAAATGTTATTTATATGTGCGAAAAGTGTTTGTGAAATTTTCAAGAATGTCACGTGTTAGACGAAAATGTATGTGCCTTAAAAAATTATAATGTGCAAATAAATGTTCTGGCAGTAAAAAAATGGTCATACATTTAGAAAATGTACATTACATTTTGAAGCATATGTTCATCCCATTTAAAAAAAATCTTTGTACAAATGAAATAAAATGTTTGCATAAACAAAACAAATATTTTCATCATTAAAAAAACCGACTTGTATTTTAAAATCACACCTATTTGAAAATAATTTTTAACAAAAAAAGAACTCATGTATTTATTAATGTTAAAAGTATATTTAAAAAATTAGATGTATACAAAAAATATACTTTATGAAGAATGCATATTTTCAAAAATATTTAGCATATATTTTATGGCATATGTTCAATGAGTACAAAAAATATGTTTCCCATATATACAAAAAATGTACAAGGAAAATTATGCATTTGTTGAAAAGAGAACCCAATAAAAATGAAGAAAGTAAAAAACGCCAAAGAAGTAAAACTAAAACAAAATAATCAGTGAAGAAACACAGATAAAAACAATAAGGAAACAAAAAGAACAAAAGTAAAACCTAAGAAAGACAAAAGGTAACATGGAAAACCAAAGTATAACAAAGAAAGGAGAGAAAACTGAAGAAAACCAATGAAAAAATAAATAAAACCAAAGTATATAGAAAAAACAAAGCACAAACAAAAAAACGAACAAGCGACTGCCCCTAATGGGCCGGCCCAATCAGCTCACCTGTAGGCCATTCTTATAAGGAATTAGTATGAACGAGATATAGTCCCTACGGTGGCGCGAGAGCTATTTATCACATTAAACGATCGAAGTGGCAGCGCTCGCTGAAGCCTTCCACCATCAGCCCAGGGCACAGTGCAGTGCTCGTAGCCACTAGGCCACACTTAAGCTCGTGCTAAACTGGGTTCATCACTTTTTCCGCTTCTTTCACTGTTTTGCATTAGTTGCTTCATTTTCTTTCTCTTTCTTCTTTTTTTCTCTTTCCTTTTTTTTCTATTTGGTTTTCTTTGTTTCTTCTGGTTATCCTTTGCTTTATTACCTTTTCCTTACATTGTATATTTTCTGTGTACAATGTGAAACATTTTTATACCTATTTACCATTTTTAAGTACATGATTAAGATACAGTAGAAACATCCTTTATAGTCATTTAACATTTCTGAAAGTCAAAATTAACATTTTTATTAGATAAATATTTTGATGTCTACTTTTATTCATACAGATTGTACTTTTTCTGTATACTTAAGAAACTTTTTTATTATACACCTTTAACAAATTTTAAAATATATCATTAATATTTTTTCAGATGTATGTTTTGGTGTCTACTATTTTTTATACAGATTGTACATTTTTCATATAAAGAAGAAACATTTTGATGTGTACATTTTTTTTGCATAATGTATATTTTTTATATATACATGTTCACTTTTTATACACATCGGAAACATTTTCTAAATACATGATTAATATTTTTTTCATATATGTATGTTTTGAAGTCTATTTTGCTCATAAACTTTTTTATTTTTTCATATATATTCGAAATATTTTTTCAATACACATACATCTTTCAAATTCTTATTTAACATTTTTTATATACATGAAAAAAATCGACGGACATTGTGTATTTTCAGTATACTTTTTTGGTATACATGGGAAATATTTTTTCGATATAGATTTAACATTTTTAAAATGTTTTATATAAATTGGTTTTGTAATATACATATATATATATTTAATATTTTTAAGTTTAAGCAAAAAAATGAAGAAACAGAAAGAAAAAAACTAATATTTTGCATGTGGCCTGTGGCCTGCCTTGCACTGGGCCGGCCAGTCTCGCTTGTGCGCACATAGGCGCACCGCGATAACATCCAGGCTCGATGGGGTCCAATCTGGCTTGCCATGTTCGGTGCAGCATCCAAGCGTAGTATTAACTAGATCGGAAACGCGCCTTGGCGCTTGGTGCCTGGCTGAACGTTTTGTCCTAGCGGTTAAACAAACCGCAATAGTTACTTGGTATAGAATCATTTGTCAAAGTCATGACAGAAGGCAAGGCAATCACATGTACCAAATGCAAAGCAACCACGAGGGAAGTTCATAGGGAATGGAAATATATACTTTACAAAAGCGAGAGATCGGTCGATCAATCCACATCAATCAAGTTTGATACAGACAACGTACTTTTCATGCAGCAAAATCAAGCCACAGTGACAACGCAAGAACAAAAAAACTATCTACTTTCACAGAAGCATATTTTTTGGATAGATCTACCTGATCGTCTTGACTTCCAACCTTTCATACGCCACAACACATGAACCTGCTATGAGTAGTTTGTTCAGTCACTTGAAATATATAACACTTTCTCCATTGACAACAGAGTTATGAACCTTCAACTAACCTTTTCAAAGTTTGGATTATCAGCGACGACTTCCTATGCGCAGTGTCGAAGCCAAAGACACATAAGCGATTTCTTTCAATCTTTGACCAACCTGTAGTTATTCTCACTCTTCCATCCACACCATATAAAAATGAACAGAGGGAGTAAAATAACAAAACATCATGCTTTAGTTAATGCAATAAAATATGAACCCTAACAAACATGAAGGCATAGGATGATGGTTAAGTCAATAGCAAATAAGTAGTGAGAAAATAGGCCACATCACTTACTTCATCTACCTTCTGCAATATACAATACGATCAACACTTCTTTGTTTCATGTAATGACCAGTACCAAGTCTGGGTGTTACTGAAACAGTTAATGGAAAGACCAATGTTGGGGTTTGTAATGTTTCAAATAGATCTGCATAGTAGGAGACAGCTGCAAATCCAAAACTTTGTCACGAGTCACTTTTGATTGTTGATCGGATGTTTTCCCTTTATTAGTACATTGTACAATCTTTTTGCTGGTCAGAATAGGCAACCAATACTAAGCCTTTCATACAACAGTTCATGTCCACAATGTTGTTAAAATCAATTCCATAGATCCATCAAAATAAAATGTTGTTCACAAACCATTCTCTTATGGAAGACCAAATTTTAGCAGTACCAAAATGATCCACGATGCTACTGGTTTTACTAACCGTTATGAAACAAAATCCACACTCTCTAAAAATGAATTACTAAACACCCAATTAGGCAGTGGACACATTTTCTGTGGCTTAGGCAGACCAAATTAAGGAGAATTGAGAACATCTTTGTTAACGTCACAGGGTGTACAATGTACGATGTTCTCAATTCTATTAACTATGAAACATATGTTCTCTATGGTCTTACAACATTACAGAAATTATCTTATCAACGGCTGCATTAAGAAAGAGAACAAAGAAGTCCTAGCAAAATAGCGGATGAGAGCACATTTTAGTATCCACATGAATGAGGTACACACGATGTCGGTCATTGTACCACCTAGCTATCATTTTAACTACAAGCTTTGGATCTTCAGTTGGATAAATCACAAGGCTTTGGTTTCAGTTAGATTTAAAAACTTTGGGCCTTCAGACAACAAATGTACCAGCAATCCACTGTACCTTCTGCTGACCTGGGCGTCGAGGTTGGGGTGACGATGACCTGGCCGCCGGGATTGACGCTGCCGACGACCTTGGGGTCAGGGTAGGGGCTCGCGGCGATCTGGCCATCACGTCCTAGTGCAGTAAAGAGTAAAAGGTTTTCAATATTGTAACAAGCATCAGCTAAAGAAGTGCACCTATATGTAGAACAAGCACATTTGTTGCTGGCTCTCGTCTCACATCACATCTTCCATTCATGTACAAAGACTAACAATCAATCATGGCAAGAATCTGAATCATTTGGCTAACAAGTTGAACAAAATAGAGAAAGAATGGATTGAGGGGAAGAGGACATTGGAGGGGAGTTCATACCTACAGAGGCGGATCTCAGGTTGGCGTGGGTGGCACGAATTGGTCCGGAGAGCTGCGCGCAGCTCAGGGGCGGCGCATGATCCGGCAAGCCGCGTGGGCTCAGGGGCGGCCGGAAGAGCAGTGTGCCGCCGGCGGGCAGGCCGGAGGGGCGACGGCTCAAATTGTAAAGCACTGCATGCTTTTATTTGCTTCATATGAACTGAAATTCAAATCATGAGCAACAATCAGAACAGTTTTAACCAATATATATGGAAGACATAGAACATAACAAAGAGGTAAACAAAGCAAGAGCTGCAAAAATTAAGTAAATTGACCCAAGAAGCATGATAGCAGGCACATCAAATCAAGAATCACAAGAGCATAAAGGAGTGGAAGATAGAAATTAGGGGGAGGCAGAGCAGGTCACCATGCTTCTGAGGCAAGAGAAGCATGGGGTCCATTCTTGGCCAAGTTCAGATATGCAATCTAGGAGTACGAACAGGAAGACCAGTCCGCCTGCGCACTGATGTACATCTTCAAAGGCACTGCACGGCAAAAGAAAATCAGTGCACTAATTAAACAAAAAATAAATAAAGATTCATTTGAGATTAGCGATATCAGACTGTATAGAGAAGCTAACTTCTAGAAACTGGAAATTCTGAGCAAGAAAGATTATATACCAGAATAAACATAGCTTCAGTTATGGAGTTCAGGTTAACTGAGTTCAGGTAGATGCCGTCGTAATAGGTGAAGGGCAGCCCGGTCCTGCTGTTCCTCTTCCTGATGCTGTAGGGCGGCATAATGACCCCTCTATTGAACACCTCCACGTACATTACGCCCCTGGCCACGAGCAGCTGCAATAATAGTTCAAGGAGGAAGGAGATATATCAATAAGCATAATGACAAATGCCAATAGATTTGATACAATTGTAATGCACACTGTTTCCGAATCCCACAAATTTATTGCCTGAGTCAAATCTATAGTACCATTGTATCAAGGCGAGGCAATAAAGTCAAATCTATTTGCAAGTACATGCAAGGGCCCAAAGCACTCCAAAGGATGTTGCACATCATGCGAGGGCCCAAAGCACTCCATGATTTGATACAATGGTACCGCCGAGCCACAAATTGATAAAAGTCATCGATATCCACCAAGTACATGCTAAATAGGCAAGGCAATAAAGTCATCAGCAGGTTCAGCTTGTCTACACAAGTACATGCAAAATAGGCAAGGCAACAAAGTCTTCGTGACCCTCTGCACACGGAAATCTCTGTGAAACTGAAACGCGAGGGCCCAAAGCACTCCAAAGGATGTTACACATCATTGGATGAACTTGTTTCACCTCCTTCCGCCAAGTCAAGGACATGCACTTATAAGGTGCGCACCTCTAATATGCACAAAGTGAGCAGAAGTTAGTTTACAGAAATATGAGAACTCGAATAAATGAATGGAAAGGAATCCAAGTATAACTTTACCTGACTAAATGCCAGTCTCTATCTACATAGCCCGATAGTCCGGATGGAAAGCGAGATGGTCTTGATAGCAACCATCGTCGCCCAGAAGCAACCAAGTGATTTGGCGGTAAGTGCCTAGGAGCCCGAGCGCAAGCAGGGGAATCGCTAGTACAGGCATTTTGATAAAAGACCGTCTATCTACATTAACCGTCTGCAAAAGTTTTATGTCACCAGAATACTGAGTTTTGTCCTGAAACGACACAAGAATCAATCAATGGGCAGTGATTCTTACAAGGTAAAATGATAACAGATCAGTACATAGGAAAGCAAGGAAATAGTAACATGCACATCAAAGCAAGGTAAACAGATAAGATAAATACCTAACAGAAGGGATTACTTCTTCCCGCCTTTCTTGCCCACACTCACTGGGGCAATAACAGGAACAGATGGTTCAGACCTGAAAACCATGGACACAAGGGGGGGAAATTATATCAGACAACAAACATGGGTACATTTTCAGTGGAAGCGATGTCGACTGGCAGAATAACAGTAATCACCTCTTTGCGTCAGCTCGTCAGATGTTCTTTTGGACGATCTTCCCACTAACCGAATCTGCCGTATCGTCGGCCTGTAATGGGAAGTACGACCCTGAAAATGGGAAGTACGACCCTGAATACTCAAGTCCCATGGTAGTCACAGTAACTCTTTAGATATAAGAAATATAGGTGTTCTCTTAAGAAAAAAAAGAGGTGCAGACCACAAACTTTACACTGAATACTGCAGTTACATCAAGACCACCACATCAGAACCTCCTAAACTGAAGCAAAGTAATTTATCAGTAACCTTATCGTGTTCCCATTCCATGTATGACGTTCCCTTTTTTTGTATCTTTGCCGAGATATATATCTTCAGACACCTTGTTAACGTACAAATTAGAAATCCCCTTTTGTCAGACCAAAAGAAGGCTATTCTGAAACTACATCACCAGATTCCAGGAACACCGCAAATGGAGTAATTGTAACAGTAATCCTAAACTGGGACATGCATTAGCCTATATAATTATTACTCGGCAAAACACACTTTCCATAAAAATTAATTACTGTGCTCAAGAAAACCTACTCAAGATGGACGGAACCAACATTCTTCAGCTACACACAGATGGATGCAAGATGAACAGCTACCTAGGCCAGATATTGAATCAAAAGTCATTGATTTATCGAGCAGTGCAGAAAGTAAAAAAAAAAACGAACAGGTGACCATCTCCCAAGCTCATAAAGCGAGCACGAAACCTGAAATTTATCTAACATGAGGCCAACAACAGAACTGGCCAAGTAACAATTTATCCACATAGAATTTCCTTCCTAATTAAGCCAAGCCCCAAATACTCTTATCCATACACAAAAGAACAAAAACATCAACATTCCATGCACAAAAGAACAAGTGTCGCCCTACCAGGAAGGGACAAAAGGCAAGGCAACCACAAAAAAAGCCAGTGCACAAAGTGAATGATACTTTTGGTTGTATCAGAAACAAGACAAGAAATAGAAGGATCTTATTCTCCAGCCTATGCACAACCAGCATATCACCATACAACCGTGTACCTAGCTCTGGAAAAGAAGGGGAGCATAAAGGAGGGGGAGAAGAAGGGTTGACCTGCAGATCAGTAACCAGAGATGAGCACCCATAGATCGAAGGAGGCATCGACCAGGGGATTGAGCCACAGAGGACCAATCTGCAGGTATAGAAAGGGAAAAAACAGAGATTAGCAGAATCCAATCACCAAGAACAGGAGAAAATAGACACATACCTAGAGATCGACGAGTGCATCAGTAGATCCGGCGGAAAGACTGGAAGAAAGAGGGGACCTGCAACCAAACGAGATCCCAAATCAACAAAAGACTGGTAAATAAATGGAACCATCTCCCTCGCTGCCTCCTCCTCATCTTGTTGGCGCTCACAGGCGGCGACGTCCAAGCAAGAGAAGGCAAGGGGGTGGACTGACCTAGCGGCACGCCTCTATAGCTCGAGCTCGGATTGGGGCGGCGTCAACATGCGAGAGGCAGCAGGGGAACGAGCAGCCACCATGGCGCCTTGCCGGCGACCCTGAGCCACGACTTGTGTTAGTCATCAGGGGCGTAGAGCTCGCTCTCCCTCACGGACAGCGCTCACCTGACGAGGACGGCGGCGAGCATGCCGTGGTGCGAGTCTTGGACCAGGTCCGGGTGCCTCTCCACACGCACGGGCAGCGCGCCTCGACCCCGACACCGGATCCGACACCGCCATGAGCCGCTCGACGGGGCAGGGGCTGGAACTGCACGGCGGCGGGGCAGGGAGGCACGGGCGGGTCTAGAGTTTGAAGGGGCGGCGAGCTGGGCGACGCCATGGGTTGCGTGCGGTTGGCTAGGGTTCCGAGGGAGGAGGCGGCCGCGGTGGGTGGGTGAGGAGCGGCGACAAGGAGCAGCAGCCGCCGCGGTGCTTCTCTGAGGGCGGCGGCGCGAGGGGGAGGGGGCAGCGACGCGAGGAGAAGGGGGAGGGGGCGGCGGCGCGACGAGACGGGGTAGGGCAGTGGCTTCAACGCGAGAGAAGGGGAGGGGGCGGCGGCTTCAACGCGAGAGAGATGCGAGAGAGAGACCCGGCCCAGTGTCTAGCTGATTGGGGAGGCAGCAACCAATGATGAGAAGCCACTTGGCATAGGATTAGGTGAAATCTCACAAATACCCTCGGCGGGGCACGGGAATTTCGGCGGTGGCATGAGATCTTTTACCAGTGGAGCACGCCGACGGGCCGCACGGGACGCGCCCCAGCCCAAGCAAATGACGTGCGGGGCCCATCTGCTGGTTACCCCACACGTCAGCGAGATCAGAACGAATCCGCGAAGTGAGAGAGACCGGGAGGGGGCGGTAACTATTCATTGCTACAGGCGCGCGGGGTCGATCCGACGGCCAGAATCCTTCACCGCATCGATCTAACGGATAGAAACGCATCAAGCAAACGGATCGAATGGCCAGAATGCTCTGAACTCTGAGGAGGCGCGGGAACGACTCGATCCCTTATTTCTCGATGTCGTGTCTTTGCCTAAAAAACATACGTATATATTTAATGTCGTGTCTTTCTTCTCTTGGGGAGCAAGTTACTAGGGGCGGCAGCTAGTCGTCCCGATCGGATCAGATTTTCAGGCGAGGCTGCTGCCGTCGGCTCAGCATCAACCTCTGTGCGGATCTTATTTTCCGGCAGGATTTCGCCGTGCCGTAGGTTCACGGTCCATTTCCTTGCAAGAGATCGTCTGTGTCGAAACAATGTTACGACGAGCGTTTGCTCAGCTGCCGGCAGATCTATTTGTTATTGCATCTAGCCGTCGTTCCTACTCCATGCTACGGCAGCTTCATCACTTCCATTGGCACCTAGTGCCAGCCGACGGTTTCCCCCAAATACAGTTGCAGGATAACAGGAGAGGAGACTGACTTTTCAGTACCCAGGTGTCCCATTATCTTTGGCCGTTCGTTGTGGTTGTCCCGCCTCGTGATCCAATCCTTGGTCTGGCGCAAATCTATGATTTGCAGTGCTCTGCAGTCCTTTGTACTATATTAGCAAACTGATGCACGCATGAGGCACTGTATGGACGTGAAAGAAAGCCACCTTCTGTTACATCCCATCATTCCACATCATTGGCTCATCTGCATGTGTGAGACCGCAGGAGAGAGAGGGTTCTTTTTTCTCTCTGAGAGAGAGGTGCTGTGAGGGAGAAGGGAGAAAGAGGCGTTGTGTCAGAGAGAGAAAAGAGCAGAGACAGGCGTTGTGTGTGAGAGACGGAGAGAGGAGAGAGAGGGTGCAAGAGATAGAAGAGAGAAAGGAGCATCAGCACTTCAGCAGAATATTGTGTAGTCTGTACTCAACTGCGCTGTTCTTCCATCTTCTTAGCAAAATAAAAAAAATTGGAAAGGATGTGGATGCTGCATTGGGCCAATCAAAGCTATTGTTGGCATCGGACGTCACATGACTACAGTGGTCTGACCTGCTATGAAAAAATATGTGAGAGAGAGCTTCCCTCGTGCATGCAGAATCTGTGAAAGAGAGCTCCCCTCGTGCATGCAGAATCTGCATGTGAGAGAGATGGCATGGGAGAGAGAGATGTGACCTGTCTTGTCAATAGTAACCAGCATGCACACCAGCAGAACCTGAGGCCAACTCCACCGCGCGACTCTAAACGGACGTCCATTTTGTCCTGTTTTTGTCCCTTTGGGTAGGGATTTGGGGTCGTGTCCGGGCCTGTCCTGGGATGCGGTGGCCGTGCGCCCACCACGCGGACGCATCCCGGCCGCATCTTGTCCGCGTATTATTTCTTTGCAAGTCATTAACTTTATTTCATCATTCACTTTTAGTACATGGAAAATGCATCATCACATTTTGACTAGTAAAGTAAGGTCAAAGAAAACAAGAACCACAAGAAAACATTTTAGAAGATACCCAATTTCCATAACTGCTCCCTTGAGTTGGGTTAGGGCCTTCTCGATGCACTCGTTGTTGATCTGTGGAGGAGGGTCGATCTGGCACCCTCCTTTCTTCTTCAAGCCAGAAGGCTCGATCTGGCATCCTCCTTTCTTCTTCAAGCCAGAAGTCGATATTGCTTCCTCCTCACACCTAGTCTCGTGTCTAGCCTCTAATCTAACATCAAGTGCACTTGTCTCATTTACAGCCTCTATGCTAGCTAAAAGTGCACGAACATGTACTAAATTTCGCTCTATCAATATATCGATGTACTCTTCTTTCCAATACCAAAACTTGCATCCGTTCTACACAAAAAAATTTGAAATTAGCACAACTAGTTAAATCTAGAGCACAAACCGAAGCTAAAAAAAGCGCATACCCCATCGTTTAAGCACTTGATGAACACCCATCCGGGATGTTCCGACGTTGTAGACACGCGTCGCACGACCATCCTTGGGCAGTGGTCGCACTTAATGAGTGGCAACAGTGCGCCGGCGAGCTTTTGGGCAAGCACCGAGCCTGGCCGACCGCCATTCGTGTTTCTGCCGGCGGACCGCCGACGGTGCAGATCCGAGCGGCTAGAGGAGGAGCCACTGCCTGCATGTGGCCTTGCGGCCCTGCCAGGGCCTTCCGGCGAGGTGCCCGGACAGTCCATGGCGTGGCCCGGCCTCCCACAGCCGGCCGAGCTCAAGACCGACCGGATCCGCCCCAAAACCGGCCGGCGGGTGCGCAAACCAGGTGGCCGTGGTTGGGTAGCTCGGCGGCGCCGAGGGGAAGGGGTTGGGCGAGCTCGCGTCCGAACTGCACGGCTGCAATGGCAGCGGCGGCGGCGGCGGCGACGGGAAGAGTGGGGAAGAGTGGAGGGGGTGCGGCCGGAGGGAGGGAGGGGGCGGATAGAAAAAGGCCCGTCTTGTGCCACTGACGGGCGGGCCAGGGGAAGACACGCGCAGACGACTCGCGTGTCCGCGTGGTGTCCGTTTCACCCCAAAAGCGGCGCAAACTTGGGCCGCGGATGGGTCGAAGGCGGACACAAAGCGGACAAAAGTCAGTTTGCTCCCGCGCGCTGGGCCACCTTTTTTGTCCCTTTTACCCCAAACGGACGTCCGTTTTGTCCTATTTTTGTCCCTTTGGGTAGGGATTTGGGGTCGTGTCCGGGCCTGTCCTGGGATGCGGTGGCCGTGCGCCCACCGCGCGGACGCATCCTTTTGCCCCATCCTGTCCGCGTCTATTTTAAAAAAAGGGACGTTTCAAATGCCAAGCCCCAGTTCACGACCCCAGTTCATCACGCCGGCAACAAAGCCAGCGGCCTACACGACCATCGCCGACAACACAGCCAGCCTCCAAAATGAATAGTTGTCCTCGCCGGCAACACAGCCAGCGGCCGGCAACACAGCCGGCCTCCAAAGTGAATGTTTTTTCGCCGGCACACTGCCAGCGGCCCAGCGGGCGGGCGGCACCCATGCCAGCTTCCAAAAAGAACGGCCACGCCGATCGGACGACCTAGTTCAGGCCTTCGGCGTCGAGCATCTCCTTCTGCTTGGCCTCGAACTAGGCCCTCGTCTTGTCGCTCATCTTCGACAAGTCCACGCTCATGATCGCAAGGGCCAACTCCTTCGCTTTGGTGGCGGCATTGGTGGCCTCGATGTCGAGCTGCCTCTGCCTGGCCTTGACGTTGTCGGCCTCGATGTCGAGCTGCCTTTGTCGGGCGGCCTCTTCCATGTCGAGTTGCCTTTGCCGGACCGCCTCCTCCATGTCTATCTTCCTCTTCTTGGCCGCCTCCTCCATCTCAAGCTTCTGTCTTTGGAGGTCTAGGTATTGCTTCATTTGCTCGTCCTTACTTTGTCGCTTCTTCTCGTCCCTCACATCCTTATGTGACATCATGCCATGCAAAGTCTCATGCAAGGCCATGGTTGAGGCGTCACGTATGTCGTCCCCTCGGCCTCTTCAACGCCTCGCCATCCCCACCTCCGGCGAACTTGGTCGTTTTCTTGCCTCTCTTCCTTTGAAGTTCACGGTATTGATCCCTGAACTTAGGGCAATTGTTGATGAGCGTCCAACAATGCGTAAGAGTGAATGGCTTGTCATTGTGCCGGGCCTTGAATGCCTCCAAAGATTGAAATGCTTACACCACATGATCAACAACAAGTGAACATGCAAACATATACACGGCCGAAGTATCATGGCCGTAGCAAGGAAAGGGCTAGAAAGAGAAGCGCATACCATGTCCCCAACGCCGAGACCACTCACGGATCGTGCTTCAACGCTCTCAAATGCGGCACAATACTTGTTGCACTCTTGTTGGATGAACAACCATCTTTTTTGAATCGAACCGATGCCACGGTTGCTTGCAATTTGGTAGGGCTCAAACATCTTCCTTTCATGGAATGTTTTGTGAACTCTCGTCCAAAAAACAATGCCCTTTTGTTGCGCGTCGGTCCTTGGATCTTGGCTAATCTCCATCCAACATTGACAAATCAACTTGTCCTCATCTTGTGTATATGAACCGGTGCGAATGCTCTTCCGCTTCTTTTGTGTTTCCGCTCTTTGGGTGAGCTCGTCTATGAACAATGGAGCGCCACTAATATCAACATCATTGGCTTCATCTTCATCTTCACCTTCGACATAGATGCCGTCGTCTTCATGCCACGAATCACCATGGTCGTAGTCAGCACGGTCGTCGGCCTCCTCATCGGGCACGTACTGGGCGCGGCCATCCTGACCTTGGGTCTCCTCGGGGTCGTAGGCACTGCCATGCCCACCCTGGAAGATCACGTCCTCCATGTACTTGTTGTAGAAGGGGTCGTCCACCGTCGGCGTTGAGGATGGCATTCCGTCAAACAACACGCGGGGGGCCGGCATGGTGCCTGTGAACGGTGCACGCGCCTGCTTTCTTTGCATCTCGACGGACGGCCGCCCGCCGCTGCTGGACCCAGGCGTGACGTTGAGGTCGATGACGGCCGCGGGGCATGGTGTGGACGGCGCGAACAAGCCCACGTCCGATGACGCCGAGAAACGGGTCTGGCCGTCGTGCCTGGGCGGAGGAAAGCCGGGCGACATGGGCGCGACGCGCGATGTCGGCGACTGGCAGTGTGTAGGCCGGGCGACCGACGAGCCTGTGCTCGCTGGGCCGACGGCCGCTGCATGGAACCCCGCCGGACAGCCCATGCCAAGCATGAGGATGGCGTGCGCTTTGTTGACGAGGTCCTCCTTCTCGTCGGCAGCGGCCTTGCGCCGCGCGGCCTCCAGCTCCTCGCGCTGGGCGGCGAACTTGGCCGCGGCGGCATTGATCTTGACGGCCGCTCTCCGTTCCCTCCTCTTCGCCGATTCCGCGTCCAACTTGACGATCTCCTCCGGCATGCACTCCGACCGCGGCTTCCTTGGCGCCTTCTTGTTCACCTTTGCGGTCGGGTCGACGGCCAGACCGCCGGAACTCGGCGGGGCGTCGGCCATGGACGGGGGAGAGAGGGGGTTGCGGGAGGGACGTGGGAGGGTTTGGGGGAAATGGCGCCAAATAAGCGTGGGGGGTGACAAGCGCGCGCGTCCCGCCCGTCCGCGCGCTGTCCGTTTCACCCCAAAACCGGCGCAACTTTGGGCCGAGGATGGGTCGAAAGCGGACACAAAGCGAACAAAAGTCCGTTTGCGCCCGCGCGCTGAGCCGTCTCGTTTGTCCCTTTTACTCCAAACGAACGGGGGCGGACAGGATAGGGTCGAGCGGTGGAGTTGGCCTGACCTCCGTGCCAAGGCTACCACGGCGCTGTCCGTGACATGCAGCCACGCCTATCCTGTCTCCCGCAGCCTAGGACTAGCTCTGTTCTACTCTGTAAAATGAATGCTTAATTAACATGCAACGCAAATGACATGCTGCTGTCAAGTCCTCGGCACGAATCTTCAAAACACAGGACGCGCTGGATAACCGGGTGTCGGGGCACCCGGGTGCTGTGACGCCTTTCCGAACAGGAGAGGAGCTCCTCCCTTCAGCATCTTCGAACCAAACCGGGCCATTCCGCGTAGTTGTTTCTCAACTGCAGAGAATTCGGCTGGTGATTCTGCTGACCCTACAAAGGGCAATGGCA
>NC_053023.1:33668470-33685763 GCF_003073215.2 Triticum urartu | reverse complement strand
GGGGACGAGATAGCGATGTCGTGGGAGGCGCAGTATTTATAGCGAGCAATGGCACACCTACGTAAGATGTGGACTGAGCTGCACTGACTTAACTGCAGGTCCAGTTGCGTCACTGACATGTGGGCCAGACCCCTGTTGGGCCCATATGTCAGTGACCTAATGCACCTGCAGTTAAGTAACAGCTACGTGGGCATATTTGTTGGAGTAAACTACGGGGGAGCGAAGGGTTGGAAGTATTGCTGGTCACAACGGATTGGACGAGCGTGGGGGGAGGAGAGTCATGCATGCAGATTTTTTCACATGGGCTTCCTGCAGGTATGGGGAACGGTGCATAGTAAGTCATCTTGCATGCCGGGCTAGGTATAGTCTCAAGTCATTAAAAACATACACGCCCCACACATGTTCATATTTCAAGGTGCACTAAATTATTGCATGCGATGATTAAGGCTGGCCATAATGGTGGTATCTTAGCTGGTATCATGCACACGGGAATAGCAAACATGCTGATGTGACAAAGAATTAAAGAAGAGAGGGGGGGTTAGAGTAACTAGTGTTCATGCATGCATTGGTAAACACATTTTTTGTGAAGAACGACAGCGCTTGTTGAGTACTTTTGCAGACTTCAAAAACTATTCCACCGCCTCTACTATCTTGCTAAGAGTAGGTGAAAATTTTGAATCGAGCCCTTTAAACTAGAAGGGAGGTAGTGGTACTCTAATAGCTAACCTTGTTGTGATGACAAGATAGGACATGGCACGCACCTGGACGAAGGAACTAGTCTGCATTGTGCATTTAAGTTTTGTCTGAAGTCAATGTACCTCTACTTTCACCACACTTATAGAAAAATGTGTCAACATTCACAATGTCAAATCAATATTTTTACACCCATTATAAAACGTAGTTCTTATACTCATTATAATCAGTATTATAGATATTGATATTTTTAGTATAAATTTGGTCATGGGATTTTATTGATGCCTGTCAAAGCATGGAGGAAGCGGAGCTTAGGGCTTGCATTGCCGGTCTCTACATAGGTATTTATCTTCATAATCCTGTAATTTTAGAGACTGATTGCGCTTTTGTGGTAGCGTCTCTTGCATCGGGGGACTATGACAGGTCTGCTATGCGTGACCTGAAGATGAAAGCGTTGAGCATCTTGAAGTTGATCAACAATCTTCAATTGTCAAAGATTAGCCGTTCGACCAATAAGGTGGCACACTTAATCGCTAAGTATAGCTTTGACAATAGATTAGATGGTATTCTTGTAAATAATGTACCGCCCTGTGTGGTGAATATTGTATCGAATGAGTGTACTGGTGTGGCTGGTTAATTAATATAAGGTGGTGTTCAAAAAAGGTATAAATTTGGTCAAACACTTTGCAAACGTTTGACGGGAGTAAAAAGGACCAGAGGGAGTATCATGCATGCGGAGTAGGCAAAAAAATGCTTGTCTAAAAAAAGGCAAAAAAATTTCTCATTTATAGCCGGTCGGAGTCTCAAAGGGCGCGATCGCGCGAGGAAGGCGAAGGTCGTGGGAGGCGCGACATTTGACGGAATTAAGTGAAGTTACATCCACGCGCCGGCATGGCGTGCGAACAGGCAGAAGCTATACCGTCAGGCCTACTATATGGGTCTAGTAGACATGACATCTAGTGGGTCCCGCATAGTTCTCGAGAACTCTTTGGGGGCTTGCAGCCGTTTATCCACCGGGCAAGCCAGCAACCCCACGTCATTCGCACGCCCTACTCGTCCCCATTTTCTACCTTACAACAGTTCGCTCCCAGTCGTTCCGTCCTTTCACATTAGTTCGCTCCCAGTTTTTTTTGCGGGGTACAACAGTTCAACTTCTCCTAACCCTCCTCCAAAATCCATGGACTCCCAAATCTCCATGGTCGCCGCTGAGTACCAGGTTAGAGCCATCACCGGCCATCAGTTCATCGTCATCTACACACGTGGATCCAAGACGGTGAAAGCATGGCTTGCTCGCTTCCTACGCATGTTCAACAGTTCAACGGATGAGTGGGTCGCTGAGCTAGATGTTGAGTACACCACAATCCTAGGACGAGAGAAGGATCTAAAGGACGAAGAGAGGAAGAAGCCCGCCGTGATCCAGGTTTGCGTACATAACGTTTGCTTGGTCTACCACATATGCCATGCCGACGTTGAGTGCCAGGATTTTAAGAACTTCCTCAAGGACAAAAGAGTGAAATTCGTTACTGTAGGCTTTAAGAACGACAGGGATGTCCTGCGTCGGATAGGTCTCGTTGTAGACCAGCCCTTCGATCTGCAGAAGGCAAGCCTGGTGTCCTCCTCTCAACCTTCAATGCTGACCCTGGCAGCAGCCATGATTGATCCTTCGTACGCTAAACTGAAGAAACCTCATCACAAGTTTCATCATGCATGGGAGTCGAAGACATTAGATGAAGATCACATCCTGTACATAGCAATGGATGCCTACCTTTGTTTAAATATCTACAAGGGTTGGATGAAGAAGCAGAGCCCAGTGTCTGGTTCAAGCAAAAAAGCATCGGCGAAGAGGAAGAGGAAGAGGGACGAGGACGAAGTCGAGGACGTGGACTCGAACTCCGAGTAGGTGGCAGTGCCGTCGCTCATGCTGGTTCTACTGCAGTGTCAAGAAGACTAGTTGCTTAGTTTATTTTCAAGGGTGTGTTGTGCTGAGGCCCCGGCAGAACTATGTTTATGTTCTTTCTCGTTATTTGAACTCTTTAGTACGTAAAGTAGTACTAGTACTATGTCTTACTACTGTTCTTCTTGCAGTTGGTACTACTGCTCGTATCTTCGTTTTCCTACTGTACTTAATACGTTCGTACTAGCAGTATAATTCAGGTCAGTCGATTTGTGAAAGAAGTTCGGCGGAGCGAAGGAAGAAGACGACAGAAGAGGTGGAAGAAGCCCTTCTAGCCATCCATGTTGCATCAAACGACTTACATGAGTCGACTGACCCAAATTGCTCCTTCAGATTGTAGGATCCACGTGACATTCAAGGTCTCGAAGGTAGATTCCGCGTCCGCACCCGGTTTGCGGGCTCGACGCACGCGCGACCGGCTTCCGCCGCGACAGCCATCATGCGTGCCTCCTCCGCGCGGGCGGAGACGACAATGACACGCTAGTTCCTCCTCGCCGGTGTGCTGGAGCACGCGCTCGTCCTCCTCTTCGTACGCTGCATGCATAGATGCGGCTCCACTAGCTTCTCGCGTGCTTGGCAGCGCGGCGGCATCGTGAGGAGGGACTGCAGACGACGTGAGTGGGCGAGCCTTTGGCTTCATGGCACAGGGATGGCGGCGACACGGCGGTGATGGGCGAGAAATTGTTGGCCAGAGCAGGCTGGCGCCAGCATGCGCAACGGCGGCGGTGGCATATTGATGAGTGCGCGTGTGGGAGCTTATTTTAGTTTTATATATATGGTTGGTCAAACTTAAAAGAAAACCATACTAGTACACGTAAAAATTAGACTTAGGCAGCGCTTTTATTAGTTAGTACCACAACCACGATACGGAATCCTCTGCAAGCGCGTGAACCGCGGCCGCGCGGTCGATCGAACGGTGCGTCACCGTGTCGCGCTCGAAGGACATCCACCGAACCTTTTTGTGTGTGTGAAAACAATCCTCGAATATTACTCAACTTTTTTTCCTGTAAAAGTTCTTGACGCTGCAATATTTCCATATATTTGAATTTAGCTCCAGTTCGTGTTTATTTGGATTTGGACGTTTTAGGTGCGCCCTAGTTTTTTTAATATTGATTTTGTGTGTCTGACTGAGAGATAACGTGTGTATGTGTCCATATGTGTGTTGTGGCAGAAGGGCAATGTGGAGACGGTGTGCGTGTGATACAGACATAGAGAGGTGTGAATGTGCAAATGATCATGCATGAGTGAGACATAGACAGATGCCGATACGTTGTGTATACATAAGAGAACGGTCTTCTAGTTTACTTGTGTGTGTGGGTGTGTTTGAGAGAGAGAGAGAGGGAGACAGAGACAGAGAGAGGAGCATCCGTAACACAACAACCATCTCTTTCGATTCGTCTGTCCCTCGCACGGTCGCATGCAACACATGCATCAACGCGCACATTTTGACACCCTCACCCGGCCCCTGCCCATCTGAAGGCCCGCACAATCTCTTCGTGAATACCCATTTCTCTCCTTAGGTTTGTTTTCTCTCAATATCTGGCACACACACACACACACAGAGAGACACACGCAGCACAACACACACACACACACACACTCCCCCGAGCACACAATTCATCCCCATCCAAGGTTATACGGCGACTACTCTCGCTTGTGCTTCTTTGCACCCCAACATGCACAACACCTCAATCTTCAAAGAGGGCATCGAGCAGATCGAAGACGGCGACCACACGCGCTAGAGAATGTGGGGTCATTTGGAAGCAGGGTGATGTGACGACGACTGACTGACTCCTCCCCCCACCCTCTCTCTCTCTTGCACAAAATTACCAATCCCTCTCTCCCCCGCACAAAATTGTCAATTCCTCAACCCACGAGATCCTTCCCCTCTCTTCCATGTTTTTCCAGCTCTCTCATCAAACATGTTGTCTCTTCTCCTTCCACGTATACAGAATCCAGATGCACACGCATCTCATGTATATTACATGTATCCATCTTTCTCACAGACCTAACTTCTTCCTCTCTCTTTCTCTCTCTATATCTCTCTCTGTCTCGTTAGGTTTGTCTCCTAATCTCTTGTCCACATACATACAATCTTTCCTGCCCTATCTGCTCCATCTTCAAAAGCTCTGTCTGCACGTTTCATTCACACATTGGGATATGTCAAAATGTTGCTTCTATAATGGCTGATGTAGAGTTATGGTTGTTTTTGTTGCATCCTACAAAGTAATAACTATGAAATGCATTTAGATTCTCATTTGACTGGGATTATGTGAGTTTGAGCATGTTGTGAAGTACTATAGACCTTGTATACATCTTGGGATTCGACAATGATTGTAACTATTGAATTGTATAGACCATTACATTCGAAGTCAATAGCCTAATATATTTATTTCACAATTTCAACAAATGATTAGTTCACTACAAACTAAGAAAACAAATGTGTACTCCCTCCGTTTTTATTTAAGTCCGCGTATTAGCATTGGTTAAAGTCAAGTTTTGTAAACTCTCAGAAAGCTCATAACAAAAAATATTAACATATACAATAACAAATAAATACCATTAGATTCATTATTGAATGTACTTTCACATCATACATATTTGTTATGGTAAATGTTTATATTTTTCTATAAAATTGGTCAAACAATGAATCTACTTTCACATCATACATATTTGTTATGGTAAATGTTTATATTTTTCTATAAAATTGGTCAAACTTTAGGAACTTTGACTTTGGTCAAACCTAATATGCAGAGTTTACTACTACTACTCGCTAGTTACTTAGCCGAATCACTCAACACGCCACACGGGGAGTCCAGTGTCACAAAATTTTGAGGTCGGCGGGAAAATCTCCCGCGACCCTGATTCGAGCAGTGGGAAGTTACCATCATAGCCTTTGGAACATGCCTACGGATGACGCTTGGTAGGGGGCTGTTTTCGTAACTTCAGGTTCACCTTACCTAGCCAACCCCACCCCGGCACCCAGAGTAGTACACCTGAGTACTCCCCATTTTCTATCCCCACCGCAAAATAGACTTCTCCATGGCACCGCAGCCTTCAAGCTCCTCCCCTTTACATCGGCACACTCGTCCACCGTAGCGCATCTACCTCATCGATGACCTCCTACGCCGCATTGGAGTCGGTCCACCGTCGTTGTCGTACACGGAGCGTCTTCCCCAGCATTGTCTTCCACGGTCTCGGATCTGCTTCCCGGAAGCCGACGCCAAGCGCAGAAGTACCACCGTCATGGACAATGAACTAACTCCCGTTGCCGACCATGACTCACAGAGGCCGCCGCGACCATCGTTCTCCTCCTCGATTGGTAATGTGTGTATTGAATCACTTAGCAGTACATGTGCAGTTCCAATTTTGTTCATACCTACCCTTCAAATTTCCTGGGTGCTATTGTTCCCGTAAAAGTAATTGGTTATAGCCTCCATTATCCAACAAAATATCAGCTTGTAATTGTGCGTCGCTCTTGTATCGCGCTATGCTTGGGTAGGTTTTTCATCTGCAACCAGTAGTGTGGAAAATGATGGAAAGGTTTTTAGAACTAGCAAGATGCCCATGCGTTGCACGCATCAAGGTGCATTTGTATGAGTAGTTTATCTTGTGGGAGAAAATGATGAACGAGGGAAGGCCTTATTTGCAAATATGGAGAGGGGTATGGGTATCTTTTTGCAAAATTCCCATTTGTTTCCTTCCTATCTGTCAGATATAAATCGGACGACCTATATTGCAAGAAAAAAAGTATAGAGAAAAAAAGTAGACAGTAAAGGAAGTAGAGATAAATATTAAATACTAAATATAAAATGAATATAATAGTAGAGAAGAGAGTAGAGATAGCATGTTGAGATTTTTAAAGCGCCGCACGTTGCGATTCTGTTGGAGATGCTCTAACATGGCAGGCGAGTGCTTTAATGTTGCCCACAAGATGCGCGAGTATTACTAGTAGTATATTTTTATTGCCATGTTTAGATTTTAAAACCATGAGTGCGAACATGCAGAGGAGCAATGAAGACCAAACATGGTATATTCGGGACATCTTCAAGGAGCGTGGCAAGTTAAAGAGGAGCTGCACCAAACCTGTAAACCGAGCTTTGGTAAGTAACACCCTTTCAATTACTTTCATGTAGCCTCGTCTTCTTCGATGTGTATATGTTGTAGTTTATGTTTCTCTTAAGCGTGGTGTTCTTCAATGTGTAATAAGAAGAGTCTTAATCGTCCTAATGCTTTCGTTTTTAGCTTGATGTAGGAAGTGGGTGTTCTCACCTTGTAGTCTGTTTTTATTTTTATTTTCCTTTTGAATTCATTTCTCCGAGTTGTGTTTATCTTGCTTCTACTAAATGGATCTAGGTTGCTCTGAGTATTGATCTAAAAAAGAAGTAACTTCATGTCAGGATGCAGTTCCTGCAAGGAGGGAAGTATGGTCAACCTCGAGGTCATGTTTCCAAAATGAGGCTGGATTACACACAAGGTGCCAGTTCCCTAATGATGCTGGATTAGACACAAGGTGCAAATTCCCAGATGATGCTGGATTACACACAAGCCAGGTGGAGTCGTCAGCTGTTCGTGTCCTCGTGGCATTAGTAAAGGCTGAAAGAAAGCGTGCAGCAGCCCTTGAGAATGTAGCTGAGTTCCTGAAGAAGCGAAAAGAGCAATCAGATGCTCTCTTCACCCAAGCCAAAGAAGAGATGGAAGAAGCCAGAAATAAGCTAGTAGAGGCAGAGCAGGCTAAGCGTCTCCTGCTATCTAAAACTGTTCTCAATACAAAATTTCCTTCATAATAGCTAGGTTCAAATGTTTATCTAGTCAACATGCCTATTGTGATGTCCGTGCATCTACTGATGTGGCACATTTTTTCTCCGGGTCATGTAATAACAACAATTACTTTCCAAACAATAACAGACGAAGCATTGGACATGGTATAGTTCACGCGCACGCCCGACATTCCAAGTTCAACTTCCACATCAAACTCATGTTCACAGATATCTGCACATTCATACATAATGTCCACAACCATGATTCACTTCAAAGCCAAAAAATGTGAGGAGAGTTATAAATAAAGAAAATCCTCTACTAGTTCCTGCTACCAGTGCGAGCACAACAAGTTAAGACCATGCGTAAATTAATTATATTTTAGTCATTTTTTGTGTTCTAAAATGCCTTCCGGCTCACGGAAGGACGTGTTTCCGGCACACGTGCGGATTCAATGAAGGCAGGCGGGGCAGTCTTAAGCTGGTTGCACGCGGCGAGGAGGCGTGCTCAGCCAGGCCTGCAACGAGTGCGGCCCTCTTGGCCGGCGCGCCGGTTCAATGCCTGCGCTATGAGAGGTCACGTCCGTGTCAGAGCAATCACTCCCTCCAGTCCTTTTTGTTTGGGTATAACAAAATCTCGTTTTCCATTCACATTTTAAAAGGAAAATTCATGGACAAACTTTGACGCAAAGTACGATGGGGACTAGTAAACCAGAATGGAGGTAGTAGTTTTTTTAATCAAAGAAGGGTTTCCCCTTCCGATTTTCATTACTGAAAACCAGCATCTAAATCTAAACCATAGTATTTGCCCTAGAACTACCAGGTTCAACATCTCGCAACATAAACCCATACAACCTCCACCGCAAAAAAAACCATACAACCATACGCCAAGGAGGTACGTAGTACTATGAATTCCATTTTCGCTCCATACCAATCGTTCTAAAAACTACTTACTACTTATAACACGCCATTGAAAATCGGAACTCTTAACCCCGCTAACAAACGATATTTTAAATGTGGCTACTCGATCTGTGGCAACTAGCGAGCCACCGCGCTCCAAGTCATTCACCTGTGGTCCCGACCATCAACTCCCATGGATCAAATTATCACGCGAGCTGACTATTCCTACAAAGGTGCTCTGCTACCTCTTGAGCACTGCGTTGGTTTTCCCGAAGAGGAAGGGATGATGCAGCAAAGTAGCGTAAGTATTTCCCTCAGTTTTTGAGAACCAAGGTATCAATCCAGTAGGAGGCTACGCGCGAGTCCCTCGCACCTGCACAAAACAAATAAATCCTCGCAACCAACGCAAATAGGGGTTGTCAATCCCTATAGGGCCACTTACGAGAGTGAGATCTGATAGATATGATAATATAATATTTCTGGTATTTTTATGATAAAATATGCAAAGTAAAATAAAGGCAAATTAAATAGCAAAGGAAATAACTAAGTAGTAGGAGATCAATATGATAAAGATAGACCCGCGGCCATAGGTTTCACCAGTAGCTTCTCTCAAGAGCATAAGTATTCTACGGTGGGTGAACAAATTACTATTGAGCAATTGACAGAATTGAGCATAGTTATGAGAATATCTAGGTATGATCATGTATATAGGCATCACATCTGAGACAAGTAGACCGACTCTTGCCTGCATCTACTACTATTACTCCACTCATCGACCGCTATCCAGCATGCATCCAGAGTATTAAGTTAAAAACAGAGTAACGCAAAAACAGAGTAACGCCTTAAGCAAGATGACATGATGTAGAGAGATAAATTCATGCAATATGAAATAAACCCCATCTTGTTATCCTCGATGGCAACGATGCAATACGTGCCTTGCTGCCCCTTCTGTCACTGGGAAAGGACACCGCAAGATCGAACCCAAAGCTAAGCACTTCTCCCATGGCTACCAATCTAGTTGGCCAAACCAACGGATAATTTGAAGAGACTTGCGAAGATAACCAATCATACATAAAAGAATTCAGAGAAGATTCAAATATTATTCATAGATAGACTTGATCAAAACCCACAATTCATCGGTCTCAACAAACACACCGCAAAAAGGAAGATTACATCGAATAGATTCTCCACAAGAGAGGGGGGAAACTTTGTATTGAGATCCAAAGAGAGAGAAGAAGCCATCTAGCTACTAAACTATGGACCCGAAGGTCTGAGGTAAACTACTCACACTTCATCGGAGAGGCTATGATGATGTAGAAGCCCTCCGTGATGACGGCCCTCTCCGGCGGAGCTCCGGAACAGGCCCCAAGATGGGATCTCGTGGATACAGAAAGTTGCGGCGGTGGAATTAGGTTTTTGGCTCCTGTCTTCTGATCGTTTGGGGGTACGTAGGTATATATAGGAGGAAGGAGTACGTGTGGAGGCTCCGAGGGGCCCACGAGGCAGGGGGCGCGCCCTAGGGGGGGCGCCCCACCCTCGTGACCGCCTCTTTGTTCCTTGGAGTAGGGTCCAAGTCTCCTGGATCACGTTCGGTGAGAAAATCACGTTCCCGAAGGTTTTATTCCGTTTGGACTCCGTTTGATATTCTGTTTCTCGAAACACTGAAATAGGCAAAAAACAACAATTCTGGGCTGGGCCTCCGGTTAAAAGGTTAGTCCCAAAAATAATATAAAAGTGGAAAATAAAGCCCAATATAGTCCAAAACAGTAGATAATATAGCATGGAGCAATCAAAAATTATAGATACGTTGGAGACGTATCAGGTTGGAGACGTATCAAGCATCCCCAAGCTTAATTCCTGCTCGTCGTCGAGTAGGTAAATGATAAAACAGAATTTTTGATGCGGAGTGCTACTTGGCATAATTTTAATGTAATTCTTCTTAATTGTGGTATGAATATTCTGATCCGAAAGTTTCAAGACAAAAGTTCATATTGACATAAAAATAATAATACTTCAAGCATACTAACAAAGCAATTATGTCTTCTCAAAATAACATGGCTAAAGAAAGTTATCCCTACAAAATCATATAGTCTGGCTATGCTCTATCTTCACCACACAAAATATTTAAATCATGCACAACCCCGATGACAAGCTAAGCAATTGTTTCATACTTTTGACATTCTCAAAACTTTTGCAATCTTCACGCAATACATGAGCGTGAGCCATGGATATAACACTATAGGTGGAATAGAGTGGTGGTTGTGGAGAAGACAAAAAGGGAGAAGATAGTCTCACATAACTAGGCATATCAACGGGCTATGGAGATGCCCATCAATAGATATCAATGTGAATTAGTAGGGATTGCCATGCAATGGATGCACTAGAGCTATAAGTATATGAAAGCTCAAAAAGAAACTAAGTGGGTGTGCATCCAACTTGCTTGCTCATGAAGACCTAGGGCAATTTGAGGAAGCCCATCATTGGAATATACAAGCCAAGTTCTATAATGATAGATTCCCACTAGTATATGAAAGTGATAACATGAGAGACTCTCTATTATGAAGATCATGGTGCTACTTTGAAGCACAAGTGTGGTAAAAGGATAGTAACATTGTCCCTTCTCTCTTTTTCTCTCATTCATTTTTTTATTTGGGCCTTCTCTCTTTTTTATGGCCTCTTTTCTTTCTTTTTTTATTTGGGCTTCTTTGGCCTCTTCTATTTATTTTTCGTCCGGAGTCTCATCCCGACTTGTGGGGGAATCATAGTCTCCATCATCCTTTCCTCACTGGGACAATGCTGTAATAATGATGATCATCACACTTTTATTTTTCTTACAACTCAACAATTACAACTCGATACTTAGAACAAAATATGACTCTATGTGAATGCCTCCGGCGGTGTACCGGGATATGCAATATGACAATGATGGAGTGTGTCATAATAAACGGAACGGTGGAAAGTTGCATGGCAATATATATCGGAATGACTATGGAAATTCCTTAATATGTAGGTATGGTGGCTGTTTTGAGGAAGGTATATGGTGGGTGTATGATACCGACGAAAGGTGCGCGGTATTAGAGAGGCTAGCAAAGGTGGAAGGATGAGAGTGTGTATAATCCATGGACTCAACATTAGTCATAAAGAACTCATATACTTATTGCAAAAATCTACAAGTTATCAAAGCAAATATTACGCGCATGCTCCAAGGGGGATAGATTGGTAGGAAAAGACCATCGCTCGTCCCCGACCGCCACTCATAAGGAAAGCAATCAAAAAATAAATCATGCTCCGACTTTAGCACATAACGGTTCACCATACGTGCATGCTACGGGAATCACAAACTTCAACACAATTATTTCTCAAATTCACAACTACTCATATAGCATGACTTTAATATCACCATCTTTATATCTCAAAACAATTATCAAGTATCAAACTTATCATAGTATTCAACACACTGATAAGATTTTTTATTATTATTCTTGAATACCTAGCATATTAGGATTTTAAGCAAATTACCATGCTATTAAGACTCTCAAAATAATCTAAGTGAAGCATGAGAGATCAATAGTTTCTATAAAACAAATCCACACCGTGCTCTAAAAGATATAAGTGAAGTACTAGAGCAAAATTATATGACTCAAAAGATATAAGCGAAGCACATAGAGTATTCTAACAAATTCCAAATCATGTATGGAGCTCTCAAAAGGTGTGTACAGCAAGGATTATTGTGGTAAACTAACAAGCAAAGACTCAAATAATACAAGACGCTCCAAGCAAAGCACATATCATGTGGCGAATAAAAATATAGCTCCAAGTAAAGCTACCGATAGAAGTAGACGAAAGAGGGGATGCCTTCCGGGGCATCCCCAAGCTTTGGCTTTTAGGTGTCCTTAGATTATCTTGGGGGTGCCATGGGCATCCCCAAGATTAGGCTCTTTCCACTCCTTGTTCCATAATCCGTCAAATCTTTACCCAAAACTTGAAAACTTCACAACACAAAACTTAAAGTAGCAAATCTCGTGAGCTCCGTTATCGAAAGAAAATAAAAGACCACTTCAAGGTACTATAATGAACTCATTATTTATTTATATTGGTGTTATACCTACTGTATTACAACTTATCTATGGTTTATAAACTATTTTACTAGCCATAGATTCATCAAAATAAGCAAACAACACACGAAAAACAGAATCTGTTAAAAACAGAACAGTCTGTAGTAATCTGTATCTAGCGCAAGATCTGGAACCCCAAAAATTCTAAAATAAATTGCTGGACATGAGGAATTTATGTATTAATCATCTGCAGAAATAATTAACGAAATATCACTCTCCAAATAAAAATGACAGCAGTTCTCGTGAGCGCTAAAGTTTCTGTTTTTTACAGCAAGTTCAACAAGACTTTCCCCAAGTCTTCCCAACGGTTCTACTTGGCACAAAAACTAATTAAACAAAAAAAACACAACCAAAACAGAGGCTAGATAAATTATTTATTACTAAACAGGAGCAAAAAGCAAGGAATAAAAATAAAATTGGGTTGCCTCCCAACAAGCGCTATCGTTTAACGCCCCTAGCTAGGCATGACAAGCAAGAATAGATCTAGGTATTGCCATAATAGTAAGATAAATTATTAAAACTCATTTCATATTCTCTATGTTTGGCAGCTAGTTTTCTTTGAGGCAAGCAAAAGTAATCAAAAGGGCTAAATTTAATGGGACAAAAGTCCCCAATATCAACCTTGGGAGGTATAGGTTCCTCCTTTGGTCCATCATATTGCACAACCAATTCATCATTATAAGCATTCTTTTGACAGAACTTTGTGAGCCTATATTCAAGAGAATATCCTAGTTCATTATTTCTAATAGCCAAACCGTCATTAAGTTCAGAAATTCTACCAACTAAAACATTGGTAGGAACCCTTTTTCTAAGATTTTCATTAAAAGCAACATAATCTAGAGATTGAAAGCGCATTATTTCTTCTTGATCAAAGATGATAGCCTCTATGGGAGGACGGCAAGTGTCCACCCTATAATGTGCAAAGATTTCTTTGGCCTCTTTTATTATGAATCTAAACTCATGAGCCAAAAAGATAGTAGCGGCACGCTTAACAGAAGAATGCTCAATATTAGAAAATTCCAGGAAAATCCTTTGTATAGAAGGATGCATGGCAATAGAGTCCGCAAGACTACTAGTTCTATGAAGAATAGAACTACCCATAGTAGGCAAAGCACCGGCACAAGTAAAGAAATCTTGAATAACTCCTTTTCCAATAATATTACCACTACCAACACAGAATCTTTTTATATGCGAGATAGTGGGTTCTTTAGTAGGAGCATCAGAATTATTATCAACAATAGTTTCCCCAATTTCAGACATAGAGGAAGAAGGTAAAGGACTAGACATAATGACAAGCAAACAAACTAACACACAAGCAAACAAAAAGCAAGCGGGAAAAAGAGGCAAATAGAGAGGGAGGATAGAGAGAGAGGGTGAATAAAACAGCAAGGGTGAAGTGGGGGAGAGGAAAAGGAGAGGCAAATGGCAAATAATGTAATGCGGGAGATAAGGGTGTGTGATGGGTACTTGGTATGTTGACTTTTGTGTAGACCTCCCTGGCAACGGCGCCAGAAATCCTTCTTGCTACCTCTTGAGCACTGCGTTGGTTTTCCCCGAAGAGGAAGGGATGATGCAGCAAAGTAGCGTAAGTATTTCCCTCAGTTTTTGAGAACCAAGGTATCAATCCAGTAGGAGGCTACGCGTGAGTCCCTCGCACCTGCACAAAACAAATAAATCATCGCAACCAACACAAATAGGGGTTATCAATCCCTATAGGGCCACTTACGAGAGTGAGATCTGATAGATATGATAAGATAATATTTTTGGTATTTTTATGGTAAAAGATGCAAAGTAAAATAAAGGCAAAGTAAATAGCAAAGGAAATAACTAAGTAGTAGGAGATCAATATGATAAAGATAGACCCGGGGGCCATAGGTTTCACTAGTGGCTTCTCTCAAGAGCATAAGTATTCTACGGTGGGTGAACAAATTACTATTGAGCAATTGACAGAATTGAGCATAGTTATGAGAATATCTAGGTATGATCATGTATATAGGCATCACGTCCGACACAAGTAGACCGACTCCTGCCTGCATCTACTACTATTACTCCACTCATCGACCACTATCCAGCATGCATCTAGAGTATTAAGTTAAAAACAGAGTAATGCCTTAAGCAAGATGACATGATGTAGAGGGATAGACTCATGCAATATGAAGAAAACCCCATCTTGTTATCCTCGATGGCAACAATACAATACGTGCCTTGCTGCCCTTACTGTCACCGGGAAAGGACACTGCAAGATTGAACCCAAAGCTAAGCACTTCTCCCATTGCAAGAAAGATCAATCTAGTAGGCCAAACCAAACTGATAATTCGAAAAGACTTGCAAAGATAATAAATCATACATAAAAGAATTCAGAGAAGATTCAAATATTATTCATAGATAGACTTGATCATAAACCCACAATTCATCGGTCTCAACAAACACACCGCAAAAAGAAGATTACATCGGATAGATCTCCACAAGAGAGGGGGAGAACATTGTATTGAGATCCGAAAAGAGAGAAGAAGCCATCTAGCTACTAACTATGGACCCATAGGTCTGAGGTAAACTACTCACACTTCATCGGAGGGGCTATGGTGTTGATGTAGAAGCCCTCCGTGATCGATGCCCCCTCCGGCGGAGCTCCAAAACAGGCCCCAAGATGGGATCTCGTGGATACAGAAAGTTACGGCAGTGGAATTAGGGTTTTGGCTCCTGTTCTGATCATTTGGGGGTACGTGGATATATATAGGAGGAAGGAGTACGTCGGTGGAGCAACAGGGGGCCCATGAGGGTGGAGGGTGCGCCTGGTGGGGGTGGGCGCGCCCCCTACCTCGTGGCCTCCTGTTTCCTTTCTTGACGTAGGGTCTAAGTCTCCCTGGTCTTATTCGTTGAGAAAATCACGTTCCCGAAGGTTTCATTCCGTTTGGACTCCGTTTGATATTCCTTTTCTTCGAAACCCTAAAACTGGCAAAAACATCAATTCTGCGCTGGGCCTCCGGTTAATAGGTTAGTCGCAAAAATAATATAAAAGTGGATAATAAAGCCCAATAATGTCCAAAACAGTAGATAATATGGCATGGAGCAATCAAAAATTATTGATACGTTGGAGACGTATCATGCTCCACCACATACCCGGTACCCGCGAATGCAGCAATCGTGCACCTAGGGTTTTAGGGTTTATTTGTTAACATCGCCTTTACGTAACACTCATGTGTGCGAGACAGTGAGAGGCCGACTGTGTGCGTGCGCCTCTTCTCTTCGTATATGTACTCCACCGTTTGTCTGGTGTCCAAAAAATTATAATAACTACTAGCAATGTGCCAATGCGTTGCCACATGATCAAAGTAGATTAATACATATTCACCGATTTGATAGAAAGAAAGTCTAGTTTTGAAATACGTATATCACTAAAAATATGTTATGTTTCACTCAAAATATATTCCTTTAGCGGTTTTGATGAGATAAGGGAGGAATGCTGTTGGTTTCAAGATCCGAGAAGTGGTATATTTCTAATTTCTACTCTTACTAGCAAGATGCCCGTGCGTTGCACGGAACATCAAGATCTTGTGGGAGAAAGGGATGAACGAGGGAAGGCCTTATCTGCAAATGTGGTGAAGAGTGCGGGTAAATTGCCATATTTTCCTTCCTATCCATCAGATATAAATCGGACGACCTGCATTGCAGGATGGTAGGCCCACCATCATCACCAACTCTATTTTTTATCCCTACTCTTATAAAAAGCATTGTCGGTGATGATCGTGTGCCTGCCATCCTGCAATATAGGCTGTCCGATCTATATCTGACGGATAGGAAGGAAACTATGGCAATTTTGCAAAAAGATACCCACACCCCTCTCCACATTTGCAAATAAGGCCTTCCCTCGTTCATCCTTTTCCCCCACAAGATAAACTACTCATACAAATGCATCTTGATGTTCCGTGCAACGCATGGGCATCTTGCTAGTTGTTGCAAAAAGCCCATGTGTGTGTGAGAGAGAGGGAGAGTGGAGGAGGACGGACTGCATGTGTGACAAAGACACAAGGAGTGTGTGTGCGATAGGTATTAGCTTAAAATGAGGCGATATTGTGTGTGTGCACGATCGAGAGGGCATGTCACAAGAAGGGAAGAAAAATCTACATAGATACAAGGAGCGGGAGAGAGACATGTATGCGATGGTGGAAGCACGAGTGTGCGGGTGTATAAACCTATCTAGAGGCTAGCTAGTCGATAAATGTTTGTGAGAGAAATACGAGTCGGGGTGCGAAAGCGAGAGTTTTGTGTGTGAGAGAGAGACGGTAGTCGGGAAGGGGAGTGGAAGCAGGAGTTGTGTATGTGTGTGTCTGTGTGAGAGAGAGAGGAGACGGTAGTCAGGGTTGTTTGATCAGTAAACAAATGAATAATATCAGTGTGGGATGGAGACGAAAAGGAGACCGCAACAAATGCTGTGTCCACAGGAGAGAGAGAGAGAATAATTTTAGTGGTATGAGTCATATGTAGAGACATATAGGACGTGTGAGAAAATCCCATAGAGAGAAAGACAAAGTGAAAGACGAGTGGAGACTGTGTGTGTGGCGGTGAAAAAGAAAGCTTAGGTACCGAGTGATACCAGAGAACAGTAGAGACGTGAGAGATAATGAAAACCGTGTAATGTAAAATGATATGGAGAGTGTGACACTTCTCAAGGGAGACGTCGAGAGACCATGTTTGCGAGGATAGGAGAAACATGAAGTGAGCGTGCGGGTGAGCTGGAGAAAAGAGAGTGATAGCTACCTGAAGGAGCATGCACGCGAGAGAGATGGGCCTGAAAGGAGTGAACAAAAAAGGGATTCAAATATTTGAATTCGAGATGATGATACATGTAATCCATACTCAAACCAAAATTGATC
>NC_053023.1:33494323-33667470 GCF_003073215.2 Triticum urartu | reverse complement strand
TCGGTGAGACCGAGATCCCATCGGTGAGACCGAAATGATTAGGGTTTGGCAGTGGCTTATGACAAGTGAAACTCGGTGGCGCCGGATAGGAAGAATCGGTAGGACCGAGTTTGGCTTAGGGTTTAGGTCATATGTGGAAGTGGGAAAGTAGCTGAGGATTTTGGAGCATATCATTAAGCACATAAGGCAAGAGGCTCATTAAGCAACACCTCATCCCTCCTTGATAGTATTGGCTTTTCCTATGGACTCAATGTGATCTTGGATCACTAAAATGTGAAATGAATAGTCTTGAGCTTGAAGCTTTAGCCAATCCTTTGTCCTTAGCATCTTGAAGGAGTTCCCACAACCTTTAGTACATGCCACTCCATTGTTGAACTTACCTGAAACATGCTAGATAGAAATGTTAGTCCAACAAGAGATATGTTGTCATCAATTATCAAAACCACCTAGGGAGCACTTGTGCTTTCAATCTCCCCCTTTTTGGTAATTGATGGCAACATACATCAAAGCTTTAGATAAAGATATAAAGAACAACAAGTGAAGCTTTGGAAGTACATGTAACGAGCATAGGCTCCCCCTACATGTATGCATTCACGTAAATATGAAATATAGAGGCATGTGAGAGCATAACTATGACAGAGTAGGCAATGTGTTACATGCATCTTGGCCATATGCATCAGAGCAAAAGATTATCAAGGAAAATACCTTCATGCTCATGAGTCCTTCTTGCAAAGAGTATGTACATAAGCAAGAACTCCTCATACTCATGATTTTGATGCATATACTTACCTTGTGGTCTTGAGTTGGCTTAGGATGGAATGGACCTGCACAACAAGGTTAGATAACACAGGTACGTCCACTAGCCAGAGCAAACAAAAGAAACCACAAGAATACCAAGACTGGGATGACATGTAGAGAGTGAGTACAAGGTACCACATTGAATTCAACATGTCCCCAAGAATAAAGATATGCAATGAATTTGACTGATTTCTTTTCCTTAGGTGTCTTGCTCCCCCTGAATCGTACATGGGATATTGGGAGAAGATAGGAAACAGAAAATCAGAGCTGAAAGATATGAATAGAACTTAATTCAAATGAGTTCATATGAACATGTCTTTCCCCCAAAAAGACATGCGGCATCTCTCCTCTTGAACATCAAGCATCTGGGATCCTTGAGTATTCTCTCCCCCTTGGAGATTTCTTTCTCCCCCTTAATATATGGGATCCTTGAGTATTCTCTCCCCCTGATGATAAGCTTTGATGTGATCTCTCTCTCCCCCTTTGACATCAATTTCCAAGAAGGTTTTTTCCTGGAATCCGTTGAATAGGTTTGGTCCTTGAGATTCAGCATAAAGCAGTGAATAAAACTGTGATGCTTGTAGAGGACAAGATTCATTGAGTGGAGCTGGATGAGAGGAAATATAGAGTATGTGGCAAACTGGTTTTTCCTGTTGCGAAATCGGTGGCACCGAGTGACATGTTTCGGTAGTACCGAAGGGATTCGGTTGGACCGAAAATGGCAATTCGGTGAAACCGAGTTCATCACAGAGAAAAACACTTGTCACTTCAGCTCACTAGTCAAGTAAGATCTCACAAAGATTTGCAATGAATTAGCTGAAAGATTTGCAAGTAATTTGATGCAGAAATATGCAGAACAAAAACCAAAAAGAAAAGAGTGAAAGTTTCTAGATGAAGTTTTTTTTGTTTGAAAAAGAAGGAAACAAATATGCAAGGGACAAATGCAATAACTCAGAAAAGAGCACAGGAGAACTTCATCTAGAATTGGGCGGTGACATAGTCACCTATGTTAGAGTATATTGACTTAGGAGTCAAGTGAGGACACTTGATCATAGGTCATACTCATCGTTTAAGCTCAAAATGGGGTTACCATTTTTCGTTCAAGCATCTTGATGTATTCACATCTTGTTGAGTTGCTTTGACTCATGTCTTGGAGTAAAGCTTATCTAAGATGGAATAACATACCTTGGGTGGTGGTGTGGTTCTTGCTCATGTAGTTGAACTTGTGTGGGTGCTCAAGGTTGATGTAGTTCATCAAGAGTTGGGAGCACCACTTGGAGTTTGAGTTCATCTACCTACATGGGTTAGTTCTTGCAAGGAATAGCACTTGTGTATCCAAAAATGACAATCATGAAGCTTAACATAGAATTTGTCAAAGGATATGTTTGAGTGGTTTTGTGCTTCCCTGTCTTCAACCACTATTGTGTAGAGTCTTGGTGATGTAGAGATTGCTCAAGATATGAGTGAGTCGCAATCTCATGGAATTAGATTCAACCAAGCACCTACATGGGTTAGACAACATGCAAGGTGCAAATATATCCAAGACATAAGATAGTTATCATAAGAGATATATCATGGATTAGTCATAAGCTCATGTCTTGCATGTATCCAATGGAGTTTCTACTCCAAGTTCGAAGCATCAATGATGTTCAATTCTCCTCTCAACCTGCAAAACACTTTCTCATCAAGTGGTTTAGTAAATATATCCGCTAATTGCTTGTCGGTGCGAACATGCTTAAGATTGATGTCACCCTTAGCAACATGATCTCGAATGAAATGATGACGAACTTCAATATGCTTAGTTTGAGAATGTTGTACAGGATTATGACCAATTTTGATAGCACTTTCATTGTCACAAAGCAGTGGAACATGTTTCACATAAATCCCATAATCTTTAAGAGTTTGGGTCATCCAAAGTAATTGAGCGCAACATGAACCAGCGGCAATGTATTCCGCTTCGGCGGTGGATAAGGATACCGAGTTTTGTTTCTTGGAAGACCAAGACACAAGAGATCTGCCAAGAAATTGACAAGTACCCGAAGTGGACTTTCTATCAACCTTGTCTCCGGCATAATCCGAGTCGGAATAGCCAACAAGATCAAAAGAAGACCTCTTAGGATACCAAATGCCAAAATTTGGTGTATGGATTAAATATCTCACTATCCTTTTCACAGCCTTAAGATGACAATCTTTAGGAACAGCTTGATATCGTGCACACATGCACACACTTAGCATAATATCGGGACGTGAAGCACATAGGTATAACAATGAACCAATCATAGAGCGATAAACCTTTTGATCAACCGGTTCACCATCTTTGGTCAAATCACTATGTCCACTAGTAGGCATGGGTGTAGACATACCTTTGCATTCTTGCATATTGAACTTCTTGAATAAGTCCTTGGTGTACTTTGTTTGAGAGACAAATGTACCTTCCTTAGTTTGCTTGATTTGCAACCCGAGAAAGAATTTGAGTTCACTCATCATAGACATCTCAAACTTCTCTGACATTAGCTTTCCAAACTTTTCACTAAAGAGAGGGTTAGTTGAACCAAATATGATATCATCAACATAAATTCGGCATACGAATAGTTCTCCATTAACCCTTTTAGTAAAAAGAGTAGAATCAATTTTACCAATTTCAAAACCACTTGTAGTAAGGAACTTGGTCAAGCATTTATACCATGCTCTAGGAGCTTGTTTAAGACCATAAAGAGCTTTGTGAAGTTTGTAAACATGATTTGGTTTCTTAGGATTGATAAAGCCGGGAGGTTGTTTGACATAAACTTCCTCCTCTATTTCACCATTTAGAAAAGGACTTTTAATGTCCATTTGGTACAAGGTGATATTATGGTGATTAGCATAGGCAAGTAAGATGCGAATGGACTCAAGTCTAGCAACGGGAGCATATGTCTCACCATAGTCCATACCTTCGACTTGTGTGTACCCTTGGGCGACGAGACGTGCTTTGTTGCGAACCACTTGTCCATCTTCATCTTGCTTGTTGCGAAACACCCATTTGGTACCAATGATGTTGTGATTGTTGTCGGGCTTCTCGACCAATGTCCAAACTTGGTTTCTCTCAAAATTATGTAGCTCTTCATGCATAGCGTTTATCCAGTCCGGATCTTCCAATGCTTCTTCAACCTTCATAGGTTCAATGCTAGAGATGAATGAATAGTTTTCACAAAAGTTAGCTAAACGAGTTTTTGAGCGAGTGATTCTCCCGGTTTGTATATCATTGAGGATTTGCTCGACGGGATGATCTTTGGAAATTCTTGCTCGAACTCATGAGAGCTTTTGCTTGGGTCTTCGTTGAACATCTTCTTCATCTTGTTCTTATTCTTGGCCTTCTTCATTGTTGACGTCGTCGTTCTCTTTTCGTGGTGGAGAAGGAGGTTGTTGATGTTCATCTTGACGTACTTCCTCGTTTTCTTCATCTTGATGTGTCCCACTTGTGGATGCTTCCGTGTCGATTCTTGGTTCACCTTGTCGTGAAGTAGAAGCTTCCACTTGGACGGATGAAGTACTCTCCTTCACCTCCGTTGGACGAATTTTGCCGATGGACAAGTCTTGAATTGCTTCTGAAGAGTCTTTGTCTCCTACATCAATTGGCAATTGCTCTACTTGCGAGCCATTAGATTCATCAAACTTCACATCTACCGTCTCTTCAACCTTTCGGGTGAAATTGTTGTAGACACGGTAAGTGTGAGAGTTTGAGCCATAACCAAGTAGAAAACCTTCATGAGTTTTAGGAGCAAACTTTGAACGACGATGCTTATCAAGAATGTAGCACTTTGAGCCGAATACTCGAAAATATCCAACTTGGGGTTTGTTACCGGTGAGAAGCTCGTATGCCGTCTTGCCGAGTAGCTTGTGAAGATATAAGCGATTTGTTGCGTGACAAGCTGTCTCAACCGCTTCTGCCCAAAAGTGCTTTGGCGTCTTGTATTCATCAAGCATCGTTCTTGCCATTTCGATGAGCGTCCGGTTCTTCCTCTCAACAACTCCGTTTTGTTGAGGTGTGTACGTAGCCGAGAACTCGTGTGAAATCCCTTCTTCATCAAGAAAGGTGTTCACATTTGCGTTCTTGAACTCCGTTCCTTTGTCACTCCGAACCTTCTTGATCTTCACATCAAACTGATTTTGGGCCTTCCTAGCGAAGTTTCTGAAGATCTTCTGGACCTGCGACTTGTCATTAAGAAAGAACACCCACGTAAATCTTGAAAAATCATCAACTATAACTAGACCAAAAGAATTTCCACCGAGACTCTTGTAGGCGTTGGGACCAAAAAGATCCATGTGAAGTAGCTCGAGTGGCCTCCTTGTGGTCATGATGTTCTTCACGGGATGCCTTCCTCCAACCTGTTTACCTGCTTGACAAGCACTGCAAAGTCTATCCTTATCAAATATGACATCGTTAACTCCAAGGATATGATTTCCCTTAATAAGCTTGTCAAGGTTTCTCATGCCAACGTGACCTAGTCGTCTATGCCACAACCAACCTTTTGAGGATTTAGCAACAAAGCAAGTTTTAGGTTGTGCCTTTTTAGAGAAATCGACAATGTAAAGATCACCTCTACGCATACCCGTAAAGACCATTCTATGATTGTCTCGACGAAATACTTGGCAATCTACCTCAGTAAATAGGACATTCAAACCGAAATCACCAAGTCTAGATACTGAAAGTAAGTTGTAGCCAAGAGATTCAACGAGCATGACATTTTGAATGGAACTATCATGTGAGATGGCCACCTTACCAAGGCCAACCACTTTACCCTTTGAATTATCACCAAAGGTGACATATTTTCGAGGGCCGTCATTTTCAGCAAGCTCACGAAACATCTCTTCATCTCCTGTCATATGATCAGTACATCCACTATCAAGAACCCATTCCTTTCCTCCTGATTCATATCCCCGAAGATTTGCCATAAGACCAAAATGTCTCATTGCATCATCAAGATCGAAGTCACTATCATCATCATCATAATATTCATGTTCATCATGATCTTGTGACTCATCATTTCCTAGAGAGGGTAATTCATTAGATAAATGATTATCAAAGTGGTCACTTTTATGAATTCTTATAGCTTTGAATATGATATCATTAATGATTCCAACATCTCCTTTAGCATGCTTAAGATTGGCAAGTTCAAAAAGCATTTACCAAAACTGGGATCACTAGAGTTCATCTTACTCAAGGCAATAGATTTATGGAGAATTTCATCCAAAGTTTTCAAGGAATGATTGGGAAATCGTTCCTCAAGAAATTTCCATATAGTATAGGCACAATTTTGAGTAGGCAAGCTAGCAATCAAATTTTTGGGCAATCCTCTAATGATAAGCTCAATAGTTCTAAGATTGCGAATCATGTCAATGTCTTCATCTAGGGTGGGATGCAAAGGATTAATATGAGGTGCACAAGGGCTAGCAATATACTTGTTCAAATGATATTGATTGAAGATTACAAGCATCTCATTTTTCCACTCATGAAAGTACTCTCCATCAAGAAAAGGCACTCTATGCCTAAGACTCCCTAATGTAGACACATCCATCTTCCTCCAATGGTGATTAAACCAAGGCAATGGAGACCAAAGCTCTGATACCACTTGTAGGATCTAGAAGTAGATGTTTCTAGAGGGGGGTGATTAGACACATAATGCTCAAGTTGCAATTTTTAAGCTTTTTCGGTTTAAGTGGAGTTTAGGCACAATTTCAGCACACACAATACATGTCAAGCAAGCATGCAAAGAGTATATGAGCAGCGGAATGTAAAGCATGCAACTTGCAAGAATGTAAAGGGAAGGGTTTGGAGAGATCAAACGCAATTGGAGACACGGATGTTTTTCCCGTGGTTCGGATAGGTGGTGCTATCCTACATCCACGTTGATGGAGACTTCAACCCACGAAGGGTAACGGTTGCGCGAGTCCACACAGGGCTCCACCCAAGGGTAACGGTTGCGCGAGTCCACACAGGGCTCCACCCACGAAGGGTCCACGAAGAAGCAACCACCCACAAAGGGTCCACGAAGAAGCAACCTTGTCTATCCCACCATGGCCATCGCCCACGCAGGACTTGCCTCACTAGCGGTAGATCTTCACGAAGTAGGCGATCTCCTTGCCCTTACAAACTCCTTGGTTCAACTCCACAATCTTGTCGGAGGCTCCCAAGTGACACCTAGCCAATCTAGGAGACACCACTCTCCAAGAAGTAACAAATGGTGTGTAGGTAATGAACTCCTTGCTCTTGTGCTTCAAATGATAGTCTCCCCAACACTCAACTCTCTCATAGGATTTGGATTTGGTGGAAAGAAGATTTGAGTGGAAAGCAACTTGGGAAGGCTAGAGATCAAGATTCATATGGTAGGAATGGAATGTCTTGGTCTCAACACATGAGTAGGTGGTTCTCTCTCAGAACATGTGAGTTGGAATGGTGTATGCGTTCTGATGGCTCCCTCACCGAATGAAGAGGAGGTGGAGGGGTATATATAGCCTCCACACAAAATCCAACCGTTACACAGTTTTCCAATCTCGGTGGGACCGAATCATAAACTCGGTCGGACCGAAAATGTAAACCTAGTGACCGTTAGAGATTTCGGTGGGACCGACTGGATCAACTCGGTGGGACCGATGTGCTAGGGTTAGGGTAAATCCAAAACTCGGTTTGACCAATTACTCAAACTCGGTGGTACCGATTTGGGTAATAAGTGAAACTGAGATTTGGCCAAGCAAACTCGGTGGAACCGATTGCATATCTCGGTGGGACCGAGAATATTGCAATGGGTAACAGAGAGTTTGCAAGCCCATCTCGGTGAGACCGAGATCCCATCGGTGAGACCGAAATGATTAGGGTTTGGCAGTGGCTTATGACAAGTGAAACTCGGTGGCGCCGGATAGGAAGAATCGGTAGGACCGAGTTTGGCTTAGGGTTTAGGTCATATGTGGAAGTGGGAAAGTAGCTGAGGATTTTGGAGCATATCATTAAGCACATAAGGCAAGAGGCTCATTAAGCAACACCTCATCCCTCCTTGATAGTATTGGCTTTTCCTATGGACTCAATGTGATCTTGGATCACTAAAATGTGAAATGAAGAGTCTTGAGCTTGAAGCTTTAGCCAATTCTTTGTCCTTAGCATCTTGAAGGAGTTCCCACAACCTTTAGTACATGCCACTCCATTGTTGAACTTACCTGAAACATGCTAGATAGAAATGTTA
Organism: Triticum urartu; assembly: GCF_003073215.2. Taxonomy (NCBI): domain Eukaryota; kingdom Viridiplantae; phylum Streptophyta; class Magnoliopsida; order Poales; family Poaceae; genus Triticum; species Triticum urartu. The sequence continues at coordinate 33,659,458 of NC_053023.1, read as the reverse complement.
GTCCAACAAGAGATATGTTGTCATCAATTATCAAAACCACCTAGGGAGCACTTGTGCTTTCAGAAGTAATGGGCAAGCACCTTGTCGTCGCGAGCCCCAGCGGCTTGCATCGCGATGGTGTAGATGCTAAGGAACTCCGACGGGTGAGTCTTGCCGTTGTAGTTCTCGTCGATGTTAGGCTTGAATGTGCGGTGAGTGGGCCACTGGAACTGTCGTAGCTCACGGGTAAAGGCTGGGCAACCCACCTCGTAAGGTAGGCCACCAGAGCCCCCGGAGCTGCATGGTCCACAGTGGGTCCTATTCGCCTATCCGACTAATGGCGTGCTTCACGCCGCCGCTTGATAGTGGTTCGAGCGTCTTCATGGGCTCGCTCCCGAAGAACTTGGCGTTGATCATGGTGGGTGTGTGGGTCGGACGACTCTATGGAAATGTTATCACAAGAGTCGTCCCGACGGACCGGCACCCGCAGTGACTGGCGTGGAGGAGGAGAATGTATCGTGGCCGTAGCGCCTCCGGTCCTTCCACCACTGGCATGCGGTGGCTCGATGGAGCGCCGGCCCGAGGGCCCCGTTGGTCGCGGCTCGTCTTTGTTGGAGATGCCAATGAGGCTCTGGATGGTGGCTTTCCACTCGTCGAGCTTTTCCGCAGCAGGAGGGAAGTCTAGGAGCAACTGCGCGCGCTAAGGCTTCTGCTGGCGTAGGTGGCAGCGAAAGCTCCATGGACCATGACGCGCTCCGACTTCTAACCACGTTAGAAGGAGCTCTATCACGGCCTCACGGCTGTGCGCCATTTTTGCCAGCGCCTCGGTGTGCATGCTGGTCTTCTACGTCCCGTGAATGATGCACATGACTCTTCCCGCGGCGGCGCCCGGGGTCACTAGCGTGGTGACGCTACTCGCCGTGTACAACCTGGGAAGAGCGTGTCGTGGGCGCCGGCGTAGGCATCTTAGAAGTCGCCGCTTCGCCCGTAGGTGGCACGATGCCGCCCTTGGAGGGCCCCGCGCCATCTGCGGGGGCACGGCTTCGTCTTTGGACTTGGTGGCGGGCGGCTCATTGTCTCGTGCAAGAACGACGCCGCTCGCCAAGCTTTGGCTACCAGAGCGATGTGGGTGTTCGCAGGCCGCGCCTCGGCTTCCATCCACGACCACCCCGTCGCCCGCCCGCCTTGGCACGGGCCGTTCGGCTCCGGATGAACCGATCGAGTGATCGCCTTCTTCTTGGGAGCCATGGTGATGAAGAACTGCTAGACTAACTGCTAGACCAGATTTTCACAACTGCGCTGCCCCTACCTGGCGTGCCAAAGATGTCGGTGGAAACGACACCTATGGGATCACTGGAATCCCTTCTACGGTTGGCGGGCACGGGGTTGTGCAAAGAGCGGGTCTAGAAGCCAGCACAAGGATCGTTTACCCAGGTTCGGGCCACGAGGATGCGTAATACCCTAGTCCCGCTTTGGTGTATATTTGAGTGTTCTTGTCCCCTTGAACTAGCTACGGTGCGTGCGTCCTCCAAAAGATCGGAATCCTTCCTCAATACGCCTCGGGCCTCCTTTTATAGTCAAAAGGGGCTGCCACAGTGGCACACAAGAGGTGGAAAGGTATATAGTGTACAAGCTTATCATCTGTCATTACAGGAGAAGGCACATTAAATGCCCTCCTTAGGTGCGCGTCCAGGCCAACGGAGCATGCAGTGCCATGTAGGCTGGAAAGCTACTGAGTTGTCGTGGTGGTAGGGTCTTCACGAAGATCTGCATGCCACCACACAGGTGCTTGACTAATTGGATTAGTACCCACGTACTGCCACGTGGGTACTTTCCTTGGTTGGTGACTCCGCCGCTGAGCTGGGACGGCGATGGGGCGGCAAGGCCTTGCCGCGGTCTTGTGGATGTTCCCGGCAAGGGTCTTGCCAGGTTCTTGTGAGCGCCCTCGGCAAGAGTCTTGCTGGGGGCTTGCGGGTGTCTTTGGCAAGGCGCTTGCCGGGGCCTCGTGGGCATCCTCGGCAAGGAGCCTTGCGGTTGTCTTGTCTTCTGGTCTTCATCTAGAATTTGCAGGCTCTCTGTCTTCACAAAGATCTGCATACCACCATGCAGGCACTCCCCGAGCCTTGGTTCCAACAGTGTCGATGGTGTCAGAACTCTCAGGCTCAAGGGTGGCCGTGATGTTGGCGTTGGGTGAGCTGCCCCGGCAAGGCTCTTGCCAGGGCTGCGTAGGCCGCCTCGGCAAGGGTCTTGTCGGGGGGAGGGGAAGCCCGTTTTGCTGCTCCGTCTTCTGCGCCCTTGGTTGGAGCGCTACTTCGGTATTCTTGTGCCTTTGCTTCCCTCTTCTGCCCTGCTAAGTGTGGTCGCAGGCGCGGCTCTGACTGCCTTTGCACAAGTAAAGGGGTACAAAGAGAGAGACCCTATTTTTGTACACCGACACCTAGCTAAAAGGCATTAAAGAAAATCGCTTCTTGGGAGGCAAACCACATTTACCCCTACTGTTTTTGTTTGTTCACATGATCAAGCTACTGTAGTAATCATGTTTTATTGCTTTTGTTTCAATAAAGTGCCAAGTAAACCCTTTGGGATAGTGTGGATGATAGTTGACTTGAATCTGTGCAAAAACCGAAACTTTTGCGATCAATACAGGAATTTTGGAAATTCACTGGAACGTGCTTTTTATCTAAATTTTTTATAGGTGACAGAGATAAAAATTCTCTACATTGTTCTAATTTTTGAGAATTTTTGGAGTGGCAGAAGTATGGTTGGAGTACAGATTACTACAGACTGTTCTGTTTTTGACAGATTCTGTTTTCAATGCATAGTTTGCTTGTTTTCTAGTTTCTATGGCTTATATTGCTCAATATAAATTTTGGAAACAATATGCTATAGTAGGAATTGTGTGGAAACTATGAATCTTGTCTTTGACAGTACCAAAGTGAAATGGTTTGCTCTTTATCATACTAACCTATCTCACAAAGTCCCGTTAAGTTTGTGTGATTGAAGTTTTCAAGTTTTGGGTGAGCTATCGATATGAGGAGAATAAGGAGTGACAAGACCCTAAGCTTGGGGATGCCCAAGGCACCCCAAGTTAATATCCAAGGAAGATCCAAGCAACTAAGCTTGGGGATGCCCCGGAAGGCATCCCCTCTTTCGTCTCCAACATTATCGATAACCTCACTTGGAGCTATACTTTCACTCATCACATGATATGAGTTTTGCTTGGAGCATCATTTTATTTTGCTAGGATTTGGTTGCTGTTATTTAGAATAATGTTTTGCATCTTTTATTTCAATAAAAATGTCAATATAGGCTTTGTCATTCTTATTTTGCAAGTCTACTTGTTGCTGTTTGAAAACAGAATTTTATCGTTCTTGCAAAAATTCCTGGGAAAAGTCAGAATGTGATAAAATGTTGAAACTTTTTGCACAATAAGCTCTGGTAAATTTTCTACAGTGTGTTAAATTTTCATAAATTTTTTAATTGAATAAGTATAATGAATCTTGCATTCTTTACAGACTGTACTGTTTTGGCAGATTGCTACTGTGGTTGCATTGTTTGCATATGTTTGCTTAATGCTTCTATTTGGGGATAGGAGTTGTCCCTGGGTCTGTTGCCCAGACTGTGCATAGGGACGAGAGCAAGATTGAAGCACCTACCCAAGCTAGAGTACAAGAAACCAAGAGATTCGAAGGACCAACATACATATTAGAGGGACCAAGACCAGACCAGAGGAGCAGGATATCACGAAGAGAAAGGCCCCTTTTGCCGGACAGGCGAGCCCGGCAAGGGGCAAGGCCACCCCTAGAAGCAGACGACCAAGGCGCCCCGGTAGGGCCTGCCGGGGCTCGCGGAGGTAAAAACCACCTCACCAAACACTCCACCACGACCCACGTCGTCCATCAGTGCGGTGTCATGCCGCAAAGTGATTAAGTGGCAGCCATTCGCCACATGGCAGCCATTTTCTACAGGAAGAACCCACAGATGACACCCGTCCTGCGATGTGTCAAGCGAACAGGCGTGGAGATGGCAAGATAGCCCGGCAAGCCTTGTCGGGCAACCAACGACGTGACATTGAGCGGTGCATTTAATGCGCCCTGTCAGCCCGCAGAGTTAGGTATGATAGCACTGTTTGCTATCTTATCAATGTGTAATGACTACTTTGCCACTATGGTAACCCCTTGACCTATAAAAGGAGGCCCATGGCAATGTAGAAAGGGTTAGAAGGTTGGCTAACTCACAACCCCATACGTGCGTAGTCTCTGCTGCCCCGAGGCAACCCCTGTCGGGCAAGACCACCTTTCCACCATCAATCCACCGAAGCAGGAGTAGGGTTTTACGCCTCGCGTCGACCCGAACCTGGGTAAAACTGCCCGCGTGATCTCTGCCTTGCTATCACACGCCCGTCTACTCTTTGTGCAACACGACGCCCCCCTGCCGAACTAGGAAGGGGCTTCCTGATCCCATAGGTGGCCGTGGTTTCCCGTGACATCTTTGGCGCGCCAAATAGGGGGCTCGCTTGTGCGAACCTGAAGATGTGTGCAGCGCGTCGTCTTCATCACCATCTTCATCTTCGACGACGCCATCAGCCATGTTGCCCAAGAAGAAGCCCGGTCCTTCGGCTCACCCATCCACCTCGAAGGCTCCGCCGCACGCAGCCCCTAATGCCGCGGGGGGTGCAGAGGCGCACGAGGACGCAGACGATGCTGGGGAAGTGGTTGGCGCCATCACCGCTTCCCTCGTAGCCGACGCAGGAGCAGGAGGCACCGGAGGAGAACAACATCAGCAACACACCGACGGCCACACTCCCCAAGGTGTGGGTGAGGGGGTCACTCCATCTGCGCCCCTTTCCCCTGCCGACGGGCATAACCACAGCAACGGCGCTCGCACCGGGGCAAACCGCCGCCGTTCGGTCGTCTCCACCACGGGTGCGGTCGAAGCGCGTGCACCTCCCCCAAGACGGGCCGACCAAGCCGCTACGCCCGGCGGAGCCTCTGGCCCTCGAGCGCCTTCGCCACACCACATCCAGGTGGTTGCCCCGCAGCAACAACAGGAGCATAGTGCCACCGCCGCTGGCACCATCAGGAGCCGAGCGACGGTACGATCAACTTCATCATCATCCTTGCCAAGTACTGCTTCGGAGGCCATGGCGCGAGCTTAGCGGTTGCTGAGGTTTCTGCCAGCGGCTGAGCAGATGGATGAATGGCGTGCCACCATCCAAAGCCTGCTCGGTTTCACCGAAGCTGGGGCTCACGGCGAGCTGGCCCACCACAACCTCCCCAAGTGACAGCAACAGCCCGTGCCGCTGACCGTGCGGAAGGGGCCATCGCCATGGTGCAGTCCCCGCCGCGGTAGCCGGCGCGGGCGCAACAAAATCAAGACCCCGACGACGTCTCGATGGCCTCTTCTGACCCTCGAGTACGTCCAGGCCAACATCAAGCCCCGGAGGATAGGCGAAGAGGAGACATGCGCGTCATCATCGATCGATGCCGCGACGACCTCCGCCAGACCGACGGGTGTGATGGCCTCAACATCGACGATCCTACGCTCGATGTTGGCGGGTGCCTACCTTTCGAGGTTGGCTGTCCTGCCTTTACACGAGAGCTGCGGCAAGTCCGTTGGACGTCCGTTCGCACGTTCAAGCCAGAGATACCTGAGAAGTATGACAAGAGGCTGAACCCGACAGAGTTCCTGAGCATCTACACCATTACTGTTCAGGCTGCCGGGGGAAGAGATGAGAGGGTGATCGCCAACTACTTTGCTTTGGCCCTAAAGTCCAATGTGAGGTCTTGGCTGATGCACCTGCCGGAGAATTCCATTTCGTCATGGGCAGACCTGTACCACGAGTTCATCGATGCTTCACCGGTGGCCACCAAGAGCCTGTCAGACCTAGCGACTTGCAGCTTCTCCAATAGAAGGAATGAAAATATCTCTGTAAGTATTTAAAAAGATTCGACAAAGTTCATAGAAATATTCCAAATATCCATCCACCAGCCGTTATAGTGGCCCTCTAGTCCAATGTGCGCAACCGCCAGATTCATTCTAAAATTAACATCTGGTTTCCCAAGACTGTGAAGGAGGTTTACACATTAGTGGATAAGTGTGCTCGGATGGAGGGAAGGAAGTTGCCCGGAGAGGAAGATTGCATCAATATTGATTCAGAGGATGATGATGAATCAACCAGTCAGTAGAAGAGCAAGAAGTGTAGTAAGAAGCAGAGAGCTAAGGCAGTGATGATTGTTGAAAGATCGGGTACGCCTAGTACCGGGAAGAAGGCCAAAGCTGAGCCCCCCGACAAGAAGCTGTTGTGTGCACTGACTGCTGAGAAGCCGCTGCTGCAAGAAAGCTGGGAAAGGCGATGGGCCGTACTGCAAGATTCATCGGACCAAGGGCCATGACCTTCAAGAGTGTAACCAAGTTGAGCAGCTTGTCAAGAAACAGAGAGTAGAGTATGATAAGCGTGATAAGGAAAAGGGTCAGAATGCTGCTGGCGATAAGGGCCGAGGCGGTGAAGTAAATCGCCCTAGCAAACCCTATCGGAACCAAGGAAAGCCCGCAAGAGGTCGAGAGAAGGAAACCTGTGATGATGAAAGTGTGATGGAGGGGATGAAGAGGAAACTAGTGAGCATGAGTTTCAGAAGGCCATAGACGCCCTATGCGTTGATGCAGGTGCATCTCTGCACATTTCTCACCGTCAGCTCAAACGGTGGGCACGAGAAGTCAATGCCATGGAACCAGCGCTAGAGGCCCGAAAGCCGCTCAAATGGCCCCGCACGCCCATCATCTTGATGAGGAGGATCATCCTAGCCGTACCACTACGGTAGGATGTTTGCCATTGTTGGTCTCCCCAACAATTCGCAACCTCAAGGTCACGAAGATGTTGGTGGATGGTGGGGCCGGGTTGAATCTGATTTCCCCGACAGTCATCAGCAAGCTTCAGATTGGAGAAGAAGAACTAGAGGTTACCAGCACGTTTCAAGGAGTTAATACCGGCAGGAGCCGTCCTAAGGGAAAGATCACGTTGCCGGTAACGTTTGGGGGAGAACTGAACTACCGGACTGAGAGGATTGTGTTTGATCTGGTTGATCTCCCCCTGCCGTACAATGGGATTCTTGGACGCCCGGCCCTGGCTAAGTTCATGGCGGCATCCTGCTACCTCTTGAGCACTGTGTTGGTTTTCCCTTGAAGAGGAAAGGGTGATGCAGTAAAGTAGCGTAAGTATTTCCCTCGGTTTTTGAGAACCAAGGTATCAATCTAGTAGGAGACCAAACGCAAGTCCCTCGTACCTACACAAACAAATAAGAACCTCGCAACCAACGCGATAAAGGGGTTGTCAATCCCTTCATGGTCACTTACGAGAGTGAGATCTGATAGAGATAATAATAATAAGATAAATATTTTTGGTATTTTTATGATATAGATTGAAAGTAAAGATTGCGAAATAAAATATATTGGAAACTTATATGATAAAAGATAGACCCAGGGGCCATAGGTTTCACTAGTGGCTTCTCTCAAGATAACATAACTATTACGGTGGGTGAACAAATTACTGTCAAGCAATTGATAGAAAAGTGCATAATTATGAGAATATCTAGGCATGATCATGTATATAGGCATCACGTCCGCGACAAGTAGACCGAAACAAATCTGCATCTACTACTATTACTGCACACATCGACCGCTATCCAGCATGCATCTAGAGTATTAAGTTCATAAGAACAGAGTAACGCATTATGCAAGATGACATGATGTAGAGAGATAAACTCAAGCAATATGATATAAACCCCATCTTTTTATCCTCGATGGCAACAATACAATGCATGCCTTGCTGCCCCTGCTGTCATTGGGAAAGGACACTGCAAAATTGAAACCAAAGCTAAGCACTTCTCCCATTGCAAGAAAGATCAATCTAGTCAGATAGACTTGATCATAAACCCACAATTCATCAGATCTCGACAAACACACCGCAAAAAGAGTTACATCAAATAGATCTCCAAGAAGATCGAGGAGAACTTTGTATTGGGATTCAAAGAGAGAGAAGAAGCAATCTAGCTAATAACTATGGACCCGAAGGTCCGTGGTAAACTACTCACACATCATCGGAGGGGCCATGGAGTTGATGTAGAGGCCCTCCACAATCGATTCCCCCTCCGGCAGAGCTCCGGAAAAGGCCCCAAGATGGGATCTCTTGGGTACAGAAGGTTGCGGCGGTGGAAATAGGGTTTCGTGGTGCTCCTGGATGTTTTCGGGTATATGAACATATATAGGAGGAAGAAGTAGGTCGGTGGAGCCACGAGGGTGGAGGGCGCGCCCCTTGCCTCATGGCCTCCTCGTTGATTTCTTGACGTCCACTCCAAGTCCCCTGGATCACGTTTGTTCCAAAAATAACTCTCCCAAAGGTTTCAATCCGTTTGGATTCCGTTTGATATTCATTTTCTGCGAAACACTGAAATCGGCAAAAAAACAGCAATTTGCAGTGGGCCTTGGGTTAATAGGTTAGTCCCAAAAATAATATAAAAGTGTAAAATAGAGCCCATTAACATCCAAAACAGATAATATAATAGCATGGAACAATCAAAAATTATAGATATTAATGTCTACTACACAACCTTCTTCTTGTAGACGTTGTTGGGCCTCCAAGTGCAGAGGTTTGTGGGACAGTAGAAAATCTCCTTCAAGTGGATGACCTAAGGTTTATCAATTAGTGGGAGGCGTAGGATGAAGATGGTCTCTCTCAAGCAACCCTGCAACCAAATAACAAAGAGTCTCTTGTGTCCCCAACACACCCAATACAATGGTAAATTGTATAGGTGCACTAGTTCGGTGAAGAGATGGTGATACAAATGCAGTATGGATGGTAGATATAGGTTTTTGTAATCTGAAAATATAAAAACAGCAAGGTAACTAATGATAAAAGCGAGCGTAAACGGTATTGCAATGCGTTGAAACAAGGCCTAGGGTTCATACTTTCACTAGTGCAAGTTCTCTCAACAATAATAACATAATTGGATCATATAACTATACCTCAACACGCAACAAAGAGTCACTCCAAAGTCAATAATAGCGGAGAACAAACGAAGAGATTATGGTAGGGTACGAAACCACCTCAAAGTTATCCTTTCTGATCGATCTATTCAAGAGTCCGTAGTAAAATAACATGAAGCTATTCTTTCCATTCAATCTATCATAGAGTTCGTACTAGAATAACACCTTAAGACACAAATCAACCAAAACCCTAATGTCACCTAGACACTCCAATGTCACCTCAAGTATCCGTGGGTATGATTATACGATATGCATCACATGATCTCAGATTCATCTATTCAAACCAACACAAAGTACTTCAAAGAGTGCCCCAAGGATTGTACCGGAGAGTCAAGACGAAAACGTGTGCCAACCCCTATGCATAGGTTCATGGGCGGAACCCACAAGTTGATCACCAAAAAATACATCAAGTGGATCAATAGAATACCCCATTGTCACCACGGGTATCCCACGCAAGACATACATCAAGTGTTCTCAAATCCTTAAAGACTCAATCCGATAAGATAACTTCAAAGGGAAAACTCAATCTATTACAAGAGAGTAGAGGGGGAGAAACATCATAAGATCCAACTATAATAGCAAAGCTCGCGATACATCAATATCGTATCACCTCAAGAACATGAGAGAGAGAGAGATCAAACACATAGCTACTGGTACATACCCTCAGCCCCGAGGGAGAACTACTCCCTCCTCATCATGGAGAGCGCCTGGATGATGAAGATGGCCACCGGAGAGGGATTCCCCCTCCGGCAATGTGCTGGAACGGGTCTAGATTGGTTTTCGGTGGCTACGGAGACTTCTGGCGGTGGAACTCCCGATCTATTGTGCTCCTTGAAGTTTTTAGGGTATATGGATATATATAGGAGGAATAAGTACGTCGGTGGATCTCCGGGCTGTCCATGAGATAGGGGGGCGCGCCCAGGGGGGTGAGCGTGCCCCCACCCTCGTGGGCAGCCTGGGACTCTCCTGGTGCATCTCCGATACTCCGTGGGCTTCTTCTGGTCCAAAAATAAGTTCCATGAAGTTTCAGGTCAATTGGACCCCGTTTGAATTTCCTTTTCTGCGATACTCTAAAACAAGGAAAAAACAGAAACTGGCACGAGGAAGAAGTAGGTCGGTGGAGCCACGAGGGTGGAGGGCGTGCCCCTTGCCTCATGGCCTCCTCGTTGATTTCTTGACGTCCACTCCAAGTCCCCTGGATCACGTTTGTTCCAAAAATAACTCTCCCGAAGGTTTCATTCCGTTTGGATTCCGTTTGATATTTATTTTCTGCAGAACACTGAAATCGGCAAAAAAACAGCAATTTGCAATGGGCCTTGGGTTAATAGGTTAGTCCCAAAAATAATATAAAAGTGTAAAATAAAGCCCATTAACATCCAAAACAGATAATATAATAGCATGGAACAATCAAAAATTATAGATATTGATGTCTACTACACAACCTTCTTCTTGTAGACGTTGTTGGGACTCCAAGTGCAGAGGTTTGTGGGACAGTAGAAAATCTCCCTCAAGTGGATGACCTAAGGTTTATCAATCAGTGGGAGGCGTAGGATGAAGATGGTCTCTCTCAAGCAACCCTGCAACCAAATAACAAAGAGTCTCTTGTGTCCCCAACACACCCAATACAATGGTAAATTGTATAGGTGCACTAGTTCGGCGAAGAGATGGTGATACAAGTGCAATATGGATGGTAGATATAGGTTTTTGTAATCTGAAAATATAAAAACAGCAAGGTAACTAATGATAAAAGTGAGCGTAAACGGTATTGCAATGCGTTGAAACAAGGCCTAGGGTTCATACTTTCACTAGTGCAAGTTCTCTCAACAATAATAACATAATTGGATTATATAACTATCCCTCAACATGCAACAAAGAGTCACTCCAAATTCACTAATAGCAGAGAACAAACGAAGAGATTATGGTAGGGTACGAAACCACCTCAAAGTTATCCTTTCTGGTCGATCTATTCAAGAGTCCATAGTAAAATAACATGAAGCTATTCTTTTCATTCAATCTATCATAGAGTTCATACTAGAATAACACCATAAGACACAAATCAACCAAAACCCTAATGTCACCTAGATACTCCAATGTCACCTCAAGTATCCGTGGGTATGATTATACGATATGCATCACACAATCGCAGATTCATCTATTCAAACCAACACAAAGTACTTCAAAGAGTGCCCCAAGGATTCTACCGGAGAGTCAAGACGAAAACGTGTGCCAACCCCTATGCATAGGTTCATGGGCGGAACCCGCAAGTTGATCACCAAAACATACATCAAGTGGATCAATAGAATACCCCATTGTCACCACGGGTATCCCACGCAAGACATACATCAAGTGTTCTCAAATACTTAAAGACTCAATCTGATAAGATAACTTCAAAGGGAAAAAACAATCTATTACAAGAGAGTAGAGGGGGAGAAACATCATAAGATCCAACTATAATAGCAAAGCTCGCGATACATCAAGATCGTATCACCTCAAGAACACGAGAGAGAGAGAGAGACAGAGATCAAACACATAGCTACCGGTACATACCCTCAGCCCCGAGGGAGAACTACTCCCTCCTCGTCATGGAGAGCGCCTGGATGATGAAGATGGCCACCGGAGAGGGATTCCCCCTCCGGCAGGGTGCCGGAACGGGTCTAGATTGGTTTTCGGTGGCTACATAGACTTCTGGCGGCGGAACTCCCGATCTATTGTGCTCCTTGAACTTTTTAGGGTATATGGATATATATATAGGAGGAAGAAGTACGTCGGTGGATCTCGGGGCTGTCCACGAGGCAGGGGGAGCGCCCAGGGGGGTGAGTGCGCCCCCACCCTCGTGGGCAGCCCGGGACTTTCCTGGTGCATCTCCGATACTCCGTGGGCTTCTTATGGTCCAAAAATAAGTTCCGTGAAGTTTCATTTCAATTGGACTCTGTTTGATTTTCCTTTTCTGCGATACTCTAAAACAAGGAAAAACAGAAACTGGAACTGGGTTAATAGTTTAGTCCCAAAAATGATATAAAAGTGTATAATAAAGCCCATAAACATCCAAAACAAATAATATAATAGCATGGAACTATCAAAAATTATAGATACGTTGGGGACGTATCAGCATCCCCAAGCTTAATTCCTGCTCGTCCTCGAGTAGGTAAATGATAAAAACAACAATTTTGATGTGGAATGCTACCTAACATATTTGTCCATGTAATTCTATTTATTGTGGCAAGAATATTCAGATCCATAAGATTCAAGACAAAAGTTTAATATTGACATAAAAATAATAATACTTCAAGCATACTAATAAAGCAATCATGTCTTCTCAAAATAGCATGGCCAAAGAAAGCTATCCCTACAAAATCATATAGTCTGGCTATGCTCCATCTTCATCACACAAAATATTTAAATCATGCACAACCTCGATGACAAGCCAAGCAATTGTTTCATACTTTTGATGTTCTCAAACCTTTTCAATCTTCACGCAATACATGAGCGTGAGCCATGGACACAGCACTATAGGTGGAATAGAATGGTGGTTGTGGAGAAGACAAAAAGGAGAAGATAGTCTCACATCAACTAGGCGTATCAAAGGTCTATGGAGATGCCCACCAATAGATATCAATGTGAGTGAGTAGAGATTGCCATGCAACGAATGCACTAGAGCTATAAGTGTATGAAAGCTCAAAAAGAAACTAAGTGGGTGTGCATCCAACTCGCGTGCTCACGAAGACCTAGGACATTTTGAGGAAGCCCATCATTGGAATATACAAGCCAAGTTCTATAATGTAAGATTCCCACTAGTATATGAAAGTGACAACATAGGAGACTCTCTATCATGAAGATCATGGTGCTACTTTGAAGCACAAGTGTGGTAAAAGGATAGTAGCATTGTCCCTTCTCTCTTTTTCTCTCATATATTGGGCCTTTTCTCTTTTTTGGCCTCTTTTTTTATTTAGTCCGGAGTCTCATCCCAACCTGTGGGGGAATCATAGTATCCATCATCCTTTCCTCACTGGTACAATGCTCTAATAATGATGATCATCACACTTTTATTTACTTACAACTCAAGAATTACAACTTGATACTTAGAACAAGATATGACTATATGAATGCCTCCGGCGGTGTACCGGGATGTGCAATGACTCATGAGTGACATGTATGAAAGAATTATGAATGGTGGCTTTGCCACAAATACGATGTCAACTACATGATCATGCATAGCAATATGACAATGATGGAGCGTGTCATAATAAATGGAACGGTGGAAAGTTGCATGGCAATATATCTCGGTATGGCTATGGAAATGCCATAATAGGTAGGTATGGTGGCTTTTTTGAGGAGGATATATGGTGGGTTTATGGTACCGGCGAAAGTTGCGCGATACTAGAGAGGCTAGCAATGGTGGAAGGGTGAGAGTGCGCATAATCCATGGACTCAACATTAGTCATAAAGAACTCACATACTTATTGCAAAAATCTATTAGTTATCAAAACAAAGTATTACGCGCATGCTCCTAGGGGGATAGATTGGTAGGAAAAGACCATCGCTCGTCCCCGACCGCCACTCATATGGAAGACAATCAATAAATAAATCATGCTCCGACTTCATGACATATCGGTTCACCATACGTGCATGCTACGGGAATCACAAACTTCAACACAAGTATTTCTCAAATTCACAACTACTCAACTAGCATGACTCTAATATCACCATCTTCATATCTCAAAACAATTATCAGGTATCAAACTTCTCATAGTATTCAATGCACTTTATATGAAAGTTTTTATTATATCCATCTTGGATGCCCATCATATTAGGACTAGTTTCATAACCAAAGCAAACTACCATGTTGTTCTAAAGACTCTCAAAATAATATAAGTGAAGCATGAGAGTTTATCTATTTCTTCAAAATAAAACCACCACCGTGCTCTAAAAAGATATAAGTGAAGCACTAGAGCAACAACAAACTACTCCGAAAGATATAAGTGAAGATCAATGAGTAGTTGAATAATTATGCAACTATGTGAAGACTCTCTAACATTTAATAATTTCAGATCTTGGTATTTTATTCAAACATAAATCAAAATAAAATAAAATAAAATAAAATAACGCTCCAAGCAAAACACATATCATGTGGTAAATAAAAATATAGCTCCAAGTAAAGTTACCGATGGAAGTAGATGATAGAGGGGATGCCTTCCGGGGCATCCCCAAGATTTGGCTTTTAGGTGTCCTTAGATTATCTTGGGGTGCCATGGGAATACCCAAGCTTAGGCTCTTTCCGCTCCTTGTTCCATAATCCATCAAATCTTTTACCCAAAACTTGAAAACTTCACAACACAAAACTTAAAGTAGAAAATCTCGTGAGCTCCGTTAGCGAAAGAAAACAAAACACCACTTCAAGATACTGTAATGAACTCATTCTTTATTTATATTGGTGTTAAACCTACTGTATTCCAACTTCTCTATGGTTTATAAACTATTTTACTAGCCATAGATTCATCAAAATAAGCAAACGACACACGGAAAACAGAATCTGTCAAAAACAGAACAGTCTGTAGTAATCTGTAGCTACCGCAAGATCTGGAACCCCAAAAATTCCAAAATAAATTTATGCACCGGAGGAATTTATCTATTAATCATCTTAAAAAAGAATTAACTAAATAGCACTTTCCAAATAAAAATGGCAGCAATTCTCGTGAGCGCTAAAGTTTCTGTTTTTTTACAGCAAGATTAAAAAGACTTTCCCCAAGTCTTCCCAATGGTTCTACTTGGCACAAACACTAATTAAACACAAAATACACAACCAAAACAGAGTCTAGATTATTAATTTATTAGAAAACAGGAACAAAAAGCAAGGAACAAAAATAAAATTGGGTTGCCTCCCAACAAGCGCTATCGTTTAATGCCCCTAGTTAGGCATGATGATTTCAATGATGCTCACATAAAGGATAAGAATTGAAACATAAAGAGAGCATCATTAAGAATATGACTAGCACATTTAAGTCTAACCCACTTCCTATGCATAGGGATTTTTTGAGCAAACAACTTGTGGGAACAAGAATCAACTTGCATAGGAAAGCAAAACAAGCATAACTTCAAGATTTTAAGCACATAGAGAGGAAACTTGATATTATTGCAATTCCTACAAGCATATATTCCTCCCTCGTAATAATTTTCAGTAGCAACATGAATTAATTCAACAATATAACCATCACATAAAACATTCTTTTCATGATCTACAAGCATAGAAATTTATTACTCTCCACCTAAGCAAAATTCTTCTCATTCGAAATAGTGGGAGTATCATAAGAGACTTGAATACTATAAATTGTTTCCACATTAAAAGGGTAATCATAATCATGACAAGTTTTATTAATATTATCATCCCTACTTTTTATAGCATATGTATCATCACCATAATCATCATAAGTAGGAGGCATGCTATCATCATAATAAATTTGCATATCAAAACTTGGGAGACTACAAATATCATCTTCATTAAACATAGCTTCCCCAAGCTTGGGACTAACATTAATTGCAGTAAATACATTCTCAAAAACATCATCTTCATCAAACATAGCATCCCCAAGCTTGGGCCTTTTCATATCATAAGCATAATCACTCTCATCATTAATAGTATGGATAGCACCAATAGTATAGCAATTATCATATTCTTCCAAGCAAGTGCCAAAAAGATTTTCAAGATCATAAGAAGTATCATTATATTCCCAATCATAATCATCACAACAAGCAATAGGCATAACAAGATCATCATCAAGTGCATCATCCTCCACAATTATTTTTGATTCATTTTCATGGGGCACAACAATAATAGGAGCAACATTATTTGGGGAAGATATCTTTTTACCTCTCTTCCTTTTTCTTTTCTTGTTCTTCACATCATGTGTGGGTTCAATCCTATTTTTGGAGCTCCTTATTAATGAGATTGGTTGAATAGAAGGCTCCTCCTCGTTACCTGATTCATCATAAGAAATAATAGGAGAATATTGGGAAGTCTCTTCCCTTTCGTTAGTATTATCTTCATCTTCTATTTGTTTTCTTTTCTTTATGTAATTGGTAATATAAGGATTTTCAATACAATTCACCGCACAATACATATAAATTTCTTCTAGGTCAATATCGAGGAATTTCTCGAGGTTATATTCTGGAATAATCTTAGATTGACGTTTCATTTCTTCATAACCCAAAAGCAAACTAAATTCATTATAATGTGCAAGGGAAATCAAGTCATCACAATTTTTAGACACGATTCGATCATGAAACAATTTGCATTTGATATTTAAATGACCATGTTTATTGCAAAGTTCACAAGTATGGCTAAGAAATTTTAAATTTTCAGCACTAACATTTAGCCTTTCTTGCAACCATTTAGTTTCTAAATGCTTATGCCTCTTGCAATATCTATCTTCCCTATTTGTTGTGTACTTGCAAACCCAATGCACTCCACAAAAATTGACATGTTTATAGGAGACATTTTCATCATAACTAGTGCAATCATCATTAGTACTATGGATATTCAAGGAGTTCATACTAACAACATTGCAATCATGCTCATCATTCAAATATTTAGTGCCAAACATTTTAATGCATTCTTCTAATAACACTTTGGCACACTTATCCTTTCCATCATACTCACGAAAGATATTAAAAAGATGAAGCGTATGAGGCAAACTCAATTCCATATTTTTTTGTAGTTTTCTTTTATAAACTAAACTAGTGCCAAAACAAGAAACAAAAAGATTCGATTGCAAGATCTAAAGATATACCTTCAAGCGCTAACCTCCCCGGCAACGGCGCCAGAAAATAGCTTGATGTCTACTACACAACCTTCTTCTTGTAGACGTTGTTGGGCCTCCAAGTTCAGAGGTTTGTGGGACAGTAGAAAATCTCCCTCAAGTGGATGACCTAAGGTTTATCAACCAGTGGGAGGCGTAGGATGAAGATGGTCTCTCTCAAGCAACCCTGCAACCAAATAACAAAGAGTCTCTTGTGTCCCCAACACACCCAATACAATGGTAAATTGTATAGGTGCACTAGTTCGGCGAAGAGATGGTGATACAAGTGCAATATGGATGGTAGATATAGGTTTTTGTAATCTGAAAATATAAAAACAGCAAGGTAACTAATGATAAAAGCGAGCGTAAACGGTATTGCAATGCGTTGAAACAAGGCCTAGGGTTCATACTTTCACTAGTGCAAGTTCTCTCAACAATAATAACATAATTGGATCATATAACTATACCTCAACATGCAACAAAGAGTCACTCCAAAGTCAATAATAGCGGAGAACAAATGAAGAGATTATGATAGAGTACGAAACCACCTCAAAGTTATCCTTTTTGATCGATCTATTCAAGAGTCCGTAGTAAAATAACATGAAGCTATTCTTTCCGTTCAATCTATCATAGAGTTCGTACTAGAATAACACCTTAAGACACAAATCAACCAAAACCCTAATGTCACCTAGACACTCCAATGTCACCTCAAGTATCCGTGGGTATGATTATACGATATGCATCACACAATCTCAGATTAATCTATTCAAACCAACACAAAGTACTTCAAAGAGTGCCCCAAGGATTGTACCGGAGAGTCAAGACGAAAACGTGTGCCAACCCCTATGCATAGGTTCATGGGCGGAACCCACAAGTTGATCACCAAAACATACATCAAGTGGATCAATAGAATACCCCATTGTCACCACGGGTATCCCACGCAAGACATACATCAAGTGTTCTCAAATCCTTAAAGACTCAATCTGATAAGATAACTTCAAAGGGAAAACTCAATCTATTACAAGAGAGTAGAGGGGGAGAAACATCATAAGATCCAACTATAATGTCAAAGCTCGCGATACATCAAGATTGTATCATCTCAAGAACATGAGAGAGAGAGATCAAACACATAGCTACTGGTACATACCCTCAGCCCCGAGGGAGAACTACTCCCTCCTCATCATGGAGAGCGCCTGGATGATGAAGATGGCCACCGGAGAGGGATTCCCCCTCCGGCAAGGTGCTGGAACGGGTCTAGATTGGTTTTCGGTGGCTACGGAGACTTCTGGCGGCGGAACTCCCGATCTATTGTGCTCCTCGAAGTTTTTAGGGTATATGGATATATATAGGAGGAATAAGTACGTCGGTGGATCTCCGGGCTGTCCATGAGATAGGGGGGCGCGCCCAGGGGGGTGAGCGCGCCCCCACCCTCGTGGGCAGCCTGGGACTCTCCTGGTGCATCTCCGATACTCCGTGGGCTTCTTCTGGTCCAAAAATAAGTTCCATGAAGTTTCAGGTCAATTGGACCCCGTTTGATTTTCCTTTTCTGCGATACTCTAAAACAAGGAAAAAAATATAAACTGGCACTAGGCTCTGGGTTAATAGTTTAGTCCCAAAAATGATATAAAAGTGTATAATGAAGCCCATAAACATGCAAAACAGATAATATAATAGCTTGGAACAATCAAAATATATAGATACGTTGGATATAGCACTATGGGTGGAACATAATATGATGATGGGGGTTATGTGGAGAAGACAAAAAGGAGAAAGTCTCACATCGACGCGGCTAATCAATGGGCTAGGGAGATTCCCATCACTTGATGTCAATGCAAGGAGTAGGGATTGCCATGCAACAGATGCACTAGAGCTATAAATTTATGAAAACTCAACAAAAGAAACTAAGTGGGTGTGCATCCAACTTGCTTGGTCGCGAAGACCTAGGGCATTTGAGGAAGCCCATTGTTGGAATATACAAGCCAAGTTCTATAATGAAAAATTCCCACTAGTATAAGAAAGTGACAAAACAAGAGACTCTCTACCATAAAGATCATGGTGCTACTTTGAAGCACAAGTGTGGAAAAAAGGATAGTAGCATTGCCCCTTTTATTATTATTATTATTATTATTATTATTATTATTATTATTATTATTATTATTTCTTCCTTTTTTTCTTTTTTCTTTTTTGGGCCTTCTTTTTTATTTGGCATTTCTCTCTCTTTTTATTTTTTATTTGGGAAAATGCTCTATTAATGATGATCATCACGCTTCTATTTATTTACAACTCAATGATTACAACTCGATACTAGAACATAAAATGACTATATGAATGCCTCCGGCGGTGTACCGGGATGGGCAATGAATCAAGAGTGACATGTATGAAAAATTATGAACGGTGGCTTTGCCACAAATACGATGTCAACTACATGATCATGCAAGGCAATATGACAATGATGATGCGTGTCATGATGAACGGAACGGTGGAAAGTTGCATGGCAATATATCTCGGAATGGCTATGGAAGTGCCATAATAGGTAGGTATGGTGGCTGTTTTGAGGAAGATATAAGGAGGTTTATGTGTGATAGAGTGTATCATATCACGGGGGTTGGATGCGCCGGCAAAGTTTGCACCAACTCTCAAGGTGAGAAAGGGCAATGCACAATACCGAAGAGGCTAGCAATGATGGAAATGTGAGAGTGCGTATAATCCGTGGACTCAACATTATTGAAAAAATATACAAGTCATCAAAAACCAAGCATTACGCGCATGCTCCTAGGGGGATAGATTGGTAGGAAAAGACCATCGCTCGTCCCCGACCGCCACTCATAAGGAATACAATCAAATAACACCTCACGTTTCAAATTTGTTACACAACGGTTACCATACGTGCATGCTACGGGACTTGCAAACTTCAACACAAGTATTTCTCAAATTCACAACTACTCAACTAGCACACTTTAATATCACCACCTTTATATCTCAAAACAATTATCAAATATCAAACTTCTCCTAGTATTCAATGCACTTTTTATGATAGTTTTTATTATACCGATCTTGGATGCCTATCATATTAGGACTAAATTCATAACCAAAGCAAATTACCATGCTGTTCTAAAGGACTCTAAAAATAATATAAGTGAAACATGAGAGATCAATAATTTCTATAAAATAAAACCACCACTGTGCTAAAAAGATATAAGTGAAGTACTAGAGCAAAATTATCCAGCTCAAAAGATATAAGTGAAGCACATAGAGTATTCTAATAAATTCCAATTCATGTGTGTCTCTCCCAAAAGGTGTGTACATCAAGGATGATTATTGTAAAATAAAAAGTAAATACTCAAATCATACAAGACACTCCAAGCAAAACACAATCATGTGGTGAATAAAAATATAGCCTCAAGTAAAGTTACAGATAGAAGAAGACAAAAGAGGGGATGCCTTCTGGGGCATACCCAAGCTTAGGCTTTTGGCTGTCCTTGAATTTTACCTTGGGGTGCCTTGGAATCCCCAAGATTAGGCTCTTGCCACTCCTTATTCCATAATCCATCAAATCTTTACCCAAAACCTGAAAACTTCACAACACAAAACCTAAACAGAAAATCTCATGATCTCCATTAGTATAAGAAAAAAACACCACTTAAGGTACTATAATGAACTCATTATTTATTTATTTGGGTGTTAAACCTACTGTATTCCAACTTCTCTATGGTTCATACCCTCCAATACTACTCATAGATTCATCAAAATAAGCAAACAACACACGAAAAACAAAATCTGTCAAAAACAGAACAGTCTGTAGTAATCTGTAGGTTTCGAATACTTCTGGAACCCCAAAAATTCTACAATAAATTTCTGGACGTAAGAAATTTATCTATTAATCATCTGGAAAAAGAATCAACTAAATATCACTCTCCAGTAAAACATGGAAGCTAATCTCGTGAGCGCTAAAGTTTCTGTTTTTTACAGCAAGATCGCAAGGACTTCCCCCAAGTCTTCCCAAAGGTTATACTTGCCACAAACACTAATTAAAAGCATAAAACCACATCTAAACATATTCTAGATGAATTATTTATTTAATAACAGCAAGGAAAAATATTGGGTTGTCTCCCAACAAGCGCTTTTCTTCAAAGCCTTTTAGCTAGGCATTGCGATTTCGATGATGCTCACATGAAAGACAAGAATTGAAGCGCAAAGAGAGCATAATGAAACACGTTAAAAACACATCTAAGTCTAACATAATTCCTATGCATAGGCATTTTATAGGCAAAAAAATTATCATAGCAAGAAAAAACTAGCATATGCAAGGAAGTGGAAAGAAACAATAGCAATCTCAATATAACGAGAGGTAATTTTGTAACGTGAAAATTTCTACAACCATATTTTCCTCTCTCATAATAATTACATGTGGGATCATAAGAAAATTCAACAAAATATCTATCACATAAAATATTTTCAACACGATCCACATGCATGCGAAGTTGACACTCTTCCAAAATAGTGGGATTAACATTAACTAAAGTCATGACCTCTCCAAACCCACCTTTATCAAAAACTTCATAAGATTGAACATTATCCAAATATGTGGGATCTAAAGTTGACACTCTTCCAAACCCACTTTCAGTATCATTTCAAACATTATAATCAATCGCATATTCATCATGGGGCTTAAATAAATTTTCAAGATCAAAAGAAGAATCACCCCAATCATGATCATTGCAACAAGTAGTAGACATAGCAAAACTAGCATCCCCAAGCTTAGGGTTTTGCATATTATAAGCACAATTGACATTAATATAATTTATACTATCATCATTGCAATTATGCTTTTTATTCAAAGATCCATCTTGAATCACTCCATAAAGTACTTCATCACAATTTTCAGATTCACGAACTTCAATCAAAACTTCATAAATATAATCTAGTGCGCAAAACTCACTAGCAATTGGTTCATCATAATTGGATCTCTTAAAAAGATTAGCAAGAGGATGAGGATCCATAGATCTTAGATTCTCTGTTTAGTAATAAATAAACAACTATTCCAACCAAACAAACAAACGAGCCAAGTAAGACATCAAAGAAAACAAAAAGACGAACAGAAAAAGGGTGAATAAAACGGCAAGGGTGAAGCGGGGGAGAGGAAAACAAGAGGCAAATGGCAAATAATGTAATGCGAGGGATAAGAGTTTGTGATGGGTACTTGGTATGTCTTGACTTGTGCGTAGATCTCCCCGACAATGGCGCCAGAAATACTTCTTGCTACCTCTTGAGCACTGCGTTGGTTTTTCTTGAAGAGGAAAGGGTGATGCAGTAAAGTAGCGTAAGTATTTCCCTCAATTTTTGAGAACCAAGGTATCAATCCAGTAGGAGACTACACGCAAGTCCCTTGTACCTACACAAACAAATAAGAACCTCACAACCAACGCGATAAAGGGGTTGTCAATCCCTTCATGGTCACTTATGAGAGTGAGATCTGATAGAGATAATAATAATCAGATAGATATTTTTGGTATTTTTATGATATAGATTGAAAGTAAAGATTGCGAAATAAAATAGATTGGAAACTTATATGAAAACGATAGACCCGGGGCCATAGGTTTCACTAGTGGCTTCTCTCAAGATAGCATAAGTATTACGGTGGGTGAACAAATTACTGTCGAGCAATTGATAGAAAAGTGCATAATTATGAGAATATCTAGGCATGATCATGTATATAGGCATCATGTCCGCGACAAGTAGACCGAAACGATTCTGCATCTACTACTATTACTCCACACATCGACCGCTATCCAACATGCATCTAGAGTATTAAGTTCATAAGAACAGAGTAACGCATTACGCAAGATGACATGATGTAGAGAGATAAACTCAAGCAATATGATATAAACCCCATCTTTTTATCCTCGATGGCAACAATACAATGCATGCCTTGCTGCCCCTGCTGTCACTGGGAAAGGACACTGCAAAATTGAACCCAAAGCTAAGCACTTCTCCCATTGCAAGAAAGATCAATCTAGTAGGCCAAACCAAACTGATAATTCGAAGAGACTTGCAAAGATAACCAATCATACATAAAAGATTTCTGAGAAGAATCAAATATTGTTCATAGATAGACTTGATCATAAACCCACAATTCATCGGATCTCGATAAACACACCGCAAAAAGAGTTACACCAAATAGATCTCCAAGAAGATCGAAGAGAACTTTGTATTGAGATTCAAAGAGAGAGAAGAAGCCATCTAGCTAATAACTATGGACCCGAAGGTTTGTGGTAAACTACTCACACATCATCGGAGGGGCCATGGAGTTGATGTAGAGGCCCTCCGAGATCGATTCCCCCTCCGGAGGAGCTCCAGAAAAGGCCCCAAGATAGGATCTCTTGGGTACAGAAGGTTGTGGCGGTGGAAATAGGGTTTCGTGGTGCTCCTGGATGTTTTCGGGGTATATGAACATATATAGGAGGAATAAGTAGGTTGGTGGAGCCACGAGGGGCCCACGAGGATGGAGGGCGCGCCCCTTGCCTCGTGGCCTCCTCGTTGATTTCTTGATGTCCACTCCAAGTCCCCTGGATCAAGTTTGTTCCAAAAATAACTCTCCCGAAGGTTTCATTCCGTTTGGATTCTGTTTGATATTCCTTTTCTGCGAAACACTGAAATAGGCAAAAAAACATCAATTTGCACTAGGCCTTGGGTTAATAGGTTAGTCCCAAAAATAATATATAAGTGTAAAATGAAGCCCATTAACATCCAAAATAGATAATATAATAGCATGGTTTGGCCTACTAGATTGATCTTTCTTGCAATGGGAGAAGTGCTTAGCTTTGGGTTGAATCTTGCGGTGTCCTTTCCCGGTGACAGTAAGGGCAACAAGGCACGTATTGTATTGTTGCCATCGAGGATAACAAGATGGTGTTTTCTTCATATTGCATTAGTCTATCCCTCTACATCATGTCATCTTGCTTAAGGCTTTACTCTGTTTTTAACTTAATACTCTAGATGCATGCTGGATAGCGGTCGATGAGTGGAGTAATAGAGTAGATGCAGGCAGGAGTCGGTCTACTTGTCTCGGACGTGATGCCTATATACATGATCATACCTAGATATTCTCATAACTATGCTCAATTCTATCAATTGCTCAACAGTAATTCGTTCACCCACCGTAAAATACTTATGCTCTTGAGAGAAGCCACTAGTGAAACCTATGGCCCTCGGGTCTATCTTCATCATATTAATCTTCCAATACTTAGTTATTTCCTTTGCTATTTTACTTTGCTTTTATTTTACTTTGCATCGTTATCACAAAAATACCAAAAATATTATCCTATCATATCTATCAGATCTCACTCTCGTAAGTGACCATGAAGGGATTGACAGCCCCTTATCATGTTGGTTGCGAGGAGTTATTTGTTTTGTGCAGGTACGAGGGACTCGCGCGTAGCCTCCTACTGGATTGATACCTTGATTCTCAAAAACTAAGGGAAATACTTATGCTACTTCGCCGCATCATCCTTTCCTCTTCAAGGAAATCCAACAAAGTGCTCAAGAGGTAGCAAGAAGATTTCTGGCACCGTTGCCGGGGAGGTTCGCGCAAGTCAAGATTTGACTCGCGACAACGAGTCGTTTCTGGCGCCGCTACCGGGGAGTCTACGCAAAAGTCAACATACCAAGTACCCATCACAACCCTTATCTTCTGCATTACATTATTTGCCATTTGCCTCTCGTTTTCCTCTCCCCCACTTCACCCTTGCCGTTTTATTTGCCCTCTCTCTCTCTATCCTCCCTCTCTTTCTCCATTTGCCTCTTTTTCGCTTGCTTCTTGTTTGCTCGTATGGTTGGAATAGTTGTTTATTTATTACTAAGCAGAGAACCTAAGATCTATGGATCCTCATCCACTTGCTAATCTTTTTAAGAGATCCAATTATGATGAACCAATTGCTAGTGAGTTTTGTGCATTAGATTATCTTTATGAAGTTTTGCTTCAAATTCGTGAATCTGAAAATTGTGATGAAGTACTTTATGGAGTGATTCACGATGGATCTTTGAATAAAAAGCATGATTGCAATGATGTTATTATAAATTATATTAATGTCAATTGTGCTTATAATATGCAAAACCCTAAGCTTGGGGATGCTAGTTTTGCTATGTCCTCTACTTGTTGAAATGATCATGATTGGGGTGATTCTTCTTTTGATCTTGAAAATTTATTTAAGCCCCATGATGAATATGAGATTGATAATAATGTTTGCAATAATATCGAAAGTGTGTTTGGAAGAGTGTCAACTTTAGATCCCACATATTTGGAGAATGTTCAATCTTATGAATTTTTTGATAAAAGTGGGCCAGGAGAGGTCATGACTTTAGTTAGTGTTAATCCCACTATTTTGGAAGAGTGTCAACTTTGCATGCATGTGGATCGTGTTGAAAATATTTTATGTGATAGCTATTTCATTGAATTTTCTTATGATCCCACATGTAATTATTATGAGAGAGGAAAATATGGTTGTAGAAATTTTCATGTTACTAAATTACCTCTCGTTATGTTGAGATTGCTATTGTTTCTTTCCTCTTCCTTGCATATGCTAGTTTTTGCTTGACTTGATAGTTTGTTTGCCTATAAGATTCCTATGCATAGGAAGTATGTTAGACTTAGATGTGCTTGTCATGTGTTTTATGATGCCCTCTTTGTGCTTCAATTCTTGTCTTTCATGTGAGCATCATTGAAATATTATGCCTAGCTATAAGGCTTTAAAGAAAAGCGCTTGTTGGGAGACAACCCAATATTTACCCTTGCTGTTATTTAATAAATAATTTACCTAGACTCTGTTTTTGTTGTGTTTCTTGTGTTTAATTAGTGTTTTTGCCAAGTAGAACTGTTGGGAAGACTTGGGGAAAGTCTTGTTATCTTGCTGTAAAAAACAGAAACTTTAGCGCTCACGATAACTGCTGCCATTTTTATTTGGAAAGTGATATTTAGTTAATTATTTTTTCAGATGATTAATAGATAAATTCCTCAGGTCCAGAAATTTATTTTGGAATTTTTTTGGTTCCAGATCTTCCGGTAGCTACAGATTACTACAGACTGTTCTGTTTTTGACAGATTCTGTTTTTCGTGTGTTGTTTGCTTATTTTGATGAATCTATGGCTAGTAAAATAGTTTATAAACCATACAGAAGTTGGAATACAGTAGGTTTAACACCAACATAAATAAAGAATGACTTCATTACATTACCTTGAAGTGGTCTTTTGTTTTCTTTCGCTAACGGAGCTCACGAGATTTTCTACTTTAAGTTTTGCGTTGTGAAGTTCTCAAGTTTTGGGTAAAGTTTGATGGATTATGGAACAATGAGTGGCAAGAGCCTAAGCTTGGGGATGCCCATGGCACCCCCAAGATAATCTAAGGACACCTAAAAGCCAAAGCTTGGGGATGCCCCGGAAGGCATCCCCTCTTTCGTCTACTTCTATCGGTAACTTTACTTGGAGCTATATTTTATTCACCACATGATATGTGTTTTGCTTGGACCGTCTTGTATGATTTGAGTATTTGCTTTTTAGTTTACCACAATCATCCTTGCTGTACACACCTTTTGATAGAGCCATACATGATTTGGAATTTGTTAGAATAATCTATGTGCTCCAGTTATATCTTTTGAGTTATATAGTTTTGCTCTAGTACTTCACTTATATCTTTTAGAGCACGGTGGTGGATTTGTTTTATAGAAACTATTGATCTCTCATGCTTCACTTAGATTATTTTGAGAGTCTTAAATAGCATGGTAATTTGCTTAAATAATCCTAATATGCTAGGTATTCAAGATTAGTAAAAATCTTCTTATGAGTGTTTTGAATACTAAGAGAAGTTTGATGTTTGATGATTGTTTTGAGATATGGAGGTAATAATATCAAAGTCGTGCTAGTTGAGTAGTTGTGAATTTGACAAATGCTTGTGTTGAAGTTTGCAAGTCCCGTAGCATACACGTATGGTAAACGTTATGTAACAAATTTGAAACATGAGGTGTTCTTCGATTGTCCTCCTTATGAGTGGCGGTCGGGGACGAGCGATGGTCTTTTCCTACCAATCTATCCCCCTAGGAGCATGCACATAGTGCTTGGTTTTTGATGACTTGTAGATTTTTGCAATAAGTATGTGAGTTCTTTATGACTAATGTTGAGTCCACGGATTATACGCACTCTCACCCTTCCATCATTGCTAGCCTCTTCGGTACCGTGCATTGCCCTTTCTCACATTGAGAGTTGGTGCAAACTTCGCCGGTGCATCCAAACCCCGTGATATGATACGCTCTTTCACAGATAAACCTCCTTATATCTTCCTCAAAATAGCCACCATACCTACCTATTATGGCATTTCCATAGCCATTCCGAGATATATTGCCATGCAACTTTCCACCATTCCGTTTATCATGACACATTCATCATTGTCATATTGCTTAGCATGATCATGTAGTTGACATATTATTTGTGGCAGAGCCACCGTTCATAATTGTTTCATACATGTCACTCTTGGTTCATTGCATATCCCGGTACACCGCCGGAGGCATTCATATAGAGTCGTCTTTTGTTCTAGCATCGAGTTGTAATCATTGAGTTGTAAATAAATAGAAGTGTGATGATCATCATTTTCTAGAGCATTGTCCCAAGTGAGGAAATAAAAAAAAGGGAGAAAGGCCATAAAAAAGAAGAAGAAGAAGAGAAGGCCCAAAAAAGAGAGAAAAAGAGAGAAGGGACAATGCTACTATCCTTTGCCACACTTGTGCTTCAAAGTAGCACCATAATCTTCATGATAGAGAGTCCTTTTGTTTTGTCACTTTCATATACTAGTGGGAATTTTTTATTATAGAACTTGGCTTGTATATTCCAACAATGGGCCTCCTCAAGTGCCCTAGGTCTTCGTGAGCAAGCAAGTTGGATGCACACCCACTTAGTTTCTTTTGTTGAGCTTTCATACATTTATAGCTCTAGTGCATCCGTTGCATGGCAATCCCTACTCCTTGCATTAACATCAATCGATGGGCATCTCCATAGCCCATTGATTAGCCTCGTTGATGTGAGACTTTCTCTTTTTTTGTCTTCTCAACATAACCCCCATCATCATATTCTATTTCACCCATAGTGCTATGTCCATGGCTCGCACTCATATATTGCGTGAAAGTTTATAGGTTTGAGATTACTAAAGTATGAAACAATTGCTTGGCTTGTCATCGGGGTTGTGCATGATGAGAGCATTCTTGCATGACAAAAATGGAGCATGACTAAACTATATGATTTTTCAGGGATGAACTTTCTTTGGCCATGTTATTTTGAGAAGACATAATTGCTTAGTTAGTATGCTTGAAGTATTATTATTTTTATGTAAATATGAACTTTTATCTTGAATCTTTCAGATCTGAATATTCATACCACAATTAAGAAGAATTACATTAAAATTATGCCAAGTAGCACTCCGCATCAAAATTATCTTTTTTACATTTACCTACTCGAGGACGAGCAGGAATTAAGCTCGGGGATGCTTGATACGTCTCCAGCGTATCTATAATTTTTGATTTCTCCATGCTATATTATCTACTCTTTTGGACATTATTGGGCTTTATTATCACTTTTATATTATTTTTGGGACTAACCTATTAACCGGAGGCCCAGCCCAGAATTGCTGTTTTTTGCCTATTTCAGAGTTTCGCAGAAAAGGAATATCAAACGGAATCCAAACAGAATGAAACCTTCGGGAATGTGATTTTCGGAACGAACATGATCCAGGAGACTTGGACCCTACATCAAGAAATAAAGGAGGAAGCCACGAGGTAGGGGGCGTGCCTACCCTCCCCCCCAGGCGCGCCCTCCACCCTCGTGGCCCCCCTGGTGCTCCACCGACGTACTCCTTCCTCCTATATATACCTACGTACCCCCAAATCTCTTCGAATTATCAGTTTGGTTTGGCCTACTAGATTGATCTTTCTTGCAATAGGAGAAGTGCTTAGCTTTGGGTTCAATCTTGTGGTGTCCTTTCCCAGTGACAGTAGGGGCAGCAAGGCACGTATTGTATTGTTGCCATCGAGGATAACAAGATGTTTTCTTATCATATTGCATGAATTTATCCCTCTACATCATGTCATCTTGCTTAAGGCGTTACTCTATTTTCATGAACTTAATACTCTAGATGCATGCTGGATAGCGGTCAATGAGTGGAGTAATAGTAGTAGATGCAGGCAGGAGTCGGTCTACTTGTCTCGGACGTGATGCCTATATACATGATCATACCTAGATATTCTCATAACTATGCTCAATTCTGTCAATTGCTCAACAGTAATTCGTTCACCCACCGTAAAATACTTATGCTCTTGAGAGAAGCCACTAGTGAAACCTATGGCTCCCGGGTCTATCTTCATCATATTAATCTTCCAATAGTTAGTTATTTCCTTTGCTTTTTTACTTTGCTTTTATCTTACTTTGCATCTTTATCACAAAAATACCAAAAATATTATCCTATCATATCTATCAGATCTCACTCTCGTAAGTGACCGTGAAGGGATTGACAACCCCTTATCGCGTTGGTTGCGAGGAGTTATTTGTTTTGTGCAGGTACGAGGGACTCGCGCGTAGCCTCCTACTGGATTGATACCTTGGTTCTCAAAAACTGAGGGAAATACTTACGCTACTTTGCTGCATCATCCTTTCCTCTTCAAGGAAATCCAACACAGTGCTCAAGAGGTAGCAGGTGGACACGTGGCACGGCCCAACAGAGGCCCATTCCGGTGAAAAGGTTGGGCCTGTCAAATTAAGTGGGCCGGCCCATTAGCGGCCTACTTGAGTCAGGCCCATTATCAAGTATGGCCCATACAACTTACATAGAATCGGCCCATCAAAAGCCCATTCTAGATTTGACAATTTCCATCCCATCGTTAGTTTAAGCTCGTTAATGGTCCTCTACGTCTTTTGGCCCAATTGCAGCCCGAGCTTCTTTCGGCCTGTTAGCAGCCCATCGTTAGTTCCAGCCCGTTAATTACCTGGAACGTCTTTTGGCCATTTTTTGGCCCATTCTGTAGTTGGTCCAATTCTAGTCCGCTGTGACTTTAGGCCTGTCCTCGGCCCATTTGGTAAATGGGCCAACTCTTAGCCCATTTTGCTCTCGGCCTGTTAACGGCCCACACAACAGTTGGGCCTTTGACTTTAGGTCCATTAGGGGCCCTGTTCCATAGGGCATCATTTCAGCCAAACGCGACTTTCGGTCTGTTAAAAGCCTAGTTTGCAAATTGAGCCTCCTCTGGCCCATAACACTTTCGGCCTCTTACTGGCCCGTAGAGTAAAAGGGCCGAGACAAAATTGACATTTATTTCGGCCTGCCAGAGGCCTGCGGGCCATTTCCATTTATACGGCCCTATCGAGCTTTTGGCCTGTTAATAGCCTGCTAAGAGCCGTTGTTTCGGTGGGCCACATCATTTGGGATCCACTTAATATTATTTTGACCAGCCCAGTTAAGGCCCGCTTTGACTACACATGTTTGTTCGTTTGTATGGCGTCCAGGAAATGTTTGGGCATGTTGGACATACTATCGCCTCTAAGAAACATGCACTATACAATTAAAATACTAGGCATAGAAACGTAGAATAATCCTACACTATACAATAAAGAAATTATAGCCGAATATACCCACTGGGCATTATAGTTCGGGACCAGTGATAATAAAGCGTACACAAACAACAAATTACATACACTGGACAAATAAAGCTCATACATCATGGACACGCATCAACATAACTTACCATTTGAACTATAATCTCTTCAGAAAATAGGATTGGCCGGATTCAGATAGCACAAATTTCAGTCTGCAAAATCTCCAATTCCTTTGTGGTTTCCTCTTGTTGATTGTACGTTGAGCATCATGTACACGTTGTCTTGCCACCTCTCGTTGATGCTCGAGAACATCAGCACATTCCAATTCCAATCCATAATCATTCGGTAATGGCCATGCCACACTGCTCGCAGATCTTTGTGTTGATGTCACTTCATCCTGAAATGTTTCTGTAAGTACACATGACTAGGGCAAAAATATAATTACAACAGTGAAGCGAGCAAGACATACTATTTTGTATATGGCAAAACAGGACTAACAATAATGTTACATGTCATGAAGCATAAGAAGATGATACTTTTAAAAATTATAAAAATGGTAGTCTGTGCAGCCTGCATACAGAAATCTCTCTTAGCTCACCAGAGGAGCACAATGTTGGGGCCAAATCCAAAACACAGACAGGTTACAAATTTAGATAGCATGTTGCGTATAAGTAAGCAAGCAGTTGGGCATTCCATAGCTCAATTAAAGTCTTAGGGAGAATAATGAACAACAAAGGGATTCATACAAACCTACTACAGCAAGCAAAACTATGCAATCATTAGCCTAGTATAAACTAGACTGTGAGCCTCATGCAGTAGTAGGTTGTTAATAGACTTCTAAGCTTCAGGCACACTTCGCCAGAGTAATTAAATGGTAAGGCCTTTAATTATGTCAACTAATAGTTATACAAGTACCAACATCAGGCATCATTGTTTGGGCATCTCATTAACTGAGGACAAATAAAGCAATTGAAAAGATCAAATTAACTATGCCTGAAACAAACAAGGAATTGAACTATTGAGTTGGATATAGTGACTTACCTTAACTGGTTGAATAGGCTCTGCGCTACTCCTACTTCTCTTGCAAGGCTCCTTCCTAACATCTTGTACTTGGAAATCCTCAATCTTATCTTCATTGCACCCCCTTTGCAAGGTGACACAAACTAGTTACTCGTCTCCTTGGAAGATAAATATGCATACTTTCCGGTCTGTGAACAACACAAAAGGATGAGATTATAACAAAACAACACCACATAATGAAACATGCCACATTTCTTGCACTTGCACACAATGAAATGAGTATTTACTATGTGTGCACTATGTAAAAACTAGGCATACCTTCGAATTGGATCTCCAGGTACTCTTGGAGAGCCTACTTTAGTGTACAGCCAAACCTTTATGTCACCTATGAGTTAGACAAGGCCCCACTACAGCAGCCCTTAGTGTTTAAATCATTGACAAGCTCTGTTAGAGTGTTAGGTCAAGAACAGTAAGTAATCAAAGCAAATAGTCATGGTATGGCTGGCTGATGCAAACAAGCAATTAAACAGATGTGTGAGCAAATCTTACATACTCCCTCCTTCCATCTATATAGGGCCTAATCGTTTTTCGAGGCTAACTTTGACCAAGTGTTATAACAATAATATATGACATGCAAGTTACACAAAGCATACCGTCAAATTCGTACGTGAAAGGAGCTTCCAATGATATAATTTTCACATTATACATCTCATGTATTATTAGCCTTATCAATAGTTAAAGGCGGTCTCGAAACACACATTAGGCCCTACATAGATGGAAGGAGGGAGTATCAAGAAAAGAAGCAAAGAAGGAGGCTTAAAGACCATCACTTGACTGACCAGATTTAAGGGGCATTTAAACATCATGTGCAACGTATGAACTAACATAAACATTGCATATTCCAGATTCTACAATGGAATGCACATGTATTAGGTTATGCCATGTATGATGATGCCTAAATGTACACTATAGCAGGCATGAGTGATTCATCATTGCATGCACAATTGAATTGCAGGTTAAGGGCCAGTTCTATTCCGCCTTTTCAGAGTTTATTGTCAAAATAAGCCATAAAAGATGTAAAGAAGTCATTTTGAGTTATGGGCTTGGGCTTAACTTATTTCGCTTTGGAGGGGGGTGTTTCGGGTAGAAGCTCACTAAAAATTGAACGGAAGGGGAATAGTGAAATGACTCTGTTGTCTGCCTATATTACACTCAAAATGTAACTGCTCACGCCCGCGTCGAACCTGACTCTCAAGTAAAAACAAACACGCAAGCGTTCATTACCCTGCCTGCTTGCATCTCCTCTCCCCTTTCCCTCTACCTCGATCCCCTGCCTGCAGCGCTAGGGTTCCTCCACCGAGCCGTCGCCGCTGGTCACATCTAGCTTGGTCCTCGACGATGCTCTATCCAGCTAGGCTACATGTGGGTAGGACCAAATCTCCCCGGCTGCTCCTCCCTCTGGTGCCGCCCCTCATTCTCATGATCTCCAGCAGCTGCTCCACTGTGGTCCATCCAATGCACTACTCCGGCAGGCGCCGCACAACTACGGCTGATGCCACACTGCGGCAGAAGGCACCTTATTCCCCCTCCCCACCTCCCAGTCCGTGGCCTTGAGGTGCCGTTGAAGGATGAGCTCATCCAACAAAGTGAGGATCTCCTCTGATTTTTTGCCAAATTTTCATTCTAATCCACTATACGATGAATTGCTATGAGCTGCTTCTGCTGCTGCTATATGATGCATTGCTATGAGCTGCTCCTGCTGCTGCTATATGATGAATTGCTATGAGATGCTGCTGCTATATGATGAATTGCTATGAGCTACTGCTGCTATATGATGAATTGCTATGAGCTGCTGCTGCTATATGATGAATTGCTATGATGAGCTGCTGCTATATGATGAGTTGCTATAAGCTGCTCCTGCTGCTATATGATGAATTGTTGTGAGCTGCTCCTGCTGCTGCTATATGATGAATTGCTATGAGCTGCTCCTCCTGCTGCTATATGATGAACTAGCGGAGTGACCCGCGCATTTGCGCGGCTAGACATGATGTATATATTTATCTTTTGATGATTTTTTCAACGTATCTTTTGTCATTTTATTTTTTCATATTTTTGCGGGAAATTATAGCCATGCTTAATAGTTGGAAGATGTGAAAGCATGATTAAACTTTGGTCCAAATATTTCCATCAAATGTGTAAAGTGGTTGGTGAAGACTTGGAAGAAAGAGAATCAGTGTATGTGGCCCGCAATGTAAAATACTTTAGTAGTATTGTTCTCTCTTTTATCACCCATCAATGTTTATCTTTGCACCTACTCCCTCCGTCCCATAATGTAAGACGTTTTTTGACACTATTTAAGAAATTTAACAGCTAGAATATAAACATTAAGTATTTATACCTCTATCTTGTTATTTGTTTCGTAATCAACGTTGTCATTGGCCTTACTATGCTTGTGGTTTATGGACATATATATGCTTTCACATCTTTAATTGCTAATGTGTTTTCCATACCAATCTAAACCATTATAATTGGTGATGCTGGTGTGGAAATTGCCAAACTCTTCACTCATTGTGCCTCTTTACAGCATGTTAGTTTAAATTATTCCTATTTATTTTGCATTTAATTTGAAATTTTTAGAAAATTTAAACTATTCATTGCGTACTTGGTATGAGTACGACCTTATTTGCTAAAAATATTCTCTACATTCACTGAACAATATTGTAGTATATTTTTTATTCTATCCATCAGTATCCACCCTTGTGTCCTAATGCTATTCAATATATTTTTGTCGCCACATTAGCATTGATGCAGCATCTAAATTAATGGAAACATAATAGCCAAAATGTGCACCTCGAGGAAACAAATTAGACTTTCGTCCGAAATCAATGTTTAATTTTATTATTGTTGCAAACACATCCTTATAATTTCATATTAATCTTTGTATTTCTGTCTTCTACTTATCACCATCAGTCATTATTTGCTCCCTCAACCAAATGCTAGCCAAACTGCAATGTTCCCAAGATTGTTGTTTGGAATTCGCACCCTACGGAAACATGATCAAGATTTGCCAGAAATCTATATTCTTGCTAATTGCTCATTTCCTCCTATAATAGTAGCTTCTTCCGTTCAAATTTGTAGGCACAATAAGAGATATAATAGCTCAAACAGACCTGAAATTCAAAGTCGAAGCATGCTAAGAACTGTTGCAGCATGACTTCTCCAAGATCTCCTTCCCATTATCTTTTGTTTTAGCACCTCACCACATGCTGATACTACAAAATTGTTAGAAGAAAAATAAGGCTAATAACATAACACAGGGAGTCCCATTATTACATAGATAAATGCCCAAAGATGTCAGATTATATGCACGATCATCTGGGAAGCTTCTCTGTTTACATGAGAAAAACATTCTGATAGTTGATTGGCTAACCATAAACTTTAGATGTCAGGTTATATGTCTCAGCGTGTAATTTTGTTTAGCATTGTTTTTCCTTTTAATCATGCATGCAAGTTTGCTTTGTAACACAGCATGCATGTCACGCTGGATGAGGGCATGCAACACGTCCCTTGCATCTATGATCGGGTATAGTGGGGTTAGGCGTGCATAAGTCCCGGTCCACACGTTGGCCTCACCGTGTGCATGGGCATATATGCCGCATCTCTCATCTCCGATGACGTACAGAAATACGCCAGAATAGACAGTTTGCGTCACACAAAGTTCAGTTTGTAATCTGTTCTCCATCTCCCCAATAGAATCCACCATACCCAGCTGAGAGAGAAGGCTCGGACCTGACAATATACACAATTGTGTGTGTTCTTATCCAAGACATATCAAAATTAGATTAATCCTTGCTCATCAGTCTCACTGTCATCTGCTCTCAGCCTGCTGCTGTTTTCTGTTTTGAATCCGTCTGATATCTTAATTGGTGCAAACTCTAGATGCATCGCCTCACATGACCTTTTCTTTGTGAGGTGTGCTTGAGCCCGTGGCCGGCGACGACAGAAGAGGGCAAGGACCAAGGTAGACAGGATGCACCAGCGGTTGTACGAAAGTGGGAAAAAGTGCATCTCCCTTGGCCTGTATGGTGGCTGTGACAGATCCCCACATACACTGTACTAACTGAGACACCCTCCGTTTCATGATTTCTTCCTTGGAGTACCACCTCTCCATGGTAGGTATAGCTACTGGCGATGTCACAGATGTCCAGGTGGTCTTCTGGATTAGTCGCCGTGATCTGTGAGAGTCGAATAGAACACGTCGGCGCTGGCGTTTTCCTTTCGTCGCTGCCTTTTGCTAGCTACTCCCCCCTTTCAAATTACTCGTCGCAGAAATGGATGTATCTAAAACTAAAATACATCTAGATACATCCATACCTGCGACAAATAATTCGAAATGGAGAGAGTACGTACGTACATACATAGTAGATTGAAGGGGTATGAGATAGTTTCCCAGTAATGATTTAGGCATGCTATTTTTCTCCGAAGGATCCGCCCACGTTTCTTTAAAGTGTGTACGTGATCTGTCTCTTTTTTTTTCTACCTGTCCATGGTTTTTTTTAGAATCCCTGTCCACGTTTTTTAATGTGTAATAGCTAACCTGTTTTATAGCTTTAAAAAAATCTAACCTGGTTTTGTACGGGGCCAAACTAAACTCAGTTTGTACGTGAAGAATTATTTAGGACACTGGGCGTCGGCCGGCGGACCTTTTAAAAAGATCCGCCGCCTTTGCATCTGTTTGGTCAGGGCAATCCACTGGCGCGGTTCCTTCCTTAGCATTGCAACAGACCTCTTGTTGCAGAAACATTTGCAACAGAGGTGTTGTTGCAGAGTTTTTTGTCTGAACTCTTTTGAAATATGAGTGCCGTTGTGGAAGAAATTTGCAACACAGATGATGTTGTAGAACTTTCTTTTTCTTAAATTTTTGCCAACATGGGTATTGTTGTGGAAAGACTTCTGCAACACAAATGATGTTGCAGAATTTTTTTCGTCTTAACTTTTTGCAACATGAGTGTTGTTCCGGAAGGACTTCTGCAACATGGGTGTTGTTGCGGAAGGACTTTTGCGTCTAGTGGTGAAGGTCCTGGCCGGTTGTGTGTCGGCTGCTCAAGCTCGTATCTGACGGCTGTGCATGCGACGGAAGCTCGTATCTGACGGTTGCGCATACGAGACGTGGATCTGACGAATTGAGTGGCCGAGCATTATCCTCTACCATTGCAACAAATGTCGTGTTGCGGTAATTTTCTGCAACACGGGTCATGTTGCGGAAATTTTTGCAAAATACACGTAAAGTTGTAGATTTTTTTGTAACAGAGGCATTGTTAAAAAAATTGCAACGGAGTTCATGTTGCAATTTTTGTTTTTACAATGGAGGTCATGTTACAGTTTTTTGTACAACATAGGCCTTGCTGCAGTTAATTATTTTCTTAACAGAGATTTTGATACTGTTTTTTTGCAACAGAGATCTTGTTGCAGAAAGGATAGATTGTGGGAAGTCAGGTCCATCCCGTGAGAAGCGTGACATCCCAGCAAGACGGCAAACGTGAAAGGCTCTAAGTCAGAGTCACACCCCACGGTATATGGAAAAAAAATCAAACAATGGACCCATAGGGGCCACGCACCTGCACGCTCCGTGTGAACACTTCCAGCGTGGCATGAAATCACGATGAAGCGATCGAACGGTGCAGCGCCCGGCGGATGCGCAAGCTATAATCAGCCGGCTGATTAATAACATTTCCCAATTACTTATGCATCCCCACCTTTTCGGTGCATGTTTCTTTTCCTGGCAAGAGCTTTCCAGTCCATCTACGTGTCCATGTAGATTTTGTTAAGTTTTTTGTTCAACATCAGATTTGGTTAAGTTTGTACGTGGCAATGATGACTTTGTTTTTTTAATGGCCTTTTATTTCTGCCTAACGTGTCAACATAGACTTTTGTTAGATTTTGTTAAGTTTTTTTTTCAACATCAGATTTGGTTAAGTTTGTACGTGACAATGATGACTTTATTTTTTTAATGGCCTTTATTTCTGCCTAACGTGTCAACATAGACTTTTTTCTCATCTGCATCACACTTATTCCCCCACTCTGTTTATTCTGAATTTATTTTTCTTGCCGTACACTTGATTCCACTTTAAACTTTTTCCTTTTGGTTCGGAGAATTCTTTTCCTACA
This sequence comes from Triticum urartu, assembly GCF_003073215.2. Classification (NCBI taxonomy): domain Eukaryota; kingdom Viridiplantae; phylum Streptophyta; class Magnoliopsida; order Poales; family Poaceae; genus Triticum; species Triticum urartu. The sequence continues at coordinate 33,621,833 of NC_053023.1, read as the reverse complement.
ACGTTTATTGATATTGTTCATGATTTTATTTGATCTGCACAGAAAAGTACCAACCTGAGACATATATAGACGCAAAAACAAAATCTTAAGTAATTTGCTTGCTTTCCATTGGCCGCAGCTGTGAGTTCCAGCTCAGTAGGCGTGCTTGCCATTGGCCCCTGCAGCGAGCTCTACCTCAACTCAGGGCATGAGTTGGTGTACACCACAGCCGTGAGTTGTCACCTGCAGAGTAGTCTTCCTTTACTTGGTTCAGCCATCAAGGCGGTTAGTTGAATGATGTATCTATTTGATTACATAGAGATCAACGAAAATATGAAATCCTAGGATAAACAGCTGACAGAAGTTGATATGCATGATACCAATCAACATCTAGGTAACACTGTAAGACGTGAAACTATCTACCAATTTATCACAGAGTTTGCTTTATCTCTGTTCTTGCTTAGATATTACATGAAGTACGCTGTTGTGACTTATTAGTTTCTCCATAGAAGCATATACAATACAAGACACTGCATATGTAATACCTGTGCTAAAAGTTAATAGAAGAGGTGAGGATGCCACATTAAAATTACTAGAAAGTGTATGCCGGGCATGTTTGTGGGGGTGATGTGCCATGATAGCACAATCCAGCACATAGTTGTTTTAGTGGCAAGACAGAGTGAAGATACAAGAACGTTGATCCATCGTGAGGTGTGGCATGGTAGGACAGGTTTGCTTGGTCGATGGGAGCAGCGCCGCCGTCTCACTATGAATTTCTTCTATGTTTATGATCAAAAATTATTTAACAAGGAAATTCATTTGGTTCTGGACTAATCCACCTGGCAACGGTGATGCTTTAATCTATTAATTCTTTTTGAAGCAATCTGATATGGCTTCACGTGTGTGTATTTCTGGTAAGAATTCGCTCATCTCAGGTGCATGATTACAATGTTGTATGGTGTGGAAACATAAAATATTTTAATCTCAAAGCATGATCTGATAGTAGTTAGTGGGGCTGGGATAAAAGAATCTGCACTCTTGATTATTCAGATTAAAAAAAAGTTTGTAGTTTTAGCATATTTACATGCATGAAAACTGTTGCTCCTATCGGGAGATGTAGCAGCAAAGTATTGTCGAACATTCCCCTAAGATACAAATGTACAAGTTTCACTAAATTGCAGGTTGAAACATGTCCACTTGGTGTATGTAGTGGTAAATCATGTAGACTGAAGTCTCACTTTTATCTAGAACAAAAGTTGGAGCTGCTTCCAAAATGTTGCCATGTTTAGGTAGTATGATATGTACTCAAAATATTATGTGAATGCATTTGTTTGCCCGGTGTGATAAAAATAGGACCTCTAACCCCTGCAAGTCCATGTGTTGGCAACTACCAACAAAGGGTGAATATTCGAGTCCCATCAATAACATAATTAACGAACCAATCTTTCTATATACATGTTCTGTAGTGTTACTTCCGATCTTTATAAAGAAGGCACATTTAATTAGTTCTATGTTCGTCCACATACATGAATCTTTTGGAATCTGTACAAGCTTGACCTGTTTAATCAAAATAAATTTTGTTGCATATGTGGTCTTCCACCATGCACCTCAGATCAGACGGAAAGCTCTGCACACGTGTCACTTATGCTGGAAGATTGGATGAAAGCAGTGCCGTTCATTTAGGTTCTCCAAAATTGTTGTTGACAAGGTGGGGCTCGATATACGCCTACTACAATGCCGACCATGTCCTCGACTTGAGCTGTTTTTTTCCCGATCGAAATAGATGATTCACTTACTTCCCTACAGTGATGATAATAATTTGATATGCATCTGGTCTATATTTCTCTCAATTAACAACAATCCGGTCTGTTTTCTATAGTTTTTTGCTGGTGGATTTTAATTTCTAATCCAGAGCAAAATTCACGTAACTGGATATCCCCACTTGGCAGATGGAGAAATGCGGGGAGTCCTACTTTGATGAGCCCTTATTAACCACCACACCTACAACAACACCATTCGTCGACCGCCAACCCTATCCAATTTTAGCCTACGCTGACCACACCATTTAAATATACATTGTGCAGACCCCAGTAAAGACAAAGGGGTAACCGGGTAAGCAACTTTTTAGCAATGCTACAAGAATAGGAGAGATGATGTGATCACATTTTGGTACGACTATTTCCGCGACATGATGCAGAGTGGTAAATTTTCAAAACCTGATTTTATTACAATATTTATAATTTGGACGTTATAAATCTTCTATTCATATGATATCAAATTAGATAGGTGTATACATTGGTGCATGTGTGTATGCATCACATTATGAACAAGTGATGACCAACTAATATCCCTGCTACAGCAAAGGATAGTGTTTGATTTTGTTACCTTTCGATATGGCAGATGACACCAGGACATGAGTGGCTAGAGGCGTCATTGGAAGTGGGAGCAGAAGAAGCCGTTGACAGAGTGGATGAATAATATGCTAGATACTAGGTAATATAGCTACTTTCTTACTGTGTTTCTACATTTGCTGATGGATTCAATGCTTATACAGTTCATGTGTCAGCTGGTGGGTTACAACTAAGATTTCGCGGTGAACACAAAAAGGTCAGCATTCTGATTCATAAGCCAAACTGAATCATGTCGCCTGGGGTTGCATATTTGGTTCTATAGTAACTTCAAAATGTCAAACTAAAGCCCATCGGTCTGGAAAATCATCTAATCATGTCATCATAAGGCTTGCTCCCATGTGGAAGTGTTCTTCCATTAAGATTCTGATAAGGTCTGGTGATTGAAGGAACACATTCAAATCTCTATTATAAACTAACATCAGTAAATGTAGTACTACATTACTGACAATCTAGCTAAATTTTCTGTAACATATGTAAACTGAAAACAATTTGTTTGCATTAATTAGCATTTGAATGTTGCGCCCCAATGGTAGTTAATCTGAGTAATATACATTAGAATATCGCATACCAGTCAACACACTAATTTTCTTTTGAACTATATGTTACTTCGTGACTTCTTAACAATTCAATTTTTGTAAAGTATTATATGCACTTTTCCGCAAAAAAAAGTATTATAAGCTCTAGCCCATGCATTTGCACGGGTTGACGACTAGTCATATTAATTACTGCACTGGGTCTAATTTGTGATGTTTGCAAGTCAAATTAATTTTCATATGGGCAGCAAAATGACAAAATATAATGCAATCTAGACTTTTCACTGATCATACCAAAGATAAGCTGAAAAGGAAGACAATGAAAAGAATTGATTGGCTTATATCCTAGATCTTATATTCATACGTGCTTATTTTCTTAGGATAACTCGTAAAAACTGCCCCTAAGAAACTTGGCCAATAGAACTGACATACAAATCACATGTCACGATAATTGCAATGGAGGAGTGACCTACCATAGCAGACTGTATAGGCTCAACGTTGCCTCTCCTTTTTTTTGCGATGTTCCATGGAATTGCCACATACATCTTGTACTTTTTCATTGTGTAACCCCATCTGCAAGTTGACACGGCTAATTTCAGACATCTCTACATGATAATACATTGCATGTCTCTTGCGCATATTTAAACCATCAATTAATGATAGTGTGCGTAGCATAAATTAGTCATGACTCTATGCGCTGGACTAGCAGACACTCTAAAGGAGCCTAATGTAGTGCATTGTATATATTATTCTACCGACCGTGTGAACTTTGACGAACTGTTTCAACTTTCAAGTTGCGCCAGGTAGACGAGGTCACGGAGGACAAGGAGGGGCAGTACAAGTAGGAGGGCTCGGCGGTAATTGTGTGCAGCCAGGCTTGCTGTTGTTGCCTGCCTGTACAAGATGAGTCTACAACATAATAAATAAAGGACGCACCAGAAACTGACCCCCCGCGCCGCTCAGCTTGGGCGACTCGAGGGAGACAACGCGCACCGTCGACAAGGCTCCCCCCCCCCTCGCGCTACCTCCCCTCCGCCGCTGCCGCTGGCATCGTCGGCGGTGGCGGCGAGCCCTGCGTCCGAAGGCGGCACAGGGTGAACTCGCCGTGGACGTGCGGCGGACGGGTGGCGGTCGTTGTCAAGGTGGCGGCTGCCGTCGATCTCGGGGATGGGGGGCGCTGTGTGCGCTCGGGAGCAAGAAGGCGTCGTGGCGGCACTGTGCCTCTCGCATGCGTCTGGTCGCGGCGTTCGCGGGTGCTCCCCCTTCTGCGGCGGATCTGGCCTGGATCTGGCGGGGGTGGCTGGAGTTGGCTTGGTGCACGCCACCATGGGCGCAGGGTGCGTGGTCGCCGGACTTGGCGTCCTCCCTGGCATGGAGATCCCTGCGCTGCTGGTGGCTGCTGCATCTTCCCCGGTGGTGCGGTCATCAGATCCGGATGACCTTCTACGGTATGGTTGTGTGCGCCTTGGGCAGGTTGGATTCACTTCGATCCGGCCTGCGGTGGTTTGAATCTGACCATGTGCGGCGGCGGGGTGGCCATGGTCCTTTGTGGTGGTGCAGATCAGCTAACCACCTCACTCAACCGGTCTTCGGGAGTGTGTCAGATCAACTTTGGGCGAAAGCCTTGCTCCATCTGGAGTCGGCGGCGGCGACACCTATGGGCGCCGCTAACATCCTTGGAGGCATTGTTGTATTTGTTGTCTGCACTCTCCACGTCGAGACCCCGGGTGAAACCCCTAGTCCAGGTCCTCCTGTACGGATGATGGCGGCGCAACCAACGCCGCGGCCCTTCTTGAAGGTGTCATCTTTGGGGTCAATATGGTTGTTGCGTGGGTGTTTCTTCTTGAAGGAATGTTGGTGGTGTTGGTGCGGCCGCTTGGGGTCGATGGTGGTTTGTGTTGCTGCAGCCCTGTTTCCTATGTGTTCATCTTCGGTGGTGTTCCCTGGTTTCGGCCACGTCCCTGTGCATGTTCAAGCACCCCCCTTGGTGGCCATTGTTGTGCGGTGAGCCTAGTGCTCTTGGTGTCGTTCGGGTTCATCTTTGCGCTTCGATGACGCAAGATGCCTCCCCAACTTGCTAGTCGTTCCGGATTCTCATGACGGAGCTCTCAATCAAGATTCGTGTTATCACTCGTTGGTTGTGGTTGCTCCTGAGTTGTGTCGTGAGGTTCGGTTTGCACGCTGGTGGGGTGCGTTAGGTTGCTTGCTTAGTCTTGGTATTGTGATCCCTCCACAACACCCTACATATACTTGTGCCTCCCATGGTGTTGTCCTTCCATCTACTAGCTAGGTCGGGCCTTGTCTTGGGCGTTCTTTTTCCTTATCTTTTGTAACTCTGTTAATTGTACGGTTATCGGCCCGGTTTCCCTCATAAACAGGGTCAACTTGTTTAGTTTTTTCATCCGGTTTCCCTTATAAACTGGATCAACCAAAGCTTGAGGGGTGACTCTTGGCTTTGGCAGTTTTTTGAGCAATATATTCAGGTGGGGATCCTCTCCCCCCGATGACCGCAAAAAATATATAATAAATAAAGTGTTGCATGAGACCACACATTACTCTTCAGTAAGGTAGTAACATAGATTGGTAACATATGCATGTTACTAGTCTAAGTTACTTCCCAGTATGGGTATTATGTGCCTTCAAAAGAGATGTTCGTATGACATAATTAATCGAATTGTCATATCTACCACGTATATTTAGTTAAGATGTAAATGCTCTTGGTACCACCAATAACATACAGTTTTCTTACGGGGAAATAATATACAATTCATTCTGTATAGCTAGTTTTTTGAAGGTTTTAAACTCTTGCATGGACATGCATCCGAGTTTTACTCTTACAAAATATGTATAAGGCAAACCACCTAATTGTTGCACCAATTTGTAACGTCCAACATGCGGTCTTAGCCGGAACAAGACTTGAAAGTCTTGATAAGGATAGAAGCGCATATTGGACACGCTCGTAGCCATGCCCATGGCTGGCTGCATCCGTGGTTGCCCCCGTGGTCACGTGCACTGACATCGCATGCCATATATCCGATTCAATGTCTGAGCGGACAAATAGGGATTTTTAAAAATAAAATTAGCTTTGGATATTACGCTTAGGTATCCTGTGCACGGATACAGTTCGATCATAAAAAAGGACATTTGTGGTGTCTGTTTAGAGGCTACCATTGGAGATGCTCTAAGACGCCTTATTACAAGACGCTTTTGTCGGGGAGACAGGTTCGTCTGTCGCAGTTAGCCGATGCAATTTTTTTTCCGAAATGGCAGTTATCTTGCATTCATTAAGAAGAAAAGAGTTGCTCAGTTAATTAGAAAAAACCGACCGAAAACTAGATTGCCCAGATAATTATGAAGAGAACGGGGCAAAAACCATCACAACTATTGAGCAGCACACATAAGAAATCCACGCACACTACTCCAAGGAGGGCCTCAGTTAGACAGCACACAGGAGTCATCATCATCACTCCTCCCCTATAGGCATCATCGCCATCCCTACACTCTGAGCAAACAACTCTGACTTCATCTTATGTGATCGTTGACTCAACCCACAATGTACTCAATTGCATGGCGCGCCAACAATTTGCATAGGTGCGACGGCTGAAACACGTATGTTACTTAAGCGGTGTAACTTTTATTGCAGACGCCATATTGTTATAGGCGCAAATAACTAGGCACGACGATATGCAAAGCTATATGGATGATACCTATTTTGCGGAACAGATTGTTGATCAGCACCAACTGGGTGGGCTAAGCTGCATCCACCGAGTGATGCTACATCTACACAAGATTACTTCATTTTTTTACACGCAAGTTGATGTGGAAGATTATGCTTGGTAATAGGGGGTGAAGGGGCCCACCCAGTTGAAATCAGGTAAGAGAGAAAATTGGTTTGGATAATTAAGTAAAATGTTTGTAAAAAAATTATAGGTCTATCAATTGCAGCATCCTCCTCAGCCCCAGGTAGCCTGGATTGTGCCCTGGGGCGTGGCCGAGAAACCCTTCGTGACTTTAGCTACTGCAGCGCACTGCAGTTATAAGGGCTGCCTGGGGTGTCGGCTGTTCCTGGCTCTGCATATGGTGCCTATGGCCTGTAGTTCGATCTAAAAGACGAGCAAGAAAACGCCAAGCGATCAGTAGTGCTAATGACTTCACTGATTAGTAGTACTTCGCTAATTGCGCATACGTAAAGACGAATTGGGCTAACAAAAAACCTAAACAGTTTTTACTGAAAGCACCAGGATCGACTTTGCCAGCGCCAAGGAATAACTTGCATGTGTAAGCTCGCGTACAGCAAAGGAATTAATATTTCGTTAATAGCGCATACGTAAAGACGGGTTAGGCTTACGTACAGGGAGTAAGTGAATCGGCCAGCGTCATTGGCGGCAGGAGCACCAGGAGCAGCAATAGAGTTGAGAGTAGAACTGAGCATCTTGTTGTGATCGGCATGATATGCATCTCCATGCTCTCTTGGTTCTCAGAATGGAACAAGGAGAAGAAACCACTCACTGTATTTATACACGCATCCACGTAGTCTGACTCGTTTTTCTTTCTTTTTTGAGACTAAAGTGAGAAAGGAGATAAGGTTACTAGGTGTGGCCTTGTAGACCATCAACTGGCCAAGTGAGAACGGGTAACTAAACGACAACGCGACAAACCCGATGACGAACTTCCGAGTCCACCCAGAACATTAGAATCAGAATCAGTAGGTCATAGAAATGCTACACATCAAAAATCACTAGCAAAGACTGCTGACAATAATTCATCATATGGGCATCTCCGATGCGGATCACCAAATTTCCGACCCAAATGTTTGAGAAACCCGACATCCAGCCAGACACCGGTCATCCAACCGTAATCCGCACATGTCCCCCCATTTCTATCAGTCAAGACATTAGATTAGGGTGGGGCCTACTGGACTATTGACTGGCCAAGTGAGGCTGGGTACATACAGAAAATAGTACTATTGGTAGAAGACAACACAACAAACTTGAGGACAGACTTGCAAGTCCATCCAGAACATCAAAATCAGTGAACGCTAGAATGCTATACATCAGGTGATGTCATTGTCTTCTCGTGGGATTTTTTTGGACGATGTTCTAGAGTCATGAAGCTGAGCTTTGGGCTTGCCCGGTTGGTCTCTACATTGGTATCACTCTTCACCTGCCTACCATTTTGGAAACTGGTTGTACTTTTGTGGTTCTGTGCAAATGAAAAACTTGATAGATCTCCTCGTGTTGATATGAAGAAGGAGGCTATGAGTGTTTCCAGGGTGCTTTGGAAATTCAAACTTTCTAAAATTAATCGCTATGCCAACGCGGAGGGGGGGGGGGGGGGGGGGGGGGGGGGGGGGGCACATGAGATTGCGAAGTATAGTTTTCATACTAGATCGGATGGTGTTCTTTGTATAGTTTTCTGCACTGTGTGGCGTATGCTGTAACGAACGATTACAATAAATTTTTGAGTAATTAATGAATGGGGGGTTTTTAGAAAAAACATCACTAATGAAGACTACTTTCAATTCATCACATGACTATCTCCAAAGCTGATCACTAACTTTTTGACCCAGGTGTTCTGTGAATTCGGAAATCGAGCCAGACATTTTTCCTGCCCTGCGTGGTGTATGTTATAACAAACGATTGCGATAAACTTTTAAGTAATTAATGAATGGGGTGTTTTAGGAAAAGCATCACTAATGAAGACTACTGATAATTCATCACATGAGCATCATCAAAGCTGACCACTAATTTTTGACTGAAATGCTTTGTGAATTCGAAAATCCAGCCAGGCACCGGACATCCAACCGTAATCTTACATGCCCCCTCATTTCAATCAGTCAAAACATTAAATTAGGGTGGGGCCTAACGGACTATGTACTGGCCAAGTGAGGCTGGGTACAAACAGAACATAGTACTAGTGGTAGAACACAACACAACAAACTTGAGTTCAGACTTGCAAGTCAGGGTGGACGACACGAGCGGGCTTTTTGGCCCGCTCGTGGCCCGCTCGGTCCCGCCCAGCTCGGTCCTGGCCCGCTCAAAAAAATAGCCGGTCCGGTCCGTGAAATATGGACCGAAAATTCGTCGGTCCGGTCCGGTTAAAGCCCGGTCCGCTCGCTCGGACCGAAGGAGACCGAGAGAAAAGGGGTGATCCAATAATCACGGAGCAATCACATGATAATTTGTTGCTATACCTGTATGGGAATAACTGCCCAGGATTCTTCAATCCATTCTCTCCTTATTTCCACGTACTCCTTCCGTAAAAGTAGTTACCCTAGCACTAGCAGGCTAGCACGGTCGTTTCAATTCCACGACTTACTCCACGCTCCTGTTTCCTTTTATTCGCAACTAACGGGAGAAACAACTACGATCCGATAATTAGGGCGCCATCCCGCAATTAACTCCACGTCCAATTTTATCTACTCATCCACGGCAAGGCCAGACATGCATAATCGTGGGCACATGCGCGTGATAGATTGCTTGCATGCAACAGAGAAAACTGCTAAGAGATAAACATGCACACGTTCATGGCTAACAGCACTTCCAATGGCACGTCGTCTACCTCTCGCCGCCGGCTCTCGCGCACGTCTGCCACCTCGCCACAGCACCTGCGCACGTCGCCCACCTCCTCTCTGCACCCACGCAAGTCGCCGCCGGTGATGGTTGGTCGGTCCACTCGGTCCGGCCCGAGCTTCGCTGCTGCCGGTCCGGTCCGTGGAAACAGGACCGCGAGGCTGGTCGGTCCGGTCCGGTCCGGACCACCGGCCGCCGGTCCAAATGGCAGCTCGGTGAAGGACCGGACCGGCCCGGACCGTGTTCACCCTGACTTGCAAGTCCACCCAGAACATCAGAATCAGTGGACACTTGAATGCGATAAATCCAGTGATGTCATTTTCTTCTCGTGGCATTTTATTGGACAATGTTCCAATGTGAATGAAGCTAAGCTTCGGGATTCCCCGGATGGCCTCTGCATTGGTGTCACTCTTCTTCACATATCTATTATTTTGGAGAATGATTATGCTTTTGTGGCTTCCTTCTTTGCAACAGCTATTTTACGGTACCCTGGTACTCCCAAAACACGTGCTGGAGTACCGAACAAATCTAGCCGTCCGTTGTAAAGGGTATCTTAGTCATTTTCGTATGGGTACTTCTGATTTTCTCCCTGTGATCTTGCATAGATGCCAAATAGCTCCCATAAGAAAAAAGAAACTCCAGATCGAGTGCCAGAAAAAACTCCCGTTCGTTCGGCTGGAAATCCCGATCGCTCGGTGCATCGTAATGGAGTAGCGATGCCACCTCAAAGCCTGATCTTTCTCTACCACAGGTCGCCGTACCTTCTGCACACCGATCGTCGGCTCCGCTGTGTCGCTCGTATGGCATATCCGGACGAGCCGCCACCGGCCAACCCCTATACTGCGCCATGGTCAAGGAATTGGGTCCGGCTCATCCCCGATGCGGATGCTTTCCAGCTACTCACCCACGAAGGACGTTCATAACTCGCCGGCATGGGCTCATCCCGGCATCTCCAGACGCTGTGTGCAGATCAATATACTAGGTTTTGCTTGCAATTGAAATAAAAATAGACATCAGAATATATGAGAGGTTACGACAAACGAAAATGAAATAATATTAGATTGTTATATTGTTACGGTTTTGCCCCTTAGATCAAGGTACTCCTGTACTTTTTAACTTAGTACTCCGTTGGATGAGTGATGGAGTACCAAGTAGTACTGTCCACTGGATCAAGAGAAATGTACGGTCTATATTTATTTCGGGGTACTGTAAAAGATCTCTGCAAATGAAATTTTTTTGACAAGTCCCCTATTGTTGATATGAATATGGAGGCTCTGATTATTTCCAGGATTCTTCGTACTTTCAAACTTTCTAAAATTACTCGCTATGCCAACACGGAGGGAGGGGGTGCGGGGCACATGACATTGCGAAGTCTAGTTTTGATACTAGATCGAAGGTATTCTTTGTAAAGTTTTCCGCCCTGCGTGGCGTATGATTGTAATAATTTTTTAGTTATTAATGAATGGGGTTTTAAATAAAATCACTAACAAAAAATGCTGACAATTCATCACAAGGGTATCTTCAACATGGCAAAATTTTCTACCCAATATTTTGTGAATATGGACATCCAGCCAGGCACTCGTCATCCAACCGTAATATCCACATGTCCCCTCATTTCAATCAGTCAAGACAATAAATTAGGGTGGAGCCTAGCGGACTATGGACTGGCCAAGTGCGGCTGGGTACAAACAGAAAATAGAACTAGTGGTAGAAGACAACACATCAACCTGAGTACAGACTTGCGACTCCACCCAGAAAATCAGAATCAGTGGACACTAGAATTAATGCTATACATCCGGCGATGTCATTGTCTCCTCTTGGGATTTTATTGTTTTTTGTCCAGAGTGATGAAGCTGAGCTTCAGGCTTTCCCGGTTGGTCTCTAATTTGGTATCCCTCTTCACATGCCTATTATTTTGGAGACCGATTGTGCTTTTGTGGCTTCCTTCTGTGCATATAAAAACTTGGCAGGTCCCCTCTTGTTGATATGAAAAAGGAGGCTCTGAGTATTTCTAGGATGCTTTGGAATTTCAAACTTTCTAAAATTAATCCCTATGTCAACGCGGACGGGGTGGGGGCACATGAGATTGCGAAGTATAGTTTTGATAATAGATCGAATGGTGTTATTCGTAAAGCTTTCTACCCTGTGTGGCATATGTTATAACGAACAATTGTGATAAACTTTTAAGTAATTAATGAATGGGGTGTTTTAGAAAAAGCATCACTAATGAAGACTACTGACAATTCATCACATGAGCATCTTCAAAACCGATCACAAATTTTTTTGACCCAAATATTTTATGAATACGGAAACCTAGTCAGACACCGGTCATCCAACTGTAATTCCACATGTCCCCTCATTTCAACCAGTCAAGAAATTAAATTAGGGTGAGGCCTAACGGATTATGTACTGGCCAAAGTGAGGCTGGTTACAAACAGAAAATAGTACTAGTCGTAGAAGACAACACAACAAACTTGAGAACAGACTTGCAAGTCCACCCAGAACATCAGAATCAGTGGACACTTGAATGCTATACATCCAGTGATGTCATTTTCTTCTCGTGGGATTTTATTGGACAATGTTCTAGTGTCAATGAAGCTAAGCTTCGGGATTCCCCGGTTGGCCTCTGCATTGGTATCACTCTTCTTCACATGTGTATTATTTTGGAGAATGATTATGCTTTTGTGGCTTCCTTCTTTGCAAATGAATTTTTTTGACAAGTCCCCTCTTGTTGATATGAAGATGGAGGCTCTGAGTATTTCCAGGATGCTTCATACTTTCAAACTTTCTAAAATTCCTCTCTATGCCAACGCGGAGGGAGAGGGTGTGGGGCACATGACATTGCGAAGTCTAGTTTTGATACTAGATCGAAGGTATTCTTTGTAAAGTTTTCCGCCCTGCGTGGCGTATGATTGTAATAATTTTTTAGTTATTAATGAATGGGGTTTTAAATAAAATCACTAACAAAAAATGCTGACAATTCATCACAAGGGCATCTTCAACATGGATCACAAATTTTTCTACCCAATATTTTGTGAACATAGACATCTAGCCAGGCACTGGTCATCCAACAGTAATCCACACATGACCCCTCATTTCAATCAGTCGAGGCAAATACATTATGGTGGAGCCTAGCGGACTATCGACTTGCCAAGTGAGGCTGGGTAGAAACAGAAAATAGAACTAGTGGTAGAAGACAACACATCAAACTGAGTAAAGACTTGCATGTCTATCCAGAACATCAGAATCAGTGGACATTAGAATTAATGCTATACATACGGTGATGTCAGTGTCTCCTTTTGGGATTTTATTGGACAATGTTCCAGAGTGATGAAGCTGAGCTTCGAGCTTGCCCGGTTGGTCTCTACATTGGTATCACACTTCACATGCCTATTATTTTGGAGACCGATTGTGCTTTTGTGGCTTCCTTCTGTGCATATAAAAACTTGGCACGTCCCCTCTTGTCGATATGAAGAAGAAGGATCTTAGTATTTCCAGGATGCTTAGCAATTTCAATTTTTCTAAAATTAATAGCTATGCCAACGTGGACGGGGTGGGGGCACATGAGATTGCGAAGTATAGTTTTGATACTAGATCGGATGGTGTTCTTTGTAAAGTTTTCTACCCAGCGTGGCGTATGTTATAAAGAACGGTCGCGATAAACTTTTAAGTAATTAACGAAAGGTGTGTTTTAGAAAAAGCGTCACTAACGAAGACTACTGAGAATTTATCACATGAGCATCATCAATGCTGACCACTAATATTTTGACCAAAATGTTTTGTGAATTCGAAAATCCAGAGCACGGGTCATCCAAGCATAATCGCACATGTCCCCTCATTTCAATCAGTCAAGACATTAAATTATGGTGGGGCCTAATGGACTATGTGCTGGCCAAGTGAGGTTGTGTACAAACAGAAAATAGTACTAGTGGTAGAACACAACACAACAAACTTGAGGATAGACTTGCAAGTCCACCCAGAACATAAAATCAGTGGACACTTGAATGCTATACATCCAGTGATGTCATTTTATTCTCGTGGGATTTTATTGGACAATATTCCAGTGTGAATGAAGCTAAGCTTCCGGATTCCACGGTTGGCCTTTGCATTGGTGCCACTCTTCTTCACATGTTTATATTTTGGAGAGTGATTATGCTTTTGTGGCTTCCTTCTTTGCAAATGAAAAAAATTGCATGTCCCCTATTTTTGATATGAATATGGAGGCTATGAGTATTTCCAGGATTCTTCTTACTTTCAAACTTTCTAAAATTACTCGCTATGCCAACACGGAGGGAGGGGGTGCGGGGCACATGACATTGCGAAGTCTAGTTTTGATACTAGATCGGAGAGTGTTCTTTGTAAAGTTTTCCCCCCTGCGTGGCGTATGATGGTAATAAACTTTTAAGTTATTAATGAATGGGGTGTTTTACATAAAATCACTAACAAAAATGCTGACAATTCATCACAAGGGATTCTTCAACATGGATCACAAAATTTTCAACCCAATATTTGGTGAATATAGACATCCGGCCAGGCACTGGTCATCCAACCGTAATCCACACATGTCCCCTCATTTCAATCAGTCAAGACAATAAATTTTGGTGGAGCCGAGTGGACCATCGACTGGCCAAGTGTGGCTGGGTACAAACAGAAAATAGAACTTGTGGTAGAAAACAACACATCAAACTAAGCACATACTTGCAAGTCCACCCAGAACATCAGAATCAATGGACACTAGAATTGCTGCTATACATCCGGTGGTGTCATTGTCTCCTCTTGGGATTTTATTGGATGATGTTCTAGAGTGAGGAAGATGAACTTCGGGCTTGCCCAGATGGTCTCTACATTGGTATCACTCTCCACATGCCTATTACTTTGTAGACCGATTGTGCTATTGTGGCTTGCTTCTGTGCATGTAAAAACTTCGCACGTCCCCTCTTGTTGATATGAGGAAGGAGGCTCTGAGTATTTCTAGGATGCTTTGGAATTTCAAACTTTCTAGAATTAATCTCTATGCCAACGCGGAGGGGGTGGGGCAGATGAGATTGCGAGGTATAGTTTTCATACCTTTGAAGTAATTAATGAATGGGGTGTTTTAGAAAAGGTATAACTAATGAAGACTACTGACAGTTCATCACATGAGCATCTTCAAAACCGATCACAAATTTTTTGACCCAAATATTTTATGAATTCGGAAATCTAGCCACACACTAGTCATCCAACTGTAATCACACATGTCCCCTCATTTCAATCCGTCAAGACATTAAATTAGGGTGGGTCCTAACGGACTATGTACTGGCTAACTGAGGCTGGGTACAAACAGAAAATAATACTAGTCACAGTAGACAACACAACAAACTTGAGAACAGACTTGCAAGTCCACCTAGAATATCAGAATCAGTGGACACTTGAATGATATACATCCAGTGATGCCATTTTCTTCTCGTGGGATTTTATTGGACAATGTTCTAGTGTCAATGAAGCTAAGCTTCGGGATTCCCCGGTTGGCCTCTGCATTGGTATCACTCTTCTTCACATCTGTATCATTTTGGAGAATGATTATGCTTTTGTGGCTTCCTTCTTTGCAAATGAAAAAAATGACAAGTCCCCTCTTGTTGATATGAATATGAGTATTTCCAGCATGGTTTGTACTTTCAAACTTTCTAAAATTACTCACTATGCCAACGCAGAGGGAGGGGGTGCGGGGCACATGACATTGCAAAGTCTAGTTTTGATACTAGACCTGGAGACCGAAGATGGCGTTCCAGTGAGCAACTCCTGGAACATCGAACATCTTCGCAAGTTTTACCCATAAGGCGCGGTTGACAGCCCCGGTAAACCACCTTTTGTACAAGCCCTACCGGCAAGGCATGTAACCCATTGTAAAAAGCCAGACACAGACCCTGAGCATAAATGAATGAAGCACTCGCGCCCTAAGTTTTAGCATGCATGCTAGGTTAAGTCTCTTCCTCGGTTAGGGTTGATAGTGCCTAGCGGCGGCTAACCCCTAGCATAGAGGTCGAGTGTGCGTCACTCTGTTCCTTTCCATCTTCTTTGGTTCACAGTGTACATGGACATTTCTGCTGAGCTATTGGGAGGAAAAAGAATGGGCCGGCACTCCGGCCCCAACAACCAAGGTTGCCGGGGGCTGCAGACACAAGGATCTAACCGCGGCAAGCCAAGGTTGCCAGAGGTTGCGATGTCAGATAAGTCTTTCTCCCCCCCACTCCGTGCGCCTATATGAACCTTGAACGTATAAGGCTTCACTCGCTCTCGTACCATCTTGCTCCCTCTGTCCCGTGTCCGAAAACTCTACTTTGGACCGGAACTTGGTTGTAATGCGATGGGAAGAGGGCGAGCGAAAGGCCTAATCCTACTCGGCCCCTACCTCCTCCAAGAGCGTGAGCGTAGTCGGGCAATAGAGCAGGAGGACGGCAAGGCCCGTTGCCGGGATACCATGTTTATCTTAAGATAACGAGGACGCGTTCCTCGGTGTGGCCCTCGTCCACGCGCAAACGAAACCCGGCAAACACCCTTCCTTGCATTCATACGTTGCAGACAAGTACAATTCATACGGAATGGGTACACGAGCAAGGGGATTATAAATTTTGAAATCTAATGAACGCCCACAGGCTTACAAACTAGAAAAGATAAGTGCCCCGTGATCTCCGTTCTTGCCCTTTTCCTCCCAGGTGCGGCAGGTGAAGGCAAAAAGTAGGAGACGGGGAACACGTCGATGGAGAGCTTGACGAGGAAGGCCCCCGACAGAGCACACGGCGGAGGGAGGGGCTACGCGGTCAGTCGGAGGTGAGGTCGACGTGCCCTCGCTCGACGCTCTCGTCCTCGCTGTCGCTGTCCTCCTCATCACTCCCGCTTGAGGAGGAGTCTTCATCTTCAGAGGAGCTCTCCACGCAGCACTTCAGGCGAGTTCCAGAGTCTCCAAAGACCTTGACGGAGAGCAGGCCGTTCTCCATTAATTTGAAATAGAGAACGAGCCCCGCCGTCAGGCTATGGATACGAGCGAAGGTCTTCCACCCGCAGCGAAGATACATGACCTGAGGGGCGGGGAAGTCAACATCGACCCGTGTGCCGCCATTCCCACAGCCCCTCATATGCAACCTCGGGGTCTGGGGAGGATCGAGCTCCATCTCCCGAGCGAATGGCGCAGGGAGACGAAGGCGACGGCGCGGTTGCCCATCGCAGCCTGATGAAGAACTCACGAGGCTGGTCCCTGACATGGCCCTCCACTGGAGGAGGCATCACTGGCGGAGGCAAGGCTGGTGCGCCGCCCCGTCCCCCTCTTCCCCGAGCACCACGCCGGCCTCGCCCCCCCTTCCTCTCGTGGCCGGCTCCGCCACCGCGGGCTCTTGGGGAGGAGGGATGCGCTGTCGAGTGGAGACCGTCGCCGCCACCGTCGAACGACCGACGCCCCCTCTCGCCATGGCAGATGAAAGAGTAGGGCCGAGGTAGAAGGAAAGGGATGATGAAAGATTGTGGGGTGCCATCCCCTCCCCCTTCTTATGAATGGGAGGGGTCGGAACTCGGTCACCCCACTCAGCCAATCCGACCATCAGAGGCGTAGAGAATCGAGGCCGACCCGCTGCCCCAAACAATAGCGGCCTGTTTCCCCGCCTCGTCATTAAGTCCCGTGCCCACCGCCTACCACCTTCGGAGCACGAAGGACACGTGGCGGGCGAGAAGAAATCATAGGGGATGGACGAGACGGCCGTTCTCCGCCCCGAGGTCGTGGGGCGCGGGCGCCTTGAAGAGCACGACCCAAGCCCACTCAGTAAATGAGCCATGCCTCTGCGTTTTCCTCTTTTTACGGGGAAGGCGCGAGCCACCTCTTTACCAAGACATGACACATGCGTGTGGAAACCGCCCCACGCACGACCCCCACGTCACGCATGACCCCCCACGTCGCGCGTTCAACGCGGGTCGTGGGGAAGCACAGCGGACGGAGAAGTTACTGCGCTAAAAATCCACCCCACCTGCCCGCGCACCGTTCTGGGCCTAGTCCAACAACGCGTCGCGCTTATGTGTGGCCCGAGCCAGAGGGCTCCTGTCGGTGTACAAAAGTAGGGGCTCTCCTTTTGCACCCCTTTACTTGTGTACGGGCAGTCAGGGCCGCGCCCACGGCCACACTAAGCAGGGCAGAGGAGGGAAGCCGGAGCACAAGACAACCAAAGGAATGCCAAGACCAGAGGCGCAAAGAGAGCAAGAGGGTGAGGTGGACTCCCCCGGCAAGACCCTTGCCGGGGTGGCTTTCGCTGCCTCGGCAAGATCCTTGTCGGGGCAAATTGCCTGACGCCAGCAGAGCGCCCCACCCTTGAGCCCAAGGGTTTCCAACACCATCAACCATATTGGAACCAAGGCTCGGGAGGCACCTCCGTGGTGGCATGCAAATCTTTGTAGAGATCATAGATACACAAGATCAGATGGGAACCAAAAGACGACGATCCTTGGCGAGACCCTTGCCACGGAAATCCACGAGACCCCCGGCAAGATCCTTGCTGGGGATGACCACGGTGCCGCACCGAGACCCTTGCCGGGAACTCGGCAAGACCCTTGCCAGGGATGCTCACGGGGCCACAGCCAGGCCCGCGGCTGCCAAGACTCCACCGCCGTTCCGATACAGCTGCCAGCTCGACCAGCTGGGCAGGCATCTGCGTGGCAGCGCGTGGCTTCTACACCAACTCAGCAAGCACCTGCGTGGTAGCATGCAGATCTTCGTGAAGGCTCCACCACCGCGCCAGCCCAGCAGCCAGCCAACGTGGCGCTACAACGCCTCGCCAGCTTGGACGTGCGTCGGAGCCAGGCGAGGCGACGACAGCTGGGACGAGCTTCTTTGCCGTCCCCAATAAAGCAAGAGGGGCACGTCGGCAGTGCATTAAATGCATTTGTCCGACGATGCCATGGGATAACTCAGCCCCTGTACACCTTTCCACCTCCTGTGTGCCACTGTGGCGACCCCTTTTTGTCTATAAAAGGAGGCCCGAGGCATACTAGAGGGGGATTCTGATCTGTTGGGCTAGACACGCACCGTAGCTAGTTCAAGAACTCAAGAACACCCAAATATACATCAAAGCAGGACTAGGGTTTTATGCGTCTCTGCGGCCCGAACCTGGGTAAACGATTTGTGTGCTGGCTGCCAGACCCGCTCTTTGCACAACCCCGCGCCCGCCAACCGTACAAGGGATCCCAGTGACCCCATAGGTTTCTTTCCCACCGACACGATGCTGCTCCGATTTAGCTACACTTCAGTTGACTGAATCGACTTTTGGGTCAGTCGATTTTCAGGGGGTGGGGGGGGGGGGCTCGCCGGAGTTAAGGAAGAACCAGCCACAGGGGGGGGGGGGGCTCGCCGGGGTGAAGGAAGAACCAGCCGCAGTGGGGAGGGGGGCTCGCCGGAGAGGTACCACACTATCTATCTTAGGGTTCAGGGTGGGGGCAGTGGTCGCCGATGGTGGTGGGGCGGTGGCATGGGGATCGCCGGAGAAAAAGCTCAGCACGGTGGGGGGGCCTAGAGGGATGGCCGGGACGGCGGCGGACCGGCGGTGGGGAGTGTTTTCAGGGCGGGCGGGGCGGCGCACCACCGGCCGCGGGCGGCTGTTTGGCCGGTGGTGGCTGGCAGCTCAAGGGGGTGGAGGTTGAAGATGAACTGCAGGCCCTTGATTTCGTATCCAATGGCTGCAAAATCAACTGACCAGAGATGAAAAAGTCAGTTGACTAACGTGTAGCCTCACCTCTAGTGCGTTCAGTTTCGACAGTAAAATTCAGTTTGGACAGCAAAATTCAGTTTCGACAGTTAAGTTCAGAGATGAGCGGCTGATGTATTTTACATCTAGCACTTTGTGGTTATGTATTTTACGTCATCTATTGGAGGTTCTATTAGAATTCCACTCAGGTTAATGTTGTCTCTCTTGTCCTGCTTCAGCCTCGGCGTCGTACAACTCACCGGAGCTGCTCCAACGACGAAACCCTCCATCACAGCGGAGCAGTACCTCGGGCTCCATCTCCAGACGCATAAGATCTTCTTCCCCTCCTCCGACAGCCAAGTCAGCCAGAGCATCCTCACCGGCCAACCCAATCACGCTGAGATCGACATGGCTTCGCCAAAGAGGTTGTACACTTGTTGCATATCTTTTTTACTCTACATGTTATATATATTGTCCACTGAGCACACGGAGTAACGGGAAATATGATTATTTTATCCTACTATATGACAAGCAGTGAGGTACCAGGCAACTTAGCTATCCATGATGGACTCTCTTGAACGCTATCATTATTTATCTCTGCGCGTTTGAGCTGTGCATTTGTCGATGGCCCTGGGAGTTGAGCTAGTAGGGCAGTGGCCTGGGTCCAAAGTAATAGAAGTAGCACAAAAACATTTTTTAGTGTAGGCTTTTCCTTGCTCAAGCCTGCCTACTAGAATCGCCAGTGCTTGAAAGGAAAAGTGAATGAAAAACATAGGAATTGGAAAGTTTCGTATGGTACTACTTTTCATGAATTTGGTGCAAAGGAATGGAGCAAAGGAAAACTGTAGGATTTGTTCCTTTAGTGTCTCCTTGAAAGAAAAACTGTAGGAATTTTAATTTCCACTTGTCTTCCTTTTCAAATTCCTATTCATGAAGCACAAGACTAAGAGATAGTAGCATAATAGCATTATAACCGTACATTTTCTTGTGGTTTGACTTAATCTCACCATGCTTCTTTGCATCCTGTCATCTTCCAATTCTTGTGAACCAAACACCCAGATTGGCAGAAATCATGTGTTTTTAAATTCTCTGTTTTGCACGTTCATTCCTATCCTATTCCTGTCTATTTCATATCCCTGCATTGTTAGAATCCTCAAATTCAAACAAGCCCTCACACAATTACTTCTGTTACAGATATGAGTCAAAGAAAACCTTGTGTGGTTTGTCCTGCTCCTGCGGTGCTGTGTTCCACCCCAGCTCAGCTGCTCCAATGACGAAAGGGTTCACCACAGCAGGGATCCGCTCTCCAGACTATCTTTCGCAACCTCAGATCTTCCCTGCCACCCGCATCCACGACAACTGCATTACCATCATCAACTGAGCAGATGACCTTGAGGACTACATGGGTCCGCAAGAGAGGTCGCGCTCTTCCGTGTCTGCTTACGTTATGCGTCGCTTAATATGATGACTGCTACCTCTTGAGCACTGCGTAGGTTTTCCCTTGAAGAGGAAAGGGTGATGCAGTAAAGTAGCGTAAGTATTTCCCTCAGTTTTTGAGAACCAAGGTATCAATCCAGTAGGAGATCATGCTCAAGTCCCACGCACCTACACAAACAAATAAGAACCTCGCAACCAACGCGATAAAGGGGTTGTCAATCCCTTGTCGGTCACTTACGAGAGTGAGATCTGATAGATATGATAAGATAATATTTTTGGTATTTTTATGATAAAGAGAAATAAAAGATGCAAAGTAAAGCAATAGAAATAACTAAGTATTGGAAGATTAATATGATAGAAGATAGACCCGGGGGCCATAGGTTTCACTAGTGGCTTCTCTCAAGGGCATAAGTATTGCGGTGGGTAAACGAATTACTATCGAGCAATTGATAGAATTGAGCATAGTTATGAGAATATCTAGGTATGATCATGCATATACGCATCACGTCCGAGACAAGTAGACAGAAACGATTCTGCATCTACTACTATTACTCCACACATCGACCGCTATCTAGCATGCATCTAGAGTATTAAGTTCAAGAGAACAGAGTAATGCTTTAAGGAAGATGACATGATGTAGAGGGATAAACTCATGCAATATGATATAAACCCCATCTTTTTATCCTCGATGGCAACAATACAATACGTATCGGTTCCCTTTCTGTCACTGGGATCGAACACCGCAAGATTGAACCCAAAGCTAAGCACTTCTCCCATTGCAAGAAAGATCAATCTAGTAGGCCAAACCAAACTGATAATTCGAAGAGACTTGCAAATATAAACCAATCATACATAAGAGAATTCATAGGAGAATCAAATATTTTTCATAGATAATCTGGATCATAAACCCACAATTCATCGGATCTCGACAAACACACCGCAAAAGAAGATTACATCGAATAGATCTCCAAGAAGATCGAGGAGAACTTTGTATTGAGATCCAAAGAGAGAGAAGAAGCCATCTAGCTAATAACTATGGACCCGTAGGTCTGAAATAAACTACTCACACATCACCGGAGAGGCGATGGAGTTGATGTAGATATCCTCCGTGATCGATGCCCCCTCCGGTGGAGCTCCGGAAAAGGCCCCAAGATGGGATCTCTCGCGTACAGAAGGTTGCGGTGGTGGAATTATGTTTTCGTGGTGCTCTTGGATGTTTGGGGGGTAAGTGGATATATATAGGAGGAAGAAGTACGTCGGTGGAGCAACGGAGGGCCCATGAGGGTGGAGGGCACGCCCAGGGGGGTAGGCGCGCCCCCAGCCTCATGCCTTCCTCCCTTGTTTATTGACACACACTCCAAGTCTCCTGGATCATGTTCATTGAGAAAATCACATTCTCGAAGGTTTCATTCCGTTTGGACTCCGTTTGATATTCCTTTTCTTCGAAACCCTAAAATAGGTAAAAAAACAGCAATTTGGGCTGGGCCTCCGATTAGTAGGTTAGTCTCAAAAATGATATAAAAGTGTAAAATAAAGCCCATTAACATCCAAAGTAGATAATATAATAGCATGGAGCAATCAAAAATTATAGATACGTTGGAGACGTGTCAATGACATGCTACTTTATCGTCGTGTTCACCTATTAGAATTCTAGTCAGGTCCAAACTTATGCTGAAACTTGAGTTTTTAAATGGTTGTGGGGTACATATTGTTGGAAATATGCCCTAGAGGCAATAATAAAAGCATTATTATTATATTTCCTTGTTCATGATAATTGTCTTTATTCATGCTATAATTGTGTTATCCGGAAATCGTAATGCATGTGTGAATAACAGACACCAACATGTCCCTAGTAAGCCTCTAGTTGACTAGCTCGTTGATCAACAGATAGTCATGGTTTCCTGACTATGGACATTGGATGTCATTGATAACGAGATCACATCATTAGGAGAATGATGTGATGGACAAGACCCAATCCTAAACATAGCACCAAGATCGTATAGTTCGTTTGCTAGAGTTTTCCAATGTCAAGTATCTTTTCCTTAGACCATGAGATCGTGTAACTCCCGGATACCGTAGGAGTGCTTTGGGTACCAAACGTCACAACGTAACTGGGTGACTATAAAGGTAGACTACGGGTATCTCCGAAAGTGTCTGTTGGGTTGACATGGATCAAGACTGGGATTTGTCACTCCGTATGACGGAGAGGTATCACTGGGCCCACTCGGTAATGCATCATCATAATGAGCTCAAAGTGACCAAGTGTCTGGTCACGGGATCATGCATTACGGTACGAGTAAAGTGACTTGCCGGTAACGAGATTGAACGAGGTATTGGGATACCGACGATCGAATCTCGGGCAAGTAACATATCGATTGACAAAGGGAATTGCATACGGGGTTGATTGAATCCTCGACATCGTGGTTCATCCGATGAGATCATCGTGGAGCATGTGGGAGCCAACATGGGTATCCAGATCCCGCTGTTGGTTATTGACCGGAGAGTCGTCTCTCGGTCATGTCTGCTTGTCTCCCGAACCCGTAGGGTCTACACACTTAAGGTTCGGTGACGCTAGGGTTGTGAAGATATGTATATGCAGTAACCCGAATGTTGTTCGGAGTCCCGGATGAGATCCCGGACGTCACGAGGAGTTCCGGAATGGTCCGGAGGTAAAGAATTATATATAGGAAGTGCTGTTTCGGCCATCGGGACAAGTTTCGGGGTCACCGGTATTGTACCGGGACCACCGGAGGGTCCCGGGGGTCCACCGGGTGGGGCCACCTATCCCGGGGCCCCATGGGCTGAAGTGGAGGGAACCCGCAGTGGGCTGGGGCGCCACTCCCTAGGGCCCATGCGGCTAGGGTTGAGGGGAAACCCTAAAGGGGGCGCCCCCTTGCTTGGGGGGCAAGCCCCCCACCCTTGGCCGCCGCCCCCCCTAGGAGATTCCATCTCCTAGGGCCGGCGCCCCCCCTAGCACCCCTATATATAGTGGGGGAGAGGAGGGACTTCATACACCAGCCCCTGGCGCCTCCCTCTCTCCCCGTTACGTCTCTCTCTCGTAGTATAGGCGAAGCCCTGCTACTGTGACGCCCTGCATCCACCACCACGCCGTCGTGCTGCTGGATCTTCATCAACCTCTCCTTCCCCCTTGCTGGATCAAGAAGGAGGAGACGTCTCCCGTCCCGTACGTGTGTTGAACGCGGAGGTGCCGTCCGTTCGGCGCTTGGTCATCGGTGATTTGGATCACGTCGTGTTCGACTACATCATCACCGTTCTTTGAACGCTTCCGCACGCGATCTACAAAGGTATGTAGATGCATCCGATGACTCGTTGCTAGATGAACTCCTAGATGATCTTGGTGAAACGAGTAGGAAAATTTTTTTGTTTTCTGCAACGTTCCCCAACAGTGGCATCATGAGCTAGGTCTATGCGTAGTTCTTCTTGCGCGAGTAGAACACAATTTTGTGGGCGTAGATTTGTCAACTTTCTTGCCGTTACTAGTCTTTTCTTGCTTCAGCGGTATTGTGGGATGAAGCGGCCCGGACCAACCTTACACGTACGCTTACGTGAGACCGGTTCCACCGACTAACATGCACTAGTTGCATAAGGTGGCTGGCGGGTGTCTGTCTCTCCCACTTTAGTTGGAGCGGATTCGATGAACAGGGTCCTTATGAAGGGTAAATAGAAGTTGACAAATCACGTTGTGGCTTTAACGTAGGTAAGAAGACGTTCTTGCTAGAACCCTAATTCAGCCACGTAAAACTTGCAACAACAATTAGAGGACGTCTAACTTGTTTTTGCAGCAAGTGGTTTGTGATATGATATGGCCAAAGTTGTGATGAATGATGAATGATCTATATGTGATGTATGAGATGTTCATGCTATTGTAATAGGAATCACGACTTGCATGTCGATGAGTATGACAACCGGCAGGAGCCATAGGAGTTGTCTTTATTCTTTTATATGACCTGCGTGTCATTGAGAAACGCCATGTAAATTACTTTACTTTATTGCTAAACGCGTTAGCCATAGTAGTAGAAGTAATAGTTGGCGAGCAACTTCATGGAGACACGATGATGGAGATCATGATGATGGAGATCATGGTGTCAAGCCGGTGACAAGATGATCATGGAGCCCCAAGATGGAGATCAAAGGAGCTATGTGATATTGGCCATATCATGTCACGTTTATTATTTGATTGCATGTGATGTTTATCATGTTTTGCATCTTGTTTACTTAGAACGACGGTAGTAAATAAGATGATCCCTCATAATAATTTCAAGAAGTGTTCCCCCTAACTGTGCACCGTTGCGACAGTTCGCTGTTTCAAAACACCACGTGATGATCGGGTGTTTTATTCAGACGTTCACATACAACGGGTGTAAGACAGATTTACACATGCAAACACTTAGGTTGACTTGACGAGCCTAGCATGTACAGACATGGCCTCGGAACACAGAAGACCGAAAGGTCGAGCATGAGTCGTATAGAAGATACGATCAACATGAAGATGTTCACCGATGTTGACTAGTCCGTCTCACGTGATGATCGGACACGGCCTAGTTAACTCGGATCATGTAATACTTAGATGACTAGAGGGATGTCTAATCTAAGTGGGAGTTCATTATTTGATTAGATGAACTTAATTATCATGAACTTAGTCTAAAATATTTTACAATATGTCTTGTAGATCAAATGGCCCACGTAGTCCTCAACTTCAACGCGTTCCTAGAGAAAACCAAGCTGAAAGACGATGGCAGCAACTATACGGACTGGGTCCGGAACCTGAGGATCATCCTCATAGCTGCCAAGAAAGATTATGTCCTACAAGCACCGCTAGGTGAAGCTCCCGTCCCACAGAACCAAGACGTTATGAACGCTTGGCAGACACGTGTTGACGACTACTCCCTCGTTCAGTGCGGCATGCTTTACAGCTTAGAGCCGGGGCTCCAAAAGCGTTTTGAGAGACATGGAGCATATGAGATGTTCGAAGAGCTGAAAATGGTTTTTCAAGCTCATGCCCGGATCGAGAGATATGAAGTCTCCGATAAGTTCTTCAGCTGTAAGATGGAGGAAAATAGTTCTGTCAGTGAGCACATACTCACTATGTCTGGGTTACATAACCGCTTGTCTCAGCTGGGAGTTAATCTCCCGGATGATGCGGTCATTGACAGAATCCTCCAGTCGCTTCCACCAAGCTACAAGAGCTTTGTGATGAACTTCAACATGCAGGGGATGCAAAAGACCATTCCTGAGTTTGTTCTCAATGCTGAAATCAGCGGAGGTAGAAGTCAAGAAGGAACATCAAGTGTTGATGGTCAATAAAACCACTAAGTTCAAGAAAGGCAAGGGTAAAAAGAACTTCAAGAAGGACGGCAAGGAGGTTGCCGCGCCCGGCAAGCAAGCTGCCGGGAAGAAGCCAAAGAATGGACCCAAGCCCGAGACTGAGTGCTTTTATTGCAAGGGAAGCGGTCACTGGAAGCGGAACTGCCCTAAATACTTAGCAGACAAGAAGGCCGGCAAAACAAAAGGTATATGTGATATACATGTAATTGATGTGTACCTTACTAGTGTCCGTAGTAGCTCCTGGGTATTTGATACCGGTGCAGTTGCTCACATTTGTAACTCAAAGCAGGGGCTGCGGAATAAGCGGAGACTGGCAAAGGACGAGGTGACGATGCGCGTCGGGAATGGTTCCAAGGTCGATGTGATCGCCGTCGGCACGCTACCTCTACATTTACCTACGGGATTAGTAATAAACCTCAATAATTGTTATTTCGTGCCAAGTTTGAGCATGAACATTGTATCGGGATCTCGTTTAATTCGAGATGGCTACTCATTTAAATCCAAGAATAATGGTTGTTCTATTTATATGAGAGATATGTTTTATGGTCATGCTCCGATGGTGAATGGTTTATTCTTAATGAATCTCGAGCGTAATGCTACACATATTCATAGTGTGAATACCAAAAGATGTAAGGTTGATAATGATAGTCCCACATACTTGTGGCACTGCCGCCTTGGTCACATAGGTGTCAAACGCATGAAGAAGCTCCATGCAGATGGACTTTTAGAGTCTCTTGATTATGAATCATTTGACACGTGCGAACCATGCCTCATGGGTAAAATGACCAAGACTCCGTTCTCAGGAACAATGGAGCGAGCAACCAACTTATTGGAAATCATACATACTGATGTGTGCGGTCCAATGAGTGTTGAGGCTCGCGGTGGCTATCGTTATGTTCTCACCCTCACTGATGACTTGAGTAGATATGGGTATGTCTACTTAATGAAACACAAGTCCGAGACTTTTGAAAAGTTCAAGGAATTTCAGAGTGAGGTTGAGAATCAACGTGACAAAGGAAAATCAAGTTCTATGATCAGATCGAGGAGGAGAATACTTGAGTCACGAGTTTGGCACACACTTAAGAAAATGTGGAATAGTTTCACAACTCACGCCGCCTGGAACACCTCAGCGTAACGGTGTGTCCGAACGTCGTAATCGCACTCTATTGGATATGGTGCGGTCTATGATGTCTCTTACCGATTTACCGCTATCTTTTTGGGGCTATGCTTTAGAGATTGCCGCATTCACTTTAAATAGGGCTCCGTCGAAATCCGTTGAGACGACACCGTATGAATTATGGTTTGGGAAGAAACCTAAGCTGTCGTTTCTAAAAGTTTGGGGATGCGATGCTTATGTCAAGAAACTTCAACCTGAAAAGCTCGAACCCAAGTCGGAAAAATGCGTCTTCATAGGATACCCTAAAGAAACTATTGGGTATACCTTCTACCTCAGATCCGAAGGCAAGATCTTTGTTGCCAAGAATGGGTCCTTTCTAGAGAAAGAGTTTCTCTCGAAAGAAGTAAGTGGGAGGAAAGTAGAACTTGATGAAGTATTACCTCTTGAACCGGAAAAGGCGCAACTCAAGAAAATGTTCCTGAGGTGCCTGCACCGACTAGAGAGGAAGTTAATGATGATGATCAAGATACTTCTGATCAAGCTCCTACTGAAATTCGTAGGTCCACAAGGACACGTTCCGCACCAGAGTGGTACGGCAACCCTGTCTTGGAAATCATGTTGTTAGACAACGGTGAACCTTCGAACTATGAAGAAGCGATGGCGGGCCCGGATTCCGACAAATGGCTAGAAGCCATGAAATCCGAGATAGGATCCATGTATGAAAACGAAGTATGGACTTTGACTGACTTGCCCGTTGAACGGCGAGCCATAGAAAATAAATGGATCTTTAAGAAGAAGACAGACGCGGATGGTAATGTGACCATCTATAAAGCTCGGCTTGTCGCTAAGGGTTATCGACAAGTTCAAGGGGTTGACTACGATGAGACTTTCTCACCGGTAGCGAAGCTAAAGTCCGTCCGAATCATGTTAGCAATTGCCGCATTCTACGATTATGAGATATGGCAAATGGACGTCAAAACGGCATTCCTTAATGGTTTCCTTAAGGAAGAATTGTATATGATGCAGCCGGAAGGTTTTGTCGATCCTAAGAATGCTGACAAGGTGTGCAAGCTCCAACGCTCGATTTATGGGCTGGTGCAAGCATCTCGGAGTTGGAACATTCGCTTTGATGAGATGATCAAAGCGTTTGGGTTTACGCAGACTTATGGAGAAGCCTGCGTTTACAAGAAAGTGAGTGGGAGCTCTGTAGCATTTCTCATATTATATGTAGATGACATACTATTGATGGGAAATGATATAGAACTCTTGGACAGCATCAAGGCCTACTTGAATAAGAGTTTTTCAATGAAGGACCTTGGAGAAGCTGCTTATATATTAGGCATCAAATCTATAGAGATAGATCGAGACGCCTCATAGGTCTTTCACAAAGCACATACCTTGATAAGATATTGAAGAAGTTCAATATGGATCAATCTAAGAAGGGGTTCTTGCCTGTGTTACAAGGTATGAAATTGAGCTCAGCTCAATGTCCGACCACGGCAGAAGATATAGAAGAGATGAGTGTCATCCCCTATGCTCAGCCATAGGTTCTATTATGTATGCCATGCTGTGTACCAGACCTGATGTAAACCTTGCCGTAAGTTTGGTAGGAAGGTACCAAAGTAATCCCGGCAAGGAACACTGGACAGCGGTCAAGAATATCCTGAAGTACCTGAAAAGGACTAAGGAAATGTTTCTCGTTTATGGAGGTGACGAAGAGCTCGTCGTAAAGGGTTACGTCGACGCTAGCTTCGACACAGATCTGGATGACTCTAAGTCACAAACCGGATACGTGTATATTTTGAATGGTGGGGCAGTAAGCTGGTGCAGTTGCAAGCAGAGCGTCGTGGCGGGATCTACATGTGAAGCGGAGTACATGGCAGCCTCGGAGGCAGCACATGAAGCAATTTGGGTGAAGGAGTTCATCACCGACCTAGGAGTCATACCCAATGCGTCGGGGCCAATCAAACTCTTCTGTGACAACACTGGAGCTATTGCACTTGCCAAGGAGCCCAGGTTTCACAAGAAGACAAGGCACATCAAGCGTCGCTTCAACTCCATTCGTGAAAATGTTCAAGATGGAGACATAGATATTTGTAAAGTACATACGGACCTGAATGTAGCAGATCCGTTGACTAAACCTCTCCCTAGAGCAAAACATGATCAACACCAGAATTCCATGGGTGTTCGATTCATCACAATGTAACTAGATTATTGACTCTAGTGCAAGTGGGAGACTGTTGGAAATATGCCCTAGAGGCAATAATAAAAGATTATTATTATATTTCCTTGTTCATGATAATTGTCTTTATTCATGCTATAATTGTGTTATCCGGAAATCGTAATGCATGTGTGAATAACAGACACCAACATGTCCCTAGTAAGCCTCTAGTTGACTAGCTCGTTGATCAACAGATTGTCATGGTTTCCTGACTATGGACATTGGATGTCATTGATAACGAGATCACATCATTAGGAGAATGATGTGATGGACAAGACCCAATCCTAAACATAGCACAAGATCGTATAGTTCGTTTGCTAGAGTTTTCCAATGTCAAGTATCCTTTCCTTAGACCATGAGATCGTGTAACTCCCGGATACCGTAGGAGTGCTTTGGGTATACCAAACGTCACAACGTAACTGGGTGACTATAAAGGTAGACTACGGGTATCTCCGAAAGTGTCTGTTGGGTTGACATGGATCAAGACTGGGATTTGTCACTCCGTATGACGGAGAGGTATCACTGGGCCCACTCGGTAATGCATCATCATAATGAGCTCAAAGTGACCAAGTGTCTGGTCACGGGATCATGCATTACGGTACGAGTAAAGTGACTTGCCGGTAACGAGATTGAACGAGGTATTGGGATACCGACGATCGAATCTCGGGCAAGTAACATATCGATTGACAAAGGGAATTGCATACGGGGTTAATTGAATCCTCGACATCGTGGTTCATACGATGAGATCATCGTGGAGCATGTGGGAGCCAACATGGGTATCCAGATCCCGCTATTGGTTATTGACCGGAGAGTCGTCTCGGTCATGTCTGCTTGTCTCCCGAACCCGTAGGGTCTACACACTTAAGGTTCGGTGACGCTAGGGTTGTGAAGATATGTATATGCAGTAACCCGAATGTTGTTCGGAGTCCCGGATGAGATCCCGGACGTCACGAGGAGTTCCAGAATGGTCCGGAGGTAAAGAATTATATATAGGAAGTGCTGTTTTGGCCATCGGGACAAGTTTCGGGGTCACTAGTATTGTACCGGGACCACCGGAAGGGTCCTGGGGGTCCACCGGGTGGGGCCACCTATCCCGGGGGGCCCCATGGGCTGAAGTGGGAGGGAACCCAGCCCAAAGTGGGCTGGGGCGCCACTCCCCTAGGGCCCATGCGGCTAGGGTTGAGGGGAAACCCTAAAGGGGGCGCCCCCTTGCTTGGGAGGCAAGCCCCCCACCCTTGGCCGCTGCCCCCCTAGGAGATTCCATCTCCTAGGGCCGGCGCCCCCCTAGCACCCCTATATATAGTGGGGGAGAGGAGGGACTTGACAGACCAGCCCCTGGCGCCTCCCTCTCTCCCCGTTACGTCTCTCTCTTGTAGTATAGGCGAAGCCCTGCTACTGTGACGCCCTGCATCCACCACCACGCCATCGTGCTGCTGGATCTTCATCAACCTCTCCTTCCCCTTACTGGATCAAGAAGGAGGAGACGTCTCCCATCCCGTACGTGTGTGGAACGCGGAGGTGCCATCCGTTCGGCGCTTGGTCATCGGTGATTTGGATCACGTCGTGTTCGACTACATCATCACCGTTCTTTGAACGCTTCCTCACGCGATCTACAAAGCTATGTAGATGCATCCGATGACTCGTTGCTAGATGAACTCCTAGATGGATCTTGGTGAAACGAGTAGGAAAATTTTTGTTTTCTGCAACGTTCCCCAACACATATTGGGGCAGCAATCAGTACTATATGTCGACTATCTGGTTAATCTCGGGTGTCTACTATGAGTTTCATGTTGGGTGTAAACAAACATTAAAGGAGCCATTATCTTTATTTATTAACTAAAGCTGTTATCTGCCTGCTATCATTGGTTTTGGGTCTATCCACAGTTTGCTACCATCACTCTGGATTTGTGCATGCACTCCTTGCATAATCTCACTATGTTTTACCCCTATGCATGTCAGTTATTGTACACAATGGAACTAAACATGTAGAGCAAAAGAGACAAGCCTTGCGCGGTCACTCCATGGTGGGCGCAAAGGCAGCCCCCCTCCACCCATTTCAGATCGTAATCAAGAGAAAGATGACTGTTCTGAGGGGGATTCAGAAGCAGAAGACCACTCCTAGTTAACATGGGCCTCCTACGGGCCGTAGAAACAATGCGCCTTCTAAGGGCCGTAGAAACAATGGGCCTTCTGCGGTGTAGAAACAATGGGCCTTATACAGGCCGTAGACACAATGGGCCTTCTACGGGCCGTATCATCAATGGGCCTTCTACGGGCTGTATGATCGGTTGGCCAAACATGGGCCAATAACAGACCACATTATGGCCGTAAATGGGCTAGAGTTGAAATCGACCGTTCATGGGCCGACCATAACGGTCCGTCGTTAATCGGCCGTATTTGATGACGCTATGAAAACGGCCCAACGTATTAATGAGCCGACTGTAACCACGGGCTGAATTTGGCCCACAAGCAGAAAATGACAGTAACGGGCCGTAAGTAAACGAATGCTGGAAATGAGCCCAAGAATAAATGGGCTCTGAGAAGGCCGAAAGATAACATGGGCTAGAAACGGCCCAACGGAATAATGGGCCGTTAATGGGTATAAAGTGATACACTGTTCATTACGGGCCAGTTTCACCACGTGCCGTTAATGGGTATAAAGTGATACACTGTTCATTATGGGCCAGTTTTCCCACGGGCCATTAATGGGCCAAGAGTTACTAAGGGCCTCATATGGGCCGAAAGACGTCATGGGCCATACATGGGCCGGAAGTTAAAATAGGCTAGAATTATATTAGACGGCCCAGATGACGATACTGGGCCTAATTCGGATAGGCCGTAAACGGGCCCTGGGTTAGCGGGTTGTAAATGGGATATATGCGAACATGCCGTTAACAAGCTTGTCGTGGGCTGGCCCACCACCTTTTTACCAAGTCAAACGGGCCGGCCTTTTCACAGGAATGGGCCTCTATTGGGCCGTGCCACGTGTCGACGTATCATAGGCGCTTTGGGTCCAATGAGTGGATGACATCTGTCCCAACGGTGAGCCAACGCGTGTTTCCTCCAGCCAATGATGATTTTACATGTGGAAAATCCCCATTGGCTGGGGCTGTTAACGGGTTATCAGATCCAAAACCGGACCCGATAGCTTAACTGCGTTCCGTTACGGTGGATGCCACGTGTCGGTCACCCTTGACGAAAGCACTTCTGTGACGCACGATTTATCGTCATGGAAGTGGACACTTCCATGATGATAATTTTTGTAATGTCATGGAACACTTCTACGACAGCACGGGTATGACTATCTTGATTCTGTCATAAAATTGTCATGGATGTACATGCATGACAGAAAACGTGACCTATTGTGACAAACACGTATCATTACGGAAGTGTATTTTTTTGTAGCGAAGCAGTTTTAACATAGTTTCTTTTAATGGAGCATGGTATAGTTGGTACGCCGTGATCTCCTAATTTCTTAGGTATTCCACCCTTAAAAGCGTAATTAGCAAGCATGGTGGAAATTTCAGCTTCCGGTATCTTTCTCTTATTAGTAACAATATCCTTCATATACTTAGCATAAGGATTCATTTTAAGCATATCGGTCAAACGCATACGCAAAAAGATAGGTCTAATCATTTCAGCAAAGCGCTCAAAATCTTCATCATCCTTTTTCTTGGATGGTTTGGGAGGAAAAGGCATGGGTTTCTGAACCCATGGTTCTCTTTCTTTACCGTGCTTCCTAGCAACGAAGTCTCTCTTATCATAACATTGATTCTTTGATTTTGGGTTATCAAGATCAACAACAGGTTCAATCTCTACATCATGATTATTGCTAGGTTGAGCATTAACATGAACATCATCATTAACATTATCACTAGGTTCATGTTAATTACCACATTGTGTCTCAACATCAGAAATAGAAATATCATTGGGATTCTCAGGTGTGTCAACAACAGGTTCACTAGAAGCATGCAAAGTCCTATCATTTTTCTTTTTCTTCCTCTTAGAAGGACTAGGTGCATCTACATTAGCTCTCTAAGAATCTTGCTCAATTCTCTTAGGATGGCCCTCCGGATACAAAGGTTCCTGAGTCATTTTACCTCCTCTAGTCATAACTCTAGCAGCATTATCATTTTTCTTATTATTTAATTCATTGAGAAAATCATTCTGAGCTTTAAGTACTTGTTCTACTTGAGTGGTAACCATAGAAGCATGTTTACTAATGAGTTTAAGTTCACCTTTAACTCTTGACATATAATCACTCAAGTGTTCAATCATATAAGCATTATGTTTCAATTGTCTACCAACATAAGCATTGAAGTTTTCTTGTGTAACCATAAAGTCATCAAACTCATCCAAGCATTGACTAGCAAACTTAGTAGACGGGATTTCAGATTTATGATATCTATAGAGAGAATTTACCTTTACTACCTGTGTCAGGTTATCAAGACCATGTATTTCTTTAATAGGTGGTAAATTATTAACGTCTTTAGCTTTAATACCTTTTTCTTTCATAGATTTCTTTGCCTCTTGCATATCTTCGGGACTGAGAAATAGATTACCCCTTTTCTTCGGAGTTGGCTCAGGAAGTGTCCAATTATTTTCATTAGTCAACATATTATTGAATAGCAATTCAACTTGATCAACTGTTCTTTCCCCGAAAACACAACCAGCACAACTATCCAGGTGGTCTCTCGAAGCATCGGTTAGTCCATTATAAAAGATATCAAGTATTTCATTTTTCTTAAGGGGGTGATCAGGCAAAGCATTAAGTAATCGGAGAAGCCTCCCCCGAGCTTGTGGGAGACTCTCTTCTTCAATTTGCACAAAATTATATATTTCCCTTAAAGTAGCTTGTTTCTTATGAGCGGGGAAATATTTAGCAGAGAAGTAATAAATCATATCCTGGGGACTACGCACACAACCAGGATCAAGAGAATTAAACCATGTTTTAGCATCACCCTTTAATGAGAACGGAAATAACTTAAGGATGTAATAGTAGAGAGTTTTCTCATCATTAGTGAATAGGGTGGCTATATCATTTAATTTAGTAAGATGATCCACAACAGTTTCAGATTCATAGCCATAAAAAGGATCAGATTCAACCAAAGTAATTAACTCAGGATTAACAGAGAAATCATAATCCTTATCAGTAATAAAGATAGGTGAAGTAGCAAAAGCAGGGTCATGTTTCATTCTAGCATTCAAAGATTTTTCTTTCAGCTTAACTAATAATTTCTTAGGATCATGTCTATCATTGCAAGCAAGAAAGTCTCTAGCGGTTTCTTCATCCATAACATAACCCTCGGGCATAACAGGCAATTCATATCTAGGGGGAGAATCTTCATCATCACTTTCATCAATATTATAATTTTCAATAATTTCATTCTCTCTAGCCCTAGCAAGTTGTTCATCCAGAAATTCACCTAATGGCACAGTATTATCAAGCATAGAAGTAGTTTCATCATAAATATCACACATAGCAGAAGTGGCATCATCAATAACATGCGACCTATTAGAATCAATAGCAGCAGTAGGTGTCACAAGTTTACTCATAACAGAAGGTGAATCAAGTGCAGAGCTAGATGGAAGCTCCTTACCTCCCCTCGTAGTTGAGGGATAGATCTTGGTTCTTTCATCTTTCAAGTTCCTCATAGTGATCAGTAGATATAAATCCCAAGTGACTCAAAGAATAGAGCTATGCTCCCCGGCAACGATGCCAGAAAATAGTCTTGATAACCCACAAGTATAGGGGATCGCAACATCTTTCGAGGGTAGAGTATTCGACTCAAATTTATTGATTCGACACAAGGGGATCCAAAGAATATTCTCAAGTATTAGCAGCTGAGTTGTCAATTCAACCACACCTGGATAACTTACTATCTGCAACAAAGAATTTAGTAGCAAAGTAATATGATAGTAATGGTAACGGTGGCAAAAGTAACAGTAGTAGTTTTGTAGCAAGCGTAACAGTGGCAATGGAAAAGTAACTAAGCGAAGAACAATATGTGAAAAGCTCGTAGGCATTGGATCAGTGATGGAGAATTATGTTGGATGTGATTCCTCATGTAAAAGTTATAACCTAGGGTGACACAGAACTTGCTCCAGTTCATCAATGTAATGTAGGCATGTATTCCGAATATAGTCATACGTGCTTATGGAAAAGAACTTGCATGACATCTTTTGTCCTACCCTCCCGTGGCAGCGTAGTCCTATTGGAAACTAAGGGATATTAAGGCCTCCTTTTAATAGAGTACCGGACCAAAGCATTAGCACTTAGTGAATACATGAACTCCTCAAACTACGGTCATCACCGGTAAGTATCCCGATTATTGTCACTTCGGGGTTAACGGATCATAACACATAATAGGTGACTATAGACTTGCAAGATAGGATCAAGAAATCACATATATTCATGAAAACATAATAGGTTCAGATCTGAAATCATGGCACTCGGGCCCAAGTGACAAGCATTAAGCATAGCAAAGTCATAGCAACATCAATCTCAGAACATAGTGGATACTAGGGGTCAAACCCTAACAAAACTAACTCGATTACATGATAAATCTCATCCAACCCATCACTGTCTGTCAAGCCTACGATGGAATTACTCATGCACGGTGGTGAGCATCATGAAATTGGTGATGGAGGAAGGTTGATGATGACGATGGCGACGAATTCCCCTCTCCGGAGACCCGAACGGACTCCAGATCAGCCCTCCCGAGAGAGTTTAGGGCTTGGTGGCAGCTCCGTATCGTAAAACGCGATGAATCCTTCTTCCTGATTTTTTTCTCCCCGAACGTGAATATATGGAGTTGGAGTTGAGGTCGGTGGAGCAGCAGGGGCCCACGAGGCAGGGGCGCGCCCAGGGGGGTAGGCGCGCCCCCCACCCTCATCGACAGGGTGTGGGCCCCCTGGCCTTGATTCTTCTGCCAGTATTTTTTATTAATTCCAAAAATATTCTCCGTGAAGTTTCAGGTCATTCCGAGAACTTTTATTTTTGCACAAAAATAACACCATGGCAATTCTGCTGAAAACAGCGTCAGTCCGGGTTAGTTCCATTCAAATCATGCAAGTTAGAGTCCAAAACAAGGGCAAAAGTGTTTTGGAAAAGTAGATACGATGGAGACGTATCAGTATATGAAAGTGACAAAACAAGAGACTCTCTATCACGAAGATCATGGTGCTATTTTGAAGCACAAGTGTGGAAAAGGGATAGTAACATTATCCCTTCTCTCTTTTTCTCTCTTTTTTTGTTTGGGCTTCTTTTGCCTCTGTTTTTTATTTGGGCTTCTTTGGCCTCTTTTTTTAATAGTCTTTCCTTACATGGGACAATGCTCTAATAATGATGATCATCACACTTTTATTTACTCATAACTCAATGTTACAATTCGATACTAGAATAAAAATATGAATCTATGTGAATGCCTCCGGCGGTGTACCGGGATATGCGATGAATCAAGAGCGACATGTATGAAAGAATTATGAAAGTGGCTTTGCCAAAAATACGATGTCAACTACATGATCATGCAAAGCAATATGGCAATGATGGAACGTGTCATAATAAACTGAACGGTGGAAAGTTGCATGGCAATATATCTTGGAATGGCTATAGAAATGCCATAATAGGTATGTATGGTGGCTATTTTCAGGAAGATATAAGGAGGCTTATGTGTGATAGAGCGTATCGTATCACGGGGTTTGGATGCACCGGCGAAGTTTGCACCAACTCTCAAGGTGAGAAAGGGCAATGCATGGTACCGTAGAGGCTAGCAAATTGCGGAAAGGTAAGAGTGTGTATGATCCATGGACTCACATTAGTCATAAAGAACTCATATACTTATTGCAAAAGTTTATTAGCCCTCGAAGCAAAGTACTACTACGCATGCCCCTAGAGGGATAGATTGGTAGGAAAAGACCATCGCTTGTCCCCGACCGCCACTCATAAGGAAAGCACTCAAAGAACACCCCATGCTTAAAATTTGTCACACAACGTTTACCATACGTGCATGCTAAGGGACTTGCCAACTTTAACACAACTATTTCACAATTCCACAATTACCCAACTAGCATGACTCTAACATTACCACCTTTATATCTCAAAACCATTATCAAGTATCAAATTTATCATAGTATTTAATGCACTCTATATGAAAGTTTTTATCGTACCCATCTTGAATGCCTATCATATTATGACTAATTTTATAGCCAAAGCAAATTACCATGCTGTTCTAAAAGACTCTCAAAATAATATAAGTGAAGCATGAGAGATCAATAATTTCTATAAAATAAAACCAGCACCTTGCTCTAAAAATATAATTGAAGCACTAGAGCAAAATTATCTAGCTCAAAAGATATAAGTGAAGCACATAGAGTATTCTAATAAATTCTGATTCATGTGTGTCTCTCTCAAAAGGTGTGTACAGCAAGGATGATTGTGGTAAACTAAAAGGCAAAGCCTCAAGTAAAGTTACCGATAGACGAAGACGAAAGAGGGGATGCCTTCCGGGGCATACCAAAGCTTAGGCCTTTGGTTGTCCTTGAATTTAACCTTGGGGTGCCTTGGGCATCCCCAAGCTTAGGCTCTTGCCACTCCTTATTCCATAATCCATCAAATCTTTACCCAAAAACTTGAAATCTTCACAACATAAAACTCAACAGAAAATCTCATGAGCTCCGTTAGTATAAGAAAACAAACCACCACCTTAAGGTACTGTAGTGAACTCATTCTTTATATATATTGTTGTTAAACCTACTGTATTCCAACTTCTTTATGGTTCATACCCCCTGATACTAGCCATAGATTCATCAAAATAAGCAAACAACACACGAAAAACAGAATCTGTCAAAAACAGAACAGTCTGTAGCAATATGTATCAAACATATACTTCTGTAACTCAAAAAGTTCTGAAATAAATTGGTGGACGTGCGACATTTGCCTATTAATCATCTAAAAAAATAATCAACCTAAGGTCACTCTCTAGTAAAAAATGGCAGCTAATCTCGTGAGCGCTAAAGTTTCTGTTTTTTACAACAAGATCACAAAGACTTCACCCTCGTCTTCCCAAAGGTTCTACTTGGCACAAACACTAATTAAAACACAAAACCACATATAAACAGAGGCTAGATGAATTATTTATTACTAAACAGGAACAAGAAGCAAGGAACATAAATAAAATTGGGTTGCTTCCCAACAAGCGCTATCGTTTAACGCCCCCAGCTAGGCATAAAAACAAGAACAGATCTAAGTATTGTCATATTTGGTAGGCAATTCTTCAATGGAAAACTTATAACCCTTAGGAGTTTCCTTATTTTTATTAATGATCAACCTCTTAGGCAAGAAATCAAGAAATTCATTGGTAACAAATGGTTCCTTAATGATAGCGAAAAAGTTGGGGTGAACACTTATTGATTTGAGATCCGCATTATCCTTACTAGAAGATTCACCCTTATTTTTAGGAACATACATAAATTTAGCAACTTAAGTAGTAGGAGTATTCGAAGTGTTTCTTATGACTGAAAAGGCAGGCCCTAAATTGGTAATAATATCCTCAAGTTTATCAATTCTAGTGGAATCTTGGTCTATTTTTTCATTAACTATGGGTTATTTTTCCTTAAATTTTTTAAGAGTAACTCCTACCTTAGATCCATATTGGGTAATTTGGTTGTGGATCTTTTTATCCAAATTCTCAATCAATTCTATAGTGGCAACTTTATTTTCAATAATTTCAAGCCTTTGCATCACATGTTCCAAACTTAAAGTAGTTCCATTAACCAAAAGAGGTGGTGGGCCAAACAAATCTAACATAGCATTACAAGAATCAAAAGTATGTCTACCCAAGAAATTCCTTCCGGTAATGGTATCAAGAATATATATGTTCCAAGGAGTGATACCTACATAAAAATTGCGAAGAAGAATGGAAGTAGATTGCTTCGTAGTAGATCTATTCTGAGCATTGCAAATTCTATGCCAAGCATCTTTTAGATTTTCTCCCTCCCTTTGTTTAAAATTAAGAACTTCATGATCGGGAGTACTAACAATAATAGAAGGACTAGCCATAACAACAAAATAAATGATCTAACACATGGATACACAAGAAGTAAGAAAAAAAAGCGATGAACAAAAAAGGGCGAATAAAATGGAAATGGTGAAGTGGGGAGAGGAAAACGAGAGGCAAATGGAAAATAATGTAATGCGAGGGATAAGAGTTTGTGATGGGTACTTGGTATGTCTTGACTTGTGTGTAGATCTCCCTGGCAACGGCGCCAGAAATCCTTCTTGCTACCTCTTGAGCATGTGTTTGTTTTCCCTTGAAGAGGAAATGGTGATGCAGCAAAGTAGCGTAAGTATTTCCCTCAGTTTTTGAGAACCAAGGTATCAATCCAGTAGGAGACTACACGCAAGTCCCTCGTACCTGCACAAAAAAATAAGAACCATGCAACCAACACGATAAAGGGGTTGACAATCCCTTCACGGCCACATGCAAAAGTGAGATCTGATAAAGATAATAAGATAAATATTTTTTGGTATTTTTGTGGTATAGATAAAGATTGCAAGGTAAATAGTAAACTAGAATTGTAGATTGAAAACTTATATGATGTAAAGTAGACCCAGGGGCCATAGGTTTCACTAGTGGCTTCTCTCAAGATAGCATGTATTACGGTGGGTGAACAAATTACTGCCGAGCAATTGATAGAATAGTGCATAGTTATGATGATATCTAAGGCAATGATCATGAATATAGGCATCACGTCCGTGTCAAGTAGACCGAAACGATTCTGCATCTACTACTATTACTCCACACATCGACCGCTATCTAGCATGCATCTAGAGTATTAAGTTCATAAGAACGGAGTAACGCATTAGGCAAGATGACATGATGTAGAGGGATAAACTCAAGCAATATAATATAAACCCCATCATTTTATCCTCGATGGCAACAATACAATACGTGCCTTGCTGCCCCTGCTGTCACTGGGAAAGGACACCACAAGATTGAACCCAAAGCTAAGCACTTGTCCCATTGCAAGAAAGATCAATCTAGTAGACCAAACTAAACCGATAATTCGAAGAGACTTGCAAAGATATCAAATCATGCATATAAGAATTCAGAGAAGAATCAAATAATATTCATAGATAATCAAGTTCATAAACCCACAATTCATCGGATCTCGGCAAACACACTGCAAAAAGAGTTACATCGAATAGATCTCCAAGAGAATCGAGGAGAACTTTGTATTGAGATCCAAAGAGAGAGAAGAAGCCATCTAGCTAATAACCATGGACCCGAAGGTCTATGGTAAACTACTCACGCATCATCAAGAGGCCATGGTGTTGATGTAGAAGCCCTCTGTGATCGATTCCCCCTCTGGCAGAGCGCCGGAAAAGGCCCCAAGATGGGATCCCACGGGTACAAAAGGTTGCGGCGGTGGAAATAGGGTTTCGTGGTGCTCCTGGATGTTTTTAGGGTGTATGAGTATATATAGGCGAAAGAACAAGGTCAGTGGATCCACGAGGGTGGGGGCGCTCCCTTCTACCTCGTGGTCGCCTCGTTGCTTCCTTGACGTCCACTCCAAGTCTCCTGGATTGCGTTTGTTCCAAAAACGATCCTCGCGAATGTTTCATTCCGTTTGGATTCCGTTTGGTATTCCTTTTCTGCGAAACACTGAAGTAGACAAAAAAATAGAAATTTGCACTAGGCTTTCGCTTAATAGGTTAGTCCAAAAAATAAAATAAAAGTGCATAATAAAGCCCATTAACATCCAAAACAGATAATATAATAGCATGGAACAATCAAAAATTATAGATACGTTGGAGACGTATTAGCTCCTAGTAGGATACAACCCTCCCTTTCCTTTTACCGGAAGGGGAAAGGGGGAAGGAGAGAGAGGAGGAGAAGGAAAGGGAGGCGTCGGCCCCTCCCGTTGTCCAATTCGGACTCCTCCCTTGGGAGTAGGGCTGCAAGAAAAGCTCGAGGCTCGTGAGCCGCTCGAGATCGACTTGTTTTTTGACGCGACTCAAGATCGACTCGAAAAGAAACAAGCTGAGTTTTAACACTTTATGTAGCTCGACTGAGAAACAAGCCGATCTTGAGCCAATGTTGGCTCTGTCAATTTTAGCTCAATAGCTCGACAGAATGTCATTATGTTAAATAATCATGGCATATATCATTATGAATTTTCATATGAGTTAAGCTGAGCCAACTCCAACTCGCTCGAGCTCGACTCGTTTGCAGGCCTACTTGGGAGGGGGCGCCACCCCTTGTGGGCTGGCTTGCATCCCTCCTATGGTCCATATCTTCCCCCGGGGGTTCCGGTAACCCCCCCGGGTACTCCGATATGTACCCGATACATTCTGAAACACTTCCGGTGTCCGAATACTAACGTCCAATATATCAATATTTACCTATCGACCATTCCGAGACTCCTCGTCATGTCCATGATCTCATGCGGGACTTCAAACAATATTCAGTCACCAAATCACATAACTCATAATACAAATCATTGAACATTAAGCATGCGGACCCTACGAGTTCGAGAACTATGTAGACATGACCGAGACACATCTCCGGTCAATAACCAACAATGGAACCTGGATGCTCACATTGGTTCCTACATATTCTAAAAAGATCTTTATCGGTCAAACTGTAATGACAACATACGTAATTCCCTTTGTCATCGGTATGTTACTTGCTCAAGATCCGATCGTCGGTATCTTCATACCTAGTTCAATCTCGTTACTGGCAAGTCTCTTTACTCGTTCTGTAATGCATCATCCTGCAACTAAATCATTATTCACATTGCTTGCAATGCTTACCATGATGTGCATTACAGAGAGGGCCCATAGATACCTCTCCGATACTCGGAGTGACAAATCCTAATCTCGATCTATGTCAACCCAACAAACACCTTTGGAGATACCTGTAGAGCATGTTCATAATCACCCAGTTATGTTGTGACGTTTGATAGCACACAAGGTATTCCTCCAGTATCCGGGAGTTGCATAATCTCATAGTCAAAGGAATATGTATAAGTCATGAAGAAAGCAATAGCAATACAAACTTAATGATCATTATGTTGGGAAACGTAGTAATTTCAAAAAAATCCTACGCACACGCAAGATCCATCTAGGTGATGCACAGCAACGAGAGGGGAGAGTGTTGTCTACATACCCTCGTAGACCGAAAAGCGGAAGCATTATGACAACGCGATTGATGTAGTCATACGTCTTCACGATCTGATCGATCTAGTGCTGAAAGTACGGCACCTCCGCAATCTGCACACATTCAGCTCGATAACGTCCCACGAACTCTCGATCCATTTGAGTGTCGAGGGAGAGCTTCGTCAGCACGATGGCATGATGACGGTGATGATGAAGTTACCAGCACAGGGCTTCGCCTAAGCACCGCAACGATATGACCGAGGTGGATTATGGTGGAGGGGGGCACCGCACATGGCTAAGACAGTTGTCTGTTGTGTGTTCTAGGGTGCCCCCCGCCCCCGTATATAAAGGAGAAAGGGGGAGGCCGGCCGGCCCTATGGCGCGCCAAGGAGGGGAGGAATCCTCCTCCTAGTAGGAGTAGGATTCCTCCTTTCCTAGTCCTACTAGGAGCGGGAAGGAAGGAGTGGGAGAGGAGAAGAAAATGGGGGCGCCACCCCCTCCTAGTCCAATCCAGACTCAAGGGGGAGGGGGCATGTGGCCTGCCCTGGCAGCCCCCCTCTCTCCACTAAAGCCCATCTAGGCCTAGTAGTTCCCCCGGGGGGTTCCGGTAACCCTCCGCCACTCCGGTTTTCTTCGAAATCACATGGAACACTTCTGGTGTTTGAATATAGCTGTCCAATATATCAATCTTTATGTCTCGACCATTTCGAGACTCCTCGTCATGTCTGTGATCACATCCGGGACTCCGAACAACCTTCGGTGCATCAA
The DNA here is from genome assembly GCF_003073215.2 of Triticum urartu. NCBI lineage: Eukaryota > Viridiplantae > Streptophyta > Magnoliopsida > Poales > Poaceae > Triticum > Triticum urartu. The sequence goes on along the minus strand of NC_053023.1, from coordinate 33,578,589 downwards.
AACACATAAACTCATAATACCGATCGTCACCGAACGTTAAGCATGCGGACCCTACGGGTTCGAGAACTATGTAGAAATGACCGAGACACATCTCCGGTCAATAACCAATAGCAGAACTTGGATGTTCATATTGGCTCAGACATATTCTACAAAGATCTTTATCGGTCAAACCGCATAACAACATACATTGTTCCCTTTGTCATCGGTATGTTACTTGCCCGACATTTGATCGTTGGTATCTCAATACCTAGTTCAATCTCGTTACCGGCAAGTCTCTTTACTCGTTCTGTAATGCATCATCCCGCAACTAACTCATTAGTAACATTGCTTGCAAGGCTTGTGCATTACCAAGAGGGCCCAGAGATACTTCTTTGACAATCAGAGTGACAAATCCTAATCTCGATCTATGCCAACTCAACAAACGCCATCGGAGACACCCGTAGAGCACCTTTATAATCACCCAGTTACGTTGTGATGTTTGGTAGCACACAACGTGTTCATAGGAACATGTATTAGTCATGAAGAAAGCAATAGCAACATACTAAATGATCAAGTGCTAAGCTAACGGACTGGGTCAAGTCAATCACATCATTCTCTAATGATGTGACCTCGTTAATCAAATGACAACTCATGTCTATGGCTAGGAAACTTAACCATCTTTGATTCAACGAGCTAGTCAAGTAGAGGCATACTAGTGACACTCTGTTTGTCTATGTATTCACACATGTACTAAGTTTCCGGTTAATAAAATTCAAGCATGAATAATAAACATTTATCACGATATAAGGAAATATAAATAACAACTTTATTATTGCCTCTAGGGCATATTTCCTTCAGTCTCCCACTTGCACTAGAGTCAATAATCTAGATTACACAGTAATGATTCTAACACCCATGGAGTCTTGGTGTTGATCATGTTTTGCTCGTGAGAGAGGCTTAGTCAACGGGTCTGCAACATTTAAATCCGTATGTATCTTGCAAATCTCTATGTATCCCTCCTTGACATGATCGTGGATGGAATTGAAGCGTCTCTTGATGTGCTTGGTTCTCTTGTGAAATCTGGATTCCTTTGCCAAGGCAATTGCACCATTACTGTCACAAAAGATTTTCATTGGACCCGATGCACTAGGTATGACACCTACATCGGATATGAACTCCTTCATCCAGACTCCTTCATTTGCTGCTTCCGAAGCAGCTATGTACTCCGCTTCACACGTAGATCCCGCCATGATGCTTTGCTTAGAACTGCTCCAACTGACAGCTCCACCATTCAATATAAATATGTATCCAGTTTGTGACTTAGAGTCATCCGGATCAGTGTCTAATCTTGCATCGGCATAACCATTTACGACGAGCTCTTTGTCACCTCCATAAATGAGAAACATATCCTTAGTCCTTTTCAGGTATTTCAGGATGTTCTTGACCGCTGTCCAATGATCCACTCCTGGATTACTTTGGTACATCCCTGCTAAACTAATAGCAAGGCACACATCAGGTCTGGTACACAGCATTGCATACATGATAGAACTTATGGCTGAAGCATAGAGAATGACCTTCATTTTCTCTCTATCTTCTGCAGTGGTCAGGCATTGAGTCTGACTCAACTTCACACCTTGTAACATAGCCAAGAACCCTTTCTTTGCTTGATCCATTTTGAACTTCTTCAAAACTTTATCAAGGTATGTGCTTTGTGAAAGTCCAATTAAGCGTCTTGGTCTATCTGTATAGATCTTGATGCCCAATATATAAGCAACTTCACCGAGGTATTTCATTGAAAAAAATCTTATTCAAGTATCCTTTTATGCTATCCAGAAATTATATATCATTTCCAATCAACAATATGTCATCCACATATAATATTAGAAATGCTACAGAGCTCCCACCGACTTTCTTGTAAATACAGGCTTCTCCAAAAGTTTGTATAAAACCATATGCTTTGATCACACTATCAAAAAAATTATTCCAACTCCGAGATGCTTGCACCAGTCCATAAATGGATCGCTGGAGCTTGCACACTTTGTTAGCATCCCTTGGATTGATAAAACCTTCAGGTTGCATCATATACAACTCCTCTTCTAGAAATCCATTCAGGAATGCAGTCTTTACATCCATTTGCAAAATTTCATAATCATAAAATGCAGCAATTGCCAACATGATTCGGACGGACTTAAGCATCGCTACAGGTGAGAAAGTCTCATCATAGTCAACTCCTTGAACTTGTCAAAAACCTTTCGCAACAAGTTGAGCTTTGTAGACAGTAACATTACCGTCAGCGTCAATCTTCTTCTTGAAGATCCATTTATTCTTGATGGCTTGCCGCTCATCGGACAAGTCAAGAAAAGTCCACACTTTGTTCTCATACATGGACCCCATCTCAGATTTCATGGCCTCAAGCCATTTCGCGGAATCTGGGCTCACCATCGCTTCCTCATAGTTTGTAGGTTCATCATGATCAAGTAACATGACCTCCACAACTGGATTACCGTACCACTCCGGTGCGGATCTTACTCTGGTTGACCTACGAGGTTTGGTAGTAACTTGATCTGAAGTTACATGATCATCATCATTAGCTTCCTCACTAATTGGTGTAGGAGTCACAGGAACAGATTTCTGTGATGAACTACTTTCCAATAAGGGAGCAGGTAAAGTTACCTCATCAAGTTCTACTTTCCTCCCACTCACTTCTTTCGAGAGAAACTCCTTCTCTAGAAGGGATCCATTCTTAGAAACAAATATCTTGCCTTCGGATCTGTGATAGAAGGTGTACCCAACAGTTTCTTTTGGGTATCCTATGAAGACACACTTCTCCGATTTGGGTTCGAGCTAATCAGGCTGAAGCTTTTTCACATAAGCATAGCAACCCCAAACTTTAAGAAATGACAGCTTAGGTTTCTTGCCAAACCACAATTCATATAGTGTCATCTCAACGGATTTAGATGGTGCCCTATTTAACATGAATGCAACCGGCTCTAAAGCATAACCCCAAAACGATAGCGGTAAATCGGTAAGAGACATCATATATCGCACCATATCTAGTAAAGTACGATTAAGGCGTTCGGACACACCATTACGTTATGGTGTTCCGGGTGGCGTGAGTTGCGAAACTATTATGCATTATTTCAAATGAAGACCAAACTCGTAACTCAAATATTCTCCTCCATGATCAGATCGTAGAAACTTTATTTTCTTGTTACGATGATTTTCCACTTCACTCTGAAATTCTTTGAACTTTTCAAATGTTTCAGATTTATGTTTCATCAAGTAGATATACCCATATCTGCTCAAATCATCTGTGAAGGTGAGAAAATAACGATATTCGCCGCGAGCTTCAATATTCATCAGACCACATACATCAGTATGTATGATTTCCAACAAATCTGTTGCTCGCTCCATTGTTCCAGAGAACAGCGTTTTAGTCATCTTGCCCATGAGGCATAGTTCGCAAGTACCAAGTGATTCCAAAAGTCCATCAAAATGGAGTTTATTCATGCGCTTTACACCAATATGACCCAAACGGCAGTGCCACAAATAAGTTGCAGTATCATTATCAACTCTGCATCTTTTGGATTCAATATTATGAAATATGTGTGTCACTACTATCGAGATTCAACAAAAATAGACCACTCTTCAAGGGTGCATGACCATACAAGTATTATTCTCAGATTTAAATGAATAACCGTCTCGCATCAAACAAGATCTAGATATAATGTTCATGCTAAACACTGGCACCAAATAGCATTTATTCAGGTCTAAAACTAAGCCCGAAGGTAGATGTAGACGTAGCGTGCCGACTGCGATCACATCGACTTTGGAACCATTTCCCACGCGCATAGTCACCTCGTCCTTAGGCAATCTTCACTTAATCTGTAGTCCCTGTTTCGAGTTGCAAATATTAGCAGCAGAACCAGTATCAAATACCCAGGTACTACTACGAGCATAATTAAGGTACACATCAATAACATGTATATCACATATACCTTTGTTCACCTTGCCATCCTTCTTATCCTCCAAATACTTGGGGCAGTTCCGCTTCCAGTGACCAGTCCCTTTGAAGTAGAAGCACTCAGTCTCAGGCTTAGGTCTAGACTTGGGCTTCTTCACTTGAGCAGTAACTTGCTTGTCGTTCTTCTTGAAGTTCCCCTTCTTCCCTTTACCCTTTTTCTTGAAACTGATGGTCTTGTTGACCATCAACACTTGATGCTCTTTCTTGATTTCTACCTCCGCAACCTTTAGCATTGCGAAGAGCTTGGGGATTGTCTTATCCATCCCTTGCATATTATAGTTCATCACGAAGCTCTTGTAGCTTGGTGGTAGTGATTGAAGAATTCTGTCAATGACACTATCACCAGGAAGATTAACTCCCAGTTGAATCAAGTGATTGTTATACCTAGACATTTTGAGTATATGCTCACTGACAGAACTATTCTCCTCCATTTTGCAGCTGTAAAACTTATTGGAGACTTCATATATCTCAATCCAGGCATTTGCTTGAAATATTAACTTCAACTCCTAGAACATCTCATATGCTCCATGACGTTCAAAACGTCGTTGAAGTCCAGGTTCTAAGCCGTAAAGCATGGCACACTGAACTATCGAGTAGTCATCAGCTTTCCTCTGCCAGACGTTCATAACATCTGGCGTAGCTCCTGCAGCGGGTTTGGCACCTAGCGATGCTTCCAGGACGTAATTCTTCTGTGCAGCAATGAGGATAATCCTCAAGTTAGGTACCCAGTCCGTGTAGTTCCATCATCTTTCAACTTAGCTTTCTCTAGGAACGCATTAAAATTCAACCGAACAACAGCATGGGCCATCTATCTACAACAACATAGACATGCAAAATACTATCAGGCACTAAGGTCATGATAAATTAAAGTTCAGTTAATCAAATTACTTAAGAACTCCCACTTAGATAGACATCCCTCTAATCATCTAAGTGATCACGTGATCCAAATCAACTAAACCATGTTCGATCATCACGTGAGATGGAGTAGTTTTCAATGGTGAACATCACTATGTTGATCATATCTACTATATGATTCACACTCGACCTTTCGGTCTCAGTGTTCTGAGCCATATTTGCATATGCTAGGCTCGTCAAGTTTAACCCGAGTATTCTGCCTGTGTAAAACTGGCTTGCACCTGTTGTATGTGAACGTAGAGCTTATCACACCCGATCATCACGTGGTGTCTCGGCACGACGAACTTTCGCAACGGTGCATACTCAGGAAGAACACTTGTACCTTGAAATTTAGTGAGAGATCATCTTATAATGCTACCGCCGTACTAAGCAAAATAAGATGCACAAACTATCGTGGAAGTGTCACGGCAGATGTCCTCATGGAAGGACTTAGTTGTGGAGCCATTGCGACGAGGCCACATCTGCATATGCTTAGTTCTGGAGCTTAAAGGGGTTAAACGGGACAATGGACACGAGGGGTTTATACTGGTTCGGCCCCTTGTGCTCAAGGTAAAGGCCTAGTCCAGTTTGAGGTGGTATTGCTAGGGTTCGATTACCAGGGAGCAAATATGCTTTGCCTGGCTCTCGATTTGTTGTTTCTTGCCCTAAGCCGCCGCCGGGTCGTCCCCTTATATACATGGGTTGACGCCCTGCGTCCTACAGAGTCCCGGCTGGCTCATACAAACGTGGCCGACCCGGTGACTTATCTTACATGCCTTACAATACAAGTCATACATACATGGCGGTTTACTCTTACGGGCCTTAAGCCGCCTTCAGGCCCGGGCCTTTTAACTAGCATGTCTTTACGAACCGCCATCTTCAACATAATCTTGGGCTTCAAGGAGATGAACCGCCATTGGGATAACCCGGCCCCTCCTGGGCGGGTCATATCCAATAATCATATCCCCAACATTAGGCCCCAGGTTGATTTGAACTTTGTTTATGTCAACCTTCAACACTTAGAAAAAATCCTCCTTCATCTTCTTGTGTTACCTGTAAACCGCCATGACGTCATCTCCTGAAACCACGGCAACCCGCCACGATGCCACCTGTTATTAATGTTACATATGGCCCAAGTCTTAATAAATCTTTTCTTTTACTGATTCTCCGAAAATCAAGGCGTCCGCGCCATCACCTATCTGTTTTCTTGTCTCATCGGTTCCCGCGCATGCTGCTTATCCTTCTAGCCTTTTAAATAGGGCCACGGGTTCACTTCCCATTCTCCTCCTTTGCCTTCTTGCTCCTTCTTCCTCCTCGCGACGACCCAGCGCACCCGAGCTCCGCCGCCGTCCACTACTAGGGAAAACCTTATACACAGAATCTTAGCAGCAGCGCGGTATAAAAACAGACACTACTGCTAATTAGCAGCAACGAGCTTTAGAAAAGAGCGCTGCTAATGACTGAGTAGCAGTATCGCTCTAGGTGAAAAGAGCACTACTACTATAATTGCCACGGTGTTGCCTCCAGGCTAGATATAGTAGTAGCGCCCTTCCCGTGGACGTGCTACTGCTAAAGAACTTAGTAGCAGTGGTTTTGCTCAAAACTCGCTGCTGGTAAGTATGACCGCAACTAATTAAGTTTAGTCCCATACTGCTAAGCGAACAAGGTGTTTACCACCTTAAATATGTTGCTTCTCAACCTATCTCGAGCACTTGGTCTTCATTGAACTATATGTGTATGATTTGTGGTTGTAATATGAATCCTCGCCTGTACCGATACAGGTACAGTGACGATTCATGTTGACTATTTAGATTATACACAAAAAGATCAATGATGACCAATGTATATTTTTGATGTTTTTACTAAACAAAAGAAATAACTGCTTCCATTAGCACTAGCGGTTTTTCCCAAAACGCGCTGTAGATAAGTTAGCTATAGCGTCTTTTCTGTACGTGCGCTACTGCTAGTTCGAGTTAACCAACCCCCGCATCAAAATTTCGCTAAGTCCTCCTTTCCCCCCCCCACCGGCCTGTTCCCCTACTCCCTGTCGCCGCCGCCCGAGCCCGAGCGCGCCTGCGCCCTCACCGCCGCCGCCGCCGCCCACCCTCAACCTCACCGCCGCCGCTCTCGACCACACTGTCGCCGCCCTCGACCTCACCGCCGCCGCCCTCGACCGAGCCCGCCGCCCAGGACCGCCGCCCTCCCGATCCCGAGCCCGCCCTCGCCGCCCCTCCGTCGCCGAGCACCTCCCCGCCACCGTCTCTCCATCTGTAAGCCCCCCACCCCTCCCCAACCCCCTCTCTCTTTGCTTAGTTAGTAGATGATTTTAGTAGTAGTAGATGTTAATTTAGGGTTCATAGATAATGATTTTTAGAAGTAGTGGATAGATGTTAATTAGTAGTAGATGTATAATTAGCAGTAGTACATGTTAATTAGTAGTAGATGTAGTAGTTAGATGTTAATTAGTAGTAGTAGATGTGCTAGTTTCTTTCTATTTATAGTAAGTTTATATTTAGTAAGAACTAGTTGAATTAATAGAACTAGTTTAGTTTTAGTTGAACTAGTTAAGTTTTAGTTGAACTAGTATAGTAAGTAAATTAAAAACTAGTTGAACTACTTCATTTTTAGAAAGAACTAGTTTTTTTTCTTTTTATACGAAGTTTATATTTAGTAAGAACTAGTTGAATTAATACAACTAGTTGAACATGCCATATTTGGTGTTATTTTTTAGTTTAAGCAATTATTTCATGTTTTGGTTACACCTCCGAGTGGCCTATGTTTTGCCGGAGTGTTGATTAATTTCCGTTCCGGCAAATTTTAGGCGCTCGATATGTCCTTTTTTAGCAAAGGTCATGCCGGATTTTTCCGTAAATTCTGGCATGACTTGTGCTAGAATATGCGGGAAATATCGAGTGGCCTGGATTTTCTTTGAAAAATAATGATCTAATTTAGGTTTCTTAGTACATATATTTAATTCTACAAGTTTAATCTTTGAATTATGAACGTAGGAAATGTCGTACTCGGACGACGACAGTCTCCCGGGGGAGCGCAGCTGGTGCCACGACGATCGAGGTATGTGCGACAGGTTCGTTGAGCTGGACGAAGATCGGCGCTTCAGCATTAAGCTCGAGGAGACCTTCGATGTTGAAACGGTACGCAACAACAACAAGTGTTTTTTTCGTAATTAAGCATGACTTCAACTATTTCAACGTCTAATTTTCATCTTTTACAATTCAACTAGGTTATCCCATGCCATGCAAGACGCTATGTCTTGGAGAGGATGGGTTTTGAAGACCATGAAAATTTTCAAACAAAGAAAATACACCTAAGGACCCATCATGATATCGATTTTGAAGTAAATCTGTATAATTCTCAGAGCATAACCCATTTTGGTTGTCAAAATTGGGAAGCACTTTGCAAAATGTATGGTTTTTATGAGGGTATGATTGTCACCATGGATCTTGGTCATCGTGACATCAAGCAAGACAATATGGACATTTGGGTCCTTGTTGATATGCTTCCGATTCTACCGCAATGTGAGTTTCTCAAACATAGTTATTAACTAATTTATATTGTTTATTTCAAAATAGTTGATAGCTTATTTCCATTGACAACTTATTTTGAATCTTCAAATAATGTGCAGAAGATGGTAGACAAAACCCACTACACTGATGGCTCCGAATTAACTTATAAGGAGAAAAATCATCTGATTGCTTATTGTACTTTTTTGAGAATTACAATACCTATTATCGAACTCCTCCAAATTATGGTGAATACGTGCCACTAGTGCACGTGTTGAACCACGATAACTTCTATGGAGATACCCTGGTAAGATATTTTACTATTACGACATCCGTGCATCTTTTGCATACTTCTAAAACTAGTACATCATTGCTAACTACGAAGTTATTACTATGTTTTTCAATAGAAAATCCCGATGGATTGTGTGCCTCATCTGATGTATTACAATGGTCGCCTTGAAGTTCTGAACCTACAGCCAGGTCATCCTACGGATCTCACCTGTGCATATCGAATTTCTGAAACTGGTGAACACATGCTAATCAAAGAGTGGAAAAAATGTTTGGACATTCGTAAGGAGGTTCTTGGAAGCAACATTAAGCGAAAGGCAAGAATTGGAGACAGGATAATCTGCATTCTCCATAATGGAGAGCGAGGGGCTATCTTGGTTTTTGCTATTTTACCTTAGAGAATATAGTAGGTCCTATGAGGTACAATATGTTTATTATGTGATACAATGTGTTAGAGTTGAAGATGTCAGGAGTACTTGTGATTACGACTAGTGACCAATGATATGATGATGATGATGATAAGTTGTTAATGATATGATGATGATGATATTTATTATATCATTGGGTGAAAGAACCGCGGATTAGTTTCAAGTGGATGTCCGTCCACTTGAAACTAGTCCACACGGTTCTTTCACCCCGTGATGTAATAACTCATTATGATGTAAAAACAATTTGTAAATTCCTGTTGTATGAAAATTTGTGTAAAGGTGTACGAATACAACATGAAATAAAAAAGAAATAAAATACGAAATAATAGTAGCAGCGTGGGCAGAGAGAAGCGCTACTACTAATTACCAGCAGCGCTCCTCCTGGAACTCGCTGCTACTAAGTCGATTTAGCCGTAGCGTGGGTGGAGGCATGCTACTGCTATTCGTTAGCTGTAGCGCCTTATCAGTAGCGCACCACCCCGCGCTACTGATAGGTCTAAAACCCGCGCTGCTGCTAGCCTTTTCCCTAGTAGTGGTCGCTCTTCGTCTCCTTTGTCGACTCCGGCCACTGCATCACCCTGAACGGACCGAAACGCCGCAGTGCTCCTCTGCTGTCAATCAACGTCAATAAGTCTTCCCTTTCCCCCTTCGTAGATCTACGCTTAGGGTTTCTCTGTTCATCGGTGTTCATCACCATTCTTCCTCTTCTCCGTCCCAAATCTCATAGCTTTGATCTAAAAGTAGTACAAAATCTCACACGGTAACAGTTTTAGCACTTATTTTTGATATCAGGCCATATCTTTCTTGCAATAGATCTGAACACCCTCGCTCTTCTGCTGTCACCACCTTAGGTTTAGATTTTATCCCCTTTTCCTAAATAGCTGCAGATCCAATCTTATAATTTCAATCTGTGAAACCTGTTTGTCCAACACTTAGCAAAATTTTGCTCGTGTTAGATCTTTAATACCAGTACGTGTCATGGCAGCTTACACATTCGGCTTATACTGACTCATATATCATTAGTCCTCACTTAAGACGATGGTCTCAAGCAAATACTTATAACATTTTCTGCCGGCTTAAATGGATTAACTTTTAAACCGGTAAACTTTCTTCCTTTTAGGCCTCCCTTTCCATAATGCTGCCAAAGATAGTTACTACATGTAACTGGGTTACCTCCATCGTCACTGAGGGTACTTTGAAAGATTTTGTCAAGGTTGGATTTTTGGTCAGAAAAGAGTGTCATGCATTACCGCGCCCCTGAACCAGGCGAAGAAAGACCTCCGCCAAAGGATAATGAAGTGATTGTTTTTATTGATCACATGAACCAGGGCTTCTCACCACCCGGCTCTAAATTTTTCCGAGACATTCTGCAATTCTTCCAGCTCCATCCTCAAGACATCGGACCCAATTCTATGTCCAATATTTGCAACTTTCAAGTTTTCTGTGAAGTATACCTTCAAGAGGAGCCTAGTGTCGAGCTTTTTAGGGAATTCTTCTATCTGAACCGCAAAAATGAGTTCACAAACAGGCCCAGCTTGGAACTTGGCGGAACTTCGATTCAATGCAGAAGAGATGCCATCTTCCCTCATGCAGTTCTACCGAGTCACCCCAAGGACTGGAATCAGACGTGGTTTTACTGTAAGGATATCTCTCTGGCTCATGAAAATCCATTGTCGGGTTATCGTGCTGAACGTCTTGACCCAAAAAATCAACTCCCTGAAAAACTTACCATCACTGAACGTAAAAAACTCGCCCCCACTATCGCAAAGATCAAGGCCCTGCTAGGGAACGGGTTAACCGGAGTTGATTTGGTCTGATGCTGGGTCTCATGGCGGATCATACCCATGAGCCGCTGACCTGGCTTGATGTGCACTTATACCGGAGAAAAAGACGATCCATTACGCCATAGCTCATTGCATTTGACTGAAGAGGCAATTATTGAAATGACCAAAACACTTGTGAATGGAAAATTGGAAGACTGCAGCAAAGTGGGTCTGAACCCTTTCTGCAAATTTAACCCGCCGCCAGATGCGAGTCTCTTAATTTCCCTTACCTTTATCTCATCATCCAAATATTATGTTAACTCAAGTATGGTAATCTTTCGCAGGCTAAATCTGACGTCTGGAAGGCAAAATATGACCATGAAGCCGCCAAAAAGGTCAAGGCTGTCGCGAAAGCCGCCAGGAAAATCACCAAGAAGAATAGAAAGAAACCAACTGCCTCTGACATGTTTAATCTAGATGAAACTTCTGAGTCGGAGGTAACCCTTGACTCTCTTGGCTCCTTTTTCAATTATCTTATTGACATTGATTACTCTCAGGATGACACGGGGGCTAGTCAAGCAATTGATGAAGAGGTAACTATCATTTCCTCCGGCTCAGAGCAATTGCCAAGACAGAAAATTCGACGAATAGTACGGAAAGTAAGCTTTTCACACCCCTTAGCTCATTGGGATCCTCACTTTCTTTTGAAGCAGCAGCAGCGCAAGAACCGGCACCAGACTTGGAATAGTGGAGGTGAAGAGTTGTCCTCCGATTTACCGAACACTCCAATTCTGCGGAAACGCCTAAATGAGGTTCTTCCAAACTTAAGTTCTTTTTACTCGCTGGAGGGTCTCTTTCGCCAGCCACTCAATTCCTCTGATTCAAACTTCCAGGAGGTTTCTCGTTCTTCCTCTAGCGATTCATCTCAGACCCAGCTGCCGGCTTTCAAGACTGCCCCTAGGTAACAATAATTACCTTTATCATGTACTTATTTTATATCCTTACCAATATACTGACTTGTCATAACCCTTTCAGCGGACAAGCAAAGACTAACAAGAAAGCAAAGGTGACCAAGCCAGCTGAAGATCCCAAAGTTGCTGAACTGGACTAGCAAACCTCTGCATTGGAAACCTCTGAAAAACAACCAGAAGATCCTGCTTCTAACATTCAAGTTGAGATGCCTGACCTCTCTGTTGATCAAACCAACATTGACTCTTTAAATACTGAACCGTCAAGCTCACTTAAGCCGTCAGAGACTCATGCCGATGACGTTCTGATCACTGGCACTGGCTTTACTGAACCGGGGAATCCAACTGTTTTAGCCAAACATTCTGCCAAGCAAGAAGTCATTGAGAGACGGAAAGTGAGGTTTGATATCTCCCACTATGCTCAATTGAGCAGCAATGAAGCATTGTCTGGTTATCTCAACCAAGTACACTCTAGCTGTGATTTTGAAATTGAGATGGTGAAACAGATGCACCAAAAATATGAGGTATGTCTTCCGGCTTTAAATAAGTTATGTACATCCTACCAGCCCCCAAGTCTACTAGTTATGATAAGATTGAATAATCTGTAGACTTAGAATAATCCATAAGCATCTGTAATAGAATCCTTCCAAAGTTGGTTGTCATAATTAGATTTAAGCCGGATGTTTAAACAATTTAGCCTTGCATCCGTAGTCCCCAAGGGTCGGCTTAATCAGCATGAATGAGCCGGTACTTCTCAGTTGTAGAGAACCAAACTTACTCACGTAACCCCTATGAGCCGGGTGTTGCTGTCTGGAGCACTGGCGGGTCATCATGAAACAAAAAATAAAACATGAACAAATATCCATTAGCCCCCAAGTGCAAAGTACTATTGCTTGCAAAGTGCTTGGGACTTAATCATATGAAGGAGTTTAGGAAAAATTCTGCAATAGGCATTAGCCCCCAAGTGCCAAGTGTTGTTGCTTGCAAAAGACTTGGGACTTATATTCTTGTATTTCTATTTTGAATGTGTTTTAACCTTAACGAGCTCAGATCTTGGTCGAATACGCCGTAAATACTGATCATTAAGAGTTCGGTGGGTCAATCAGGATTACCTGATGGAGTTGAAGCAACTGGCTATAGGTAGGATGACCCAGAAAGGTTATGTTCTCTTTGGTCGAATATGCCTATGTTTGAACAAACCTGGTAAAGAGGGTAGTAACGCTATGTTCTCTTTGGTCGAATACGCCTATGATTGAATAGGAAACCCCCAAGTGACATGCTTACAAATTGTGCTCGTCGGGGACCTATGTTTGAGCTGTGCCATGCATCCAACTCTCTTTGGTCCCTGAAGTTTGGGCGTCGAGCCTCTTAAATGAATATGATGATAAAGATTCAGCTTCATAAGCCGCCTTGGATGAGCCGGAGCACTAAGTCGCCTTCTTAAAAGGTTCCGGTTTTGACCCGGCGGTTGTGATAATGACGTAGGTCTTGCTGATAAATCGCCGAACGAGCCGCCGCAAGATCACGCTCCTCATCCAATAGGTCAAGTGCATCTTGACGTGCCTTTTCATTGTTGGCCTCAACATAAGCCGCCACCCGGGGTGAATCGTGATGGATGTCACTAGGGAGAACCGCCTCTGCTCCATAAACCATGAAGAAACGTGTGTAACCCGTTGATCTATTGGGGTTGTATTGATACTCCATAATACTGAGGGTAACTCCTCTACCCAACAACCCGGCATTCTTTGCAAAGGAATCATAAGTCGGGGCTTGATACCTCACAGAATCTCTTGATTTGCTCATTATGCCTGACCATTGGACTGAGGGTGAGCCACAGAGGAAATGTCAAGCCAGATGTGCTCTCGTTGACAAAAAAATTCATGGCGCCTTTAGAGAGATAAGTACCATTATCTATTATAATGTTGTGTGGAAAACCAAAACGGAAGATCACCTTCTTCATGAATTAAATGGTCGTTGCCGCATCACACTTACTAACCGGTTCTGCTTCGACCCACTTAGTAAACTTATCGACCGCCACCAAAAGGTGGGTCTTCTTATCCTTGGACCTCTTGAAAGGCTCAACCATATCAAGCCCCCAAGTTGAAAACGGCCAAGTAATTGGAATCATCCTCAATTCTTGAGCCGGCACATGAGCTCGTCATGAAATTTTTTGACAACCATCACCCTTGCTCACCAAATCCTCTGCATTAGCATGAGCTGTCAACCAGTAGAACCCATGATGAAAAGCCTTGGCTACAAGAGATTTAGAGCCGGCATGATGACCACAATCTCCTTCATGAATTTCCCGTAGAATCTCACAGCCTTCTTCAGGAGAGACACAATGCTAAAAAGCCCCTGTGACATTGCGATAGTGCATCTCCCCATTGACAATTGATATTGACTTAGATCGCCGGGTTATCTGTCTGGCCATGGTCTCATCCTCTGGCAACTCACCCCGGGTCATGTAAGCCAAAGACGGAACCGTCCAATCAGGGATAGCATGAAGAGCTGCCACCAATTGTGCTTCTGGTTCAGGAATAGCAAGATCCTCCTCTATAGGCAATTTGACAGAAGGGTTAAGCAAAATATCCAGGAACGTGTTAGGTGGCACCGGCTTACGCTGAGACCCTAGCCGGCTTAAAGTATCAGCCGCCTCATTCTTCCTACGATCAACATGTTCAACTTGATAACCTTGCAAATGACCCGCAATAGCATCAACCTCTCGACGATAAGCCGTCGTGAGTGGATCCTTAGAATCCCAGGTGCCAGAGACCTGTTGGGGTGCCAGATCTGAATCACCGAAGCACCTCACCCAGCTTAAATTCATCTCTTTAGCCATCCGAAGACTGTGGAGCAAGGCCTCATACTCTGCTGCATTGTTAGTACAAGGAAACATTAACCGGAGAACATAAGAAAACTTGTCACCTCGTGGGGAAGTCAAGACAACTCCAGCACTATGGATACGTCCAACAAACGCATGTTTTACGGCAGGTTTAACCCGGGCGGGTCGTGCATGCTGAGTCATCTCGATGATGTCGGTGCAGATGTCCAACTCAGGGCCCAGTTCGCCGATCTTGCCGATGAAGACGTGGATTCCGCCGAAGGGGGCCCGATACCCGTACTCAATTGAGCCGGCCTTGGGACCCTGGCCTACGTCGTCGATGTAGAGCTTGCTGCGGCAACTCTTGGTCATCTAGCCCATGGTGTATCCCTTGATCCCTCCGAAGCTGCCCTTCAAGAACACAAAACCACCATGCGCGAGCCCCATGGTGGGCGCCAACTGTCGTGGAAGTGTCACGGCAGATGTCCTCATGGAAGGACTTAGTTGTGGAGCCATTGCGACGAGGTTAGCTTAATGGGGTTAAACAGGACAAAGGACATGAGGGGTTTATACTGGTTCGGCCCCTTGCGGTCAAGGTAAAGGCCTAGTCCAGTTTGAGGTGGTATTGCTAGGGTTTCGATTACCAGGGAGTAGATATGCTTTGCCTGGCTCTCAATTTGTTGTTTCTTGCCCTAAGCCACCGCCGGGTCATCCCCTTATATACATGGGTTGACGCCCTGTGGCCTACAGAGTCCCGGTCGGCTCATACAAACATGTCCGGCCCGGTTACTTATCTTACATGCCTTACAGTACAAGTCATACATACATGGCGGTTTACTCTTACGGAGCTTAAGCCGCCTTCGAGCCTGGGCCTTTTAACTAGCCTGTCTTTACGAACTGCCATCTGCAACATACTCTTGGGCTTCAAGGAGATGAACCGCCATTGGGATAACCCGGCCCCTCCTGGGCGGGTCATATCCAATAATCATATCCCCAACACAAAGGATAAACATCACATGCAATCAATATAAGTGATATGATATGGCCATCATCATCTTGATCACCATCGTCATCGGCCCAACACCTTGATCTCCATAGTAGCATCATTGTTTTCTCGCCAACTATTGCTTCTACGACTATCGCTACCGCTTTGTGATAAAGTAAAGCAATTACATGGCGATTGCATTTCATACAATAAAGCGACAACCATATGGCTCCTACCAGTTGCCGATAACTCTGTTACAAAACATGATCATCTCATACAATAAAATTTAGCATCATGTCTTGACCGTATCACATCACAACATGCCCTGCAAAAACAAGTTAGACGTCCTCTACTTTGCTGTTGCAAGTTTTACGTGGCTGCTACGGGCTGAGCAAGAACCGTTCTTACCTACGCATCAAAACCACAATGATTTTTCGTCTAGTGTGTTGTTTTAACCTTCAACAAGGACCGGGCGTAGCCACACTCGATTCAACTAAAGTTGGAGAAACTGACACCCGCCAGCCACCTGTGTGCGAAGCACGTCGGTAGAACCAGTCTCGCGTAAGCGTACGCGTAATGTCGGTCCGGGTCGCTTCATCCAACAATACCGCCCAATCAAAGTATGACATGCTAGTAAGCAGTATGACTATTATCACCCACAACTCATTTGTGTTCTACTCGTGCATATAACATCTACGCATAGACCTGGCTCGGATGCCACTATTGGGGAACGCAGTAATTTCAAAAATTTCCTACGCACACACAAGATCCATCTAGGTGATGCATAGCAACGAGAGGGGAGAGTGTTGTCTACGTACCCTCATAGACCGAAAAGCGGAAGCGTTATGACAACGCGGTTGATGTAGTCGTACGTCTTCACGATCTGACCGATCTAGTACCGAAAGTACGACACCTCCGCGATCTGCACACGTTCAGCTCGGTGACGTCCCACGAACTCTCGATCCAGCTGAGTATCGAGGGAGAGCTTTTTCAGCACGACGGTGTGATGATGGTGATGATGAAGTTACCAGCACAGGGCTTCACCTAAGCACTGCAATGACTAGAAGAACGCCCGTGCGTTGCAACGGGTAACATTTCCGTAACTTTAAGAGTTTAATATTAATCATGTTAATATTACATTTAATATTCTCATACATATCAAGTGACATTGGCGACCTTTTTTACCATCAAATCCTCACACACACACTCTTTCCGTCCCTCTTCTTCACTGTCTCTCCCCCTCTCCCCCCTCTCTCTCTAACACACACACATATCCATCTTATTGGTTATGAGACCATAATCCATCTATCTCACACACACACGCTAGTGCATAACAATATGGATTAGGTGTATTATATTTGCCACCACAACTAAGGGAATTAATTTCATGTAAATTGGCCAGTCACAGCTCCGTGACAAACAATGCATCTAAATTCTCAGCGTTATTTTTATGTAATATGCTCTCTCTCTCTCTCTGATATTATAGGACCAAAAACTCTTACCAATTACCATACTGTAGAACACCACACTCCTCACTGCATCGATGGGTGGTGGGTGGTGTCTCTCCTCTACCGCCGTGGACCTGTGCTGGCTTGAGTCCATGTCCGCCGTTGGCCGCTGCTCGCATTTTTCCCACCCATCGCCCAAGCCGGCGTTAGGAGCAAACTCAATAGCCTTGCCCACCGTCATGCCTCCATTCCACGAGATCGAATCAAGCATCATAGAGTTCGGGGAGGAGTAGCATTTCCACCGTCAGCTCCTTGCTGATGTATCAGCGTAGAGTGCGGGGAGGACACGGAACGTAAATACCTGGGGTTTAGCGCTGGTGGCGAGAACGACCGACACGGCCTCCTTGCGCCGCTCCTCGCTGCCCGCCCTGCTTTGGGGATCCTAGCGCCCTGCCCTAGGGTTCCGCGCTGGCGGCGGCGGTGGCGACGTTTCCCTCAACAAAAAAAGCACGTCTCATGTCCGGCTTGTGCAGGAATCCATCACCAAGTAGGATCAGTAGTTCCGTCCCGAATTGGTTATGTTGCAAGTCCTAGCTATAGCTATATATACGTATTACCCTGCACCCCTATAAACAGTACACCCAGAGACCAATAGAAAGATCAGCGGGCATGAGGCATGCCCGTGTGTATCAATTGCTTGCGCGTATCCGTGTTGCTTCTAGTAGATCGATACTACATCAACCGTGGTTAGCCAGCTACGTCCAATCTATTCGAGTGTTTTCGTCTGTGTACGTGTTTTTCTGGTATATACTTCAGAATTCAGTCAGTCGGGGGCGGGATGTCTAAGCAAAGAAGGCAGGGCGAGGAGGATGAGCCCAACTACTACCACGACTGCAGCGGCAACAAGGAGAAGAGCCTCTATCTGGTTCTAGACGACTGGCACAAGGGCTTCACCATCCGCAAGATCGATGCCGACAGTCCCGACCTCAGCGCCCCCCTGTCCTCTGGCTAGTTTCACCTGAGCGTGGCCGTGCCATGTAGTTCGTAGCCCTGGGCAGCAACATCATCGCCATGAGCAACATACACGCCGGAACCCTCTTCTACGACACTGACACCGCCGGACTGCCCGTCGGCCCTCCCGTTCGAGACGCACTGCTTTGTGGCTCCAACACCTTCATGATCTCCGGTGCCGGCGACGCGCTGTACGCGTTCGCCTTCCACTTCATGGAGCGGCCTGTGTCCTTTGAGGCGATGGCGAAGCCACCGATGACGGAAGACGACGACCTGCTGCCCACCTACTGGTCCTAGAAAAGCATGCCAATGCCCTTCACCAAGGACGAGATGATCTTCTCCTACGCGCTGCACCCGGACGGGCGCACCATATTCGTGTCCTCGTGGAGCAGGGCGGTCTGCGGCACGTACTCCGTCGACACCAGGAGCTGCAAGTGGAGGCGCCATGGGGAGTGGCTGCTGCCTTTCAGAGGCCGAGGCTACTTCACCGCTGAGATAGACGCATGGGTCGGGCTGCACGAGGACGGCTACGTCTGCCCCTGCCAGGTTGCCTCTCGCAGCGGCGGCACCACGCAGCAGCCGGAGTGGAAGATGGCCGACGAGCGTAGGATGTGGATCCCATGGCATCAGCTGGAGTTTCACCTGCATCGGATGTGATGGCGCGGGTGGAGTACCGAGGAGTTGCCGGCGTCGGCCAGGGCCTGGGGCACAGAGGACTCCTCCTAGTCAAGGAGATCGGAGAGAAGAAGATGATGGCGGCGCGAGGACACATGAGGGTAGACGTCGAGAGGATCGGCCGTCTAGGCTCGTGAGGAGGGCAGCGGTGTGAGGATCGAGTTAATGGTACTGTGTACAAAAATCCCATCAAACCAAGTAAAATATACCAGCAATGCTTGATTGATTCTGATTTAATTTTTATAGGCATTTTCGGATTTGTAGGGCATGTGCCCACGATACTCGCATGCTGTACCTTTTTTTGACGTGCATGATTCATGATAAGAAATGAAAATCACATCAATGTAAGGAAATATCCCATCAATGCTTGATTGATTGTGATTAATTCTTTTATATGGTAACTAATCCGATGGGTTTATATGGGCGGTGAAGCGAAAAGGTATGTGGGAGGGGAGACGAAAAATAACCGGTTAGAAAAAAATGAATTAGTTGTTGCCTTGTATGTTTGGTTTTGATATTTGAAGATTGATTACCATCTGTTAGTTGGGTTACCAAAGAAGAAATCAATCACCATATGTGAATTCATTGTGTTACCAAATAAACATTGGGTTTGTTCGGCCAGTGGGAGGGGGGCGAATAAAAAACCGATGAAAAAAACCCGACAAAATTGGGAGGTGGGAGCAGGTACCAAATAAAACCATGGTAGGTGGGACGAAAATAAACCGTACGAGGCTACCAACTGCTTCATTAGGAGTAGAGATTGGTTGGTTTGATTTTTTTTGCATGGGGGGAACTACCTGGAAGGTGGGAGGGAGTACGAAAATAAACCGTCTCGGCTGAGCGGGAGGTGGGAGCAAGTACCAAAGAAGTACCAAAAAAGACCGGGTGAGGTGGGACGAAAATAAAACCCAAAACGCGACCTACCAACTGAGACATTAGGAGTAGAGATATGACCGAGGTGGATTATGGTGGAGAGGGGCACCGCACACGACTAAGATAATTGTCTGTTATGTGTTCTAGGGTGCCCCCCTGCCCCCGTATATAAAGGAGCAAGGAGGAGGCCGGCCGGCCCTATGGCGTGCCAAGGAGGGGAGGAATCCTCCTCCTACACTAAGGCCCATCTAGGCCCACTAGTTCCCTGGGGGGGTTTCGGTAACCCTCCAGCACTCCGGTTTTCTTCGAAATCACCCGGAACACTCCCGGTGTCCGAATATAGCTGTCCAATATATCAATATTTATGTCTCGACCATTTCGAGACTCCTTGTCATGTCTGTGATCACATCCGGGACTCCGAACAACCTTCGGTACATCAAAACACATAAACTCATAATATCGATCGTCACCGAACGTTAAGCGTGCGTACCCTATGGGTTCGAGAACTATGTACAAATGACCGAGACACATCTCCAGTCAATAACCAGTAGCGGAACCTGGATGTTCATATTGGCTCCCACATATTCTATGAAGATATTTATCGGTCAAACCGCATAACAACATACGTTGTTCCCTTTGTCATCGGTATGTTACTTGCCCGAGATTCGATCATCGGTATCTCAATACCTAGTTCAATCTCGTTACCAGCAAGTCTCTTTACTCGTTCCATAATGCATCATCCCGCAACTAACTCATTAGTTACATTTCTTTCAAGTCTTATAGTGATGTGCATTATCAAGAGGGCCTAGAGATACCTCTCCGACAATCGGAGTGACAAATCCTAATCTCGATCTATGCCAACTCAACAAACACCATCGGAGACACCTGTAGAGCACCTTTATAATCACCCAGTTACGTTGTGACGTTTGGTAGCACACAAAGTGTTCCTCTGGTATTCGGGAGTTGCATAATCTCATAGTCATAGGAACATGTATAAGTCATGAAAAAATCAATAGCAACATACTAAACGATCAAGTGCTAAGCTAACGGAATGGGTCAAGTCAATCACATCATTCTATAATGATGTGATCCCGTTAATCAAATGACAACTCATGTCTATGGCTAGGAAACTTAACCATCTTTGATTCAACGAGCTAGTCAAGTAGAGGCATACTAGTGACACTCTGTTTGTCTATGTATTCACACATGTACTAAGTTTCCGGTTAATACAATTCTAGCATGAATAAAAAACATTTATCATGATATAAGGAAATATAAATAACAACTTTATTATTGCCTCTAGGGCATATTTCCTTCACATTATGCTAAGCTAATGGATGGGTCTTGTCCATCACATCATTCTCCTAATGATGTGATCCCATTCATCAAATGACAATACATGTCTATGGTTAGGAAACTTAACCATCTTCGATTAACGAGCTAGTCTAGTAGAGTCTTACTAGGGACACTGTTGGGGATATAACTATTAGGTATGACCCGCCCAGGAGGGGCTGGGTCATCCCTATGACGATTCATCACAATGAAGCCCAAGATCGTATGGCGATTCATAGATAGGCTTAGTAGAGGGCCCAGACCTGAGGGTGGCTTAAGGCCCATGAATATAAACCGCCATGCATGTAAACTTGTTATGTAAGGTATGTAAGAAAGGTCACCGAGCCGGATACGTTGTATAAGCCGGCCGGGACTCTGTAGGCCACAGGGTGTCAACCCGTGTATATAAGGGGACGGCCCAGCGACAGTTTGAGGGCAAGAAACAACAGATCGGGAGCCAGGAAAGCGTATTCGCTCCCTGCTCATCAAAAACCTAGCAATACCACCTACAACTAGATTAGGCTTTTACCTTCACCGTAAGGGGCCGAACTAGTATAAACTCCTCGTGTCCTTTGTCCTGATTAACCCCTTTAAGCTAACCTCATCGTGATGGCTCCACGACTAAGTCATCACACTAGGACATCTGCCGTGACAATTCCACGATAGTTGGCGCCCACCGTGGGGCTATCGCACGATGGTTTCAAGTTCTTAGAGGGAAACTTCGAAGGGATCAAGGGATATGCTATGGGCCGGATGACCAAGAGTCGTCACGGCAAGCTCTACATCGATGACACGGGCTGGGGCCCCGAGGCCGGCTCAATTGAGTACGGGTACCGGGTCCCCTTCGGCAGAATTCATGTCTTCATCGGCAAGATCGGCGAACCGGGCCCTAAGCCGGACATCCGCACCGACATCATTGAGACGGCTCAGCGTGCGAGACCCGCCCGGGTTCGGCCTGCCATGAAATGTGCCTTTATGGGATTTATCCATGGAGTGGAATCTGAGGACAGACCAGCATCTGGTGGTGAGACTGTCATTTATTCTGATGATGAGTCATCCACTGGTGAGACAGAGTCATTGTATCAACTGCAAGACGGCCAGCTTGGGGGCTGTTCCAATGGCGACAGTATTCCGGACCCCTGTGAGCCGCCGAACCGGGTTGCGATCTTCATGGCCGGTACATGGCCCGTGCGGCACTCATCAACGGTGGCAGAGCTAATCTCCGGGTCAGCATCGGCAGCAGCTGCCGGTGTAGGAGGCCCTGAGCGCCCGCCGGCTCAGGTTTTAACTGACTTACTAGACAAGCTAACTGCGCTGATAACAGTAGCGGTTAACCCGGCGGATCAAGATCAGCATAATGCGGCGATCACAAAGGTGCATGATGAGATAGCACAGGCCAGGGAGGGGCTAAACATGGAAAATACCAGGATGATTGAGGAGCGGGCCGCTTTGGATGCCCAGGCACAGCGAATTTAGTCAGAATCTTACCAGCTCATGCTAGATCAGAACACTTCAAACGACGTCATGAGGAGGAGGCATCAGACTCGCTTACCCTCAGTCTACGAAGCAAAAAAATCTCTTTAACACGCTAGGGGTAGGGACCAGTAATCCGACAGCTGTAAACCGGGTCGAAGTGCCTAGGACGGGTATGCCGGTTCAGCCGTGCATGATGGATCTGCCTTGACGAAACAATAACCTGCCACAGCATGTGCCGACGTCACCGGGTCATTACTGACCCTTTGGATAACATGATTGCTGCGGCGTCACGATTGGCAGCTATCCCGGTTGAAGGTGAGTCACCAGCAGCGGTTGAGACATGGAGGGCTAGAGATCTCCTTCAGATAGCGTTGGTTCAGCAGCAGGCTTATTCTTACAACCGTGATAGGATTCATTCCACCCCTCGCCCGAGCCGAAGTTACAGCAGACATCTCGATGAGCCGGCGGTGTCAAGCAGTGGACGAAACCATAACCCACCGCGCGGGTATAACCCGGCGGGCGGTGGTGCTGATGCTCAGAATGTGGTAGATCAAGGAAGAGCCCGTCGAGAGGCCGAGCTGATGGCTCAGTGTGCAGCTTGTCAACCAACTCCGGTCCGTCCAACCACTTCTGTGGAGCCAGGTGTAACCTTTAAAAATTTGGGCGTGCCATGTTTAGCACCGGATCTACGTAATGAGCGTCTGCCCAAGGATTTCAAAGGTCCTCGTAAGGTTCCTAACTATACCGTCGATTTAAGTCCTAAGGCGTGGATTGAGAATTATGAGATGGCTATGGAATTGCTGGATGTCAGCGAGGCTGCATGCGCTAAATATTTTCCCCTGATGTTGGAAGGAACGGCCCGTACTTGGTTGAAGGGGCTTCTGGCTAATTCCATCGGGTCACGGGCCAAGTTAAAGGCCCGATTCATCCAGAACTTTAAAGACACATGTAAACAGCCCATGTCAATTATGGATCTGGCCTCCTGTGTCCAAGAAGAAGGTGAGTCAACAACCCATTGGGTGTGTCGGGTCTCAACAATCTTGCATTCATCGGATCGCATCAATGCCGACTCAGCGGTGTTGATGTTGGAGAACAATTGTCGTTTCACGCCCTTGAAGCAGAAATTAGGGTGGCTCAAACGTCACTGTAATGACATGGGGACGCTCATGGCGGCTCTCGCTAAGTATGCTAACTCTGATAGTACCAAGGACCCCGAATCTGATGATGAAAAGCCGGGGAAGGGAAGGAAGAGCGGCAACGCCAAGGGGCAACAATATAACCCGGGAGGCAATGGTAAGCGCAAGGCTGATGATAGTTTTGACTTTGTGGCTTACACCAATGCACAGAATAGTGGTCAGTGTCGCAAGGGTAAACCGCCCCCATGGGCCGGTGGGTCCGGTATAAATCTTGAACATATGTTAAATCAGCCCTGCCCAAAACATGGTACGAAAGAAAGACCATCCGGACACCTATGGAAGGATTGTCATATTATGAAGGAGTACAAGAATTCAAATCTTTTTCATCACGGTGGCGGTTCTAACTTTGGATTGCAAGGAAATCAAGGTAATCACAGCAACCAGGGTGGTTACAACCAGCAGAATAACCAGGGGGGTCAACAGCAGCAGTCTGGTTATCAGAGCAACCCAAAGCAGCTGAATAGTGGACAGTATAATGTTTTCACCAATAGCTTATGTAAGCATGACCAGAAGCTTCATAAGAGAGCAGTCAATGTTGTTGAGCTGGCGGTTCCCCGTTACTTGCGTTGGTTTGAGCAACCCATCGTGTGGAGTCGGGAGGATCACCTGCCCCGGGTTGATAATCCGGGTCATTTGGCTTTGGTGGTCGCACCTCAGGTCGGAGGGTATAAGTTTACCAAAGTGCTCATGGATGGAGGGAGCAGCATCAATATCCTTTATTATGAGACTTTCCGTCGCATGGGGTTGACAGATAAATATCTTAAACCATCGAACACTATTTTCCATGGCGTGGTGCCTGGTAAGTCGGCATACCTAGTTGGTAAGATAGCTCTGGAAGTTGCTTTTGGAGATGATCATGACTCTAGGTCAGAGACCTTGACCTTTGAAGTGGTGAAAATCAAGAGCCCTTATCATGCTCTATTTGGACGGCTAGCTTATGCTAAGTTCATGGCCAGGCCCTATTATGTTTTGCCGCTCAAGATGCCGGGCCACAAGGGGACCATCACAGTACATGGGAGCCGGAATATAGCTTTGGAGTGTGAAGAGGGCGATGCAGCTTATGCTGAGTCGGTTTGTGCAACGGAGGAGTTAAACTTTTACAAGGACAATGTTGACCCGGCATATATGACATCTTTGAAGAAGCCAACCACAGAGCATGATCCGTTTTAAAGTTTAAATCAGCAGATGATACCAAGATGGTCGATTTTGTTCTTGGCGACTCATCCAAGCAGTTCAGCATTAGTGCCAATCTGGATCCAAAATAGGAAAGCGCGCTCATCGAGTTCATCTGTGAGAACCGGGATATCTTTGCATGGAAGCCTTCAGACATGCCAGGTGTACCGAGAGAACTCGCTGAGCACGCTCTTAATATTGATCCAAAGTTTAAGCTGGTCAAATAGTTTCTTCGCCGTTTTAATGAGGAGAGACGGAAGGCCATCGAAGAAGAAGTAGCCCGGCTCTTGGCGGCTGGGTTTATCGTTGAAGTTTTTCATCCTCAGTGGTTGGCTAACCCGGTGCTGGTGCTTAAGAAGAATGGCACTTGGCGCATGTGTGTGGACTACATGAATTTAAACAAGGCTTGTCCAGCTGATCCTTTTGCTCTCCCTCGTATTGATCAGATTATTGATTCTATGGCGGGTTGCGAGCGTTTGCGTTTTTTGGATGCTTATTTTGGATATCATCAGATCAAAATGGCAGTTAAGGACCAGGAGAAGACATCTTTCATAACTCCCTTTGGAGCCTTCTGCTATGTGTCTATGCCTTTTGGGCTCAAGAGTGCCGAGGCGACTTACCAGCAATGTGTGCAGAATTACCTTCATAATCAGATTGGGTGTAATGTGTATGCTTATGTGGATGATATCGTGGTGAAATCCAGGGAGAAAGAGACATTGATAGATGATTTGAAGGAAACCTTTGATAATCTCCGAGTTTACAAGATGATGCTTAACCCCGCCAAGTGTGTTTTTGGTGTGCCGGCAGGCAAGCTCCTGGGTTTTTTGGTGTATAATGGAGGAATTGAAGCTAATCTGGAGAAGATCAAAGCCATCACTTCTCAGGCTAAGCTGGTGTGTGTCAATGACGTGCAACGTCTGGCGGGTCACATTGCGCCTTAAGCCAGTTCATAAGCCGGTTAGGAGAGAAGGCCATCCCTCTGTATCAGATGATGAAAAAGACAGATAATTTTATCTGGAGTGATGCCGCTAATGCAGCGTTTGAGGACTTAAAGAAACAGCTGGTTGAGCTACTCGTGCTTGCTGCCCCTATTGACAAGGAGCCTTTGCTGTTATATGTGGCTACCAATGCCCGGGCTGTCAGCGTGGCTATTGTGGTGGAGTGAAAGGAGGCAAGCAAGGAATATCCGGCTCAAAGGCCAGTTTATAATTGTCAGTGAGGTGCTTATTGAGTCCAAGCAGAGGTATTCACACTGGCAGAAGCTTGTATATGGGGTGTTCTTGGCCAGCCGGAAGCTCAAACATTATTTTCTGGGTCATCCCATCATTGTGGTTAGCTCTGCTCCTTTGGGAGACATCATCCAAAACATGGAAGCGACTGGCCGGGTTGCTAAGTGGGCTATTAAACTTGGGCCTCATGGGTTAAAATACGTGCCTCGCACGGCTATCAAGTCTCAATCGCTGGTGGATTTCATCAATAATTAGACAAAGCTGCAGATGCCGGAGGAAAAGCCAGATAACATGTATTAGACTATTCACTTTGATGGGTCCAAGCAATTGGAGGGCTCGGGAGTTGGAGTTCTTCTTGCTTCCCCTCGAGGTGATAAATTCTGTTATGTTCTCTGGTTGATGTTTCCTTGTACTAACAATGCAGCTGAGTATGAAGCCTTGCTCCACGGTCTTCGGATGGCTAAGGAGATGAATTTAAGCCGGGTTAGGTGCTTCGGCGACTCAAACTTGGTGGCTTAGCAAGTCTCTGGTACTTGGGATTCTAAGGATCCACTCATGGCGGCTTATCGGCGAGAGGTGGATGTTATTGCTGGTCACATCAAGGGTTATCAAGTGGATCACGTTGATCAGAGGAAAAATGAAGTAGCGGATGCTTTAAGCCAGTTGGGTTCTCAACGTAAGCCGGTGCGACCTAAAGTTTTTCTTGATGTCTTGCATAACCCGTTTGTCAAGTTACCTACGGAGGAGGATTTGGCTATCCCTGATCCAGAGGCTCAGTTGGTGGCGGCTCTTCATGTAATTCCGAATTGGACAGTTCCTTATTTGGCTTATATGACCCGGGGCGAGTTACCTGAGGATGAAACCTTAGCCAAGCAGATAACCCGGCGGTCTAAGTCCGTGACAATTTCTAATGGAGAGTTACATCCACTACTAGGAAAAGGCCTACTAATGGTGCACCGGTTTTGCCTACTAATGGCGCACCACCGGTGCGCCATTAGTATCACGCCACTAGAATTTTTTACTAATGGCGCACCACTGGTGCGCCATTAGTATCTGGTATGCTAATGGCGCACCAGGCAGTGCGCCATTAGTTTTGCCCACGGTGCGCCACTAGTGTCTACTATACTAATGGCGCACCACATGGTAGTGTGCCATTAGTAACAATTTTTTTAATTTTTTTTCTTAATCTCAGGTCACTATTTCACCTATGAGATATCCAACACATATATATACAAAAAGCATCCATATAACAATCATAGCCGACACACAAGTTCCATCATATATACATACATAGCCAACACATAGTTCCACCGTTACATATTACAAAAGTTTCACATTGTTCATCCAACACCATTATCCATCAATTCACAAAAGTTTCACATTGATACAAAATAAAAACACAAATGGAAAAGAAGCACTCCATCCATGCAAGCTTCCGTGAATTAAATCAAATCTGCAAAATGATAAACAAGAAGTGAGAAGAAGAAAAAGAAGAAGACTAGAAGAATACTAGAAGAAGAAGAACACTAGAAGAATAATAAGAAGAATTTTGGAAAAGAAGAAGAATAAGAAGAAGAATATAAGCTTATTATGTAAACTTGATCATTGTGTGCTAACATAAGTTATTTTGGAGCTAACCTATAGGAAACTAAGCATATAAGCTCTAAGTTAGTATATTAGAGCCAACTTAGGTAAAATGAAGCTAACCTATGTCATTTTGGAAAAGAAGAAGAATAAGAAAAAGACTATAAGCTTATTATGTAAACTTGATCATTTTGTGCTAACATAAGTTATTTTGGAGCTAACCAATAGGAAACTAAGCATATAAGTTCTAAGTTAGCATATTAGAGCCAACTTAGGTAAAATGAAGCTAACCTATAGGAAACTAAGCATATTAGAGATAACATAGGTAACTAAGTATATATATATCATTTTGGAGATCTGACATACCTGACAAAGTTCAGTTCTCATGCATTATTCTTCTCCTTCTCCTTCCTCAACAAGCAACTACACACACAGGAGTTGTAAAATATCCCTGCTATTCTTTTTTACATAAACATGTAATTAGTCAAGACAACTTCTCTCATATTTTTAAACTTCCATTTATTTTAATCTACGGTAGAGACATGACATCATCACCCTCCAGAAAAAACCAACAAATATGGCATCAGAAACACATGTGCCACCTATCAGAAAATATAGAAAAGAAAGCACATAGTTATAAAGATTAGTATTCAAGACTTTGTAGCGAGCTCTGGTTTCTCTTAATGGCAATTTGGGTGAACCTTTCCATGCAAAAAAAATTAAACTGTTATACAGATTTTGGACCCCATCATATGCTAAGCAGGTGTGATGGTTCAGGCTTAATATGAAGCAAGCAGTAGATGAGGTGCAAACAAATATTTTTTTTAAACAAATTGTGGTGGGATATTTCAAGACATTGCGGTTCGAGTGCTTCGGAATGGCTGTGAGATGAGAACTACAGACAATCAAATCCTCTTGACTATAGTACAACATAAACTGAAGGATAAAAAGGGTGTTTGGATTCAGTTAACTGAATATGCTACTCTAGTTCCTGGAGTTGGTTACTTAATTCTGTCTATTCCCATTGGTCTGGCTGACCTTTGGGTAATAGCTACTTATACTTGTTGTTACAGGTTACTGCTGTTATATATACTTACAGCAGCACTGCTAATGATACTAGCCCAAGTGCTTGTGGGTGTGGTGTCCTATTTGCAGAAAAATACCATGTGTAAGTGGAGTGCAGTGTTCTGCAGAAGCAGATGTTCAGTTGGGTGCTACCCTGTCTATTTCTTCTATGCTATCCTTATACTCTGCTTAAGAATAGATGCTACTTGTCTTGGCTATATTCTGCTTTCTTGTCTATTTTTCCATCCCTCTCTCTTCTATTAAACTAATAAGAATAGATGTTGCCTGGTCTTATTGCCTATGATGCTGGTCTGAGGCCTCTTTGGGTTCTAAAGTTATTTTTGTGGCTCCAAGAACTCCTACAAATCCTGTGATGCATGACACAACCTTTTCGTGTGAATTTTTCTGTAACTGTACCTAAATGTACCTAACAGAAAAATTTACTTGAGAATCAACAACAATTTACAAGCCATGGCCATGGTCTCCACTCCCAAACCCTAACCCTATTTACAAGCCATTTTCTGTAACTGTACCTAACTGTCACCTGTGTGGTGGTGCCCTGCACAGCGGTCGTTGAGCTTGCGCGGTGTGGTGAGCTCGCCGGAGATGGACGGGCCCTGCACAGCGGTCGAGACTCAAAGCAGAGGTTGAGGGAAAGAGGAAGAAGAAGAAGAAGAAGGAAGTGGAGGGGAGGGGCTCACCTGCAGTCGAGGGAGTACACGGCACCGGCCTGGCTGAACTGAGGTAGGGCAGAGCAGCGCGCGGACGGCGGCATCGCGTGGCCTGGCTGAGCTGGCGGTCGTCGTCTCCTCCTCCTCGTCGTCCTCCTCCTGGTCCTCCTCCTCCGGCTCGGGGCGCGGGGGCGGTGGCGCGGGGGAGCTAAAGTGGTGGGGGCGTGGGGGCGGGGGGGCGGCGCGGGGGAGCTGAGTGGTGGGGGCGCGGGGGCGTGGGGGCGGCGGGGGAGCTGCAGTGGTGGGGGGCGTGGGGGCGCGGGGGCGGGGGTCGGGGCGGCAGCGACAGGGGACGGAGGGGACGGAGGGGTCGTGCAGGCGCGGCGGCGGCGTACGGTTGGGGCGGAGGGGGCAAATTAGGTCGAGTGGGGAGGAAGGGAGGGAGGGGAATAGGTGGAGTGGGGGAAGCTTACTAATGGCGCACCCAGTAGCGGTGCGCCATTAGAATGTTTTTTATTACAGTTTGAGCCCTCAGGTTATATTCCACCTAACCCAATCTACATCAGAACCCGCCCACTAGCTTGACTGGTCAACACGCAGCACACACACTGGAGGTCCTGGGTTCGATTCCCAGGCTCCCCAATTTTTATTTTTATGCATTTAAAATGTTGTTTGATATTTATTTGTGTTTAAATATGTTTTTAAATCATAACAGTAATATTTTTTTATAAAAACAGTAATATTTTTTTAAAAAATATGTTCAAATTTGTGTAGCGGGGGTGGGTGCGGTTGATCGTGGGCGGCGAGGGGGACGTCGATGTCCCATGAACATGGTTTTCGAAGACCCGGGATCTCTATCTAGCTGGTGATACGTTGTGTCATCCATGCACCTTACGCATCCAGAAAATCCGTGGACTACCTGCCCCGCGAGATAACCGTAACCGAGATAGTCGTGTAGTAGTGAAAAAAAAAATATATATATATATACTAATGGCGCACCGCGTAGTAGTGCGCCATTACTAGTTTAAACTAGTAATGGCGCACTATGACACGGTGCGCCATTAGTTGTTTTGCAAAAAAAAAGAATAAAAAAAATTCAGTACTGGCGCACTCCTTGTCCGGTGCGCCATTACTAGTTAGAACTAGTAATCTAACTAGTAATGGCGCACTTCGGTCGGATGCGCCATTAGTATGTATGTAAAAATGAAAAAAAATTATCACTAGTGGCGCACCTTTTGTCTGGTGCGCCATTAGTGTCTTCCACACTAATGGCGCATCACCAACTGGTGCGCCATTAGTATATAGTAGTGGCGCACTACTTCCCTGGTGCGCCATTAGTGTCAATCCTATCTATAGCCCTTTTCCTAGTAGTGATCATCGCAGTGTCACAGGAGCATTTCAACGTTGTGTTTCTCCAGAGGAGGGTTGTGAGATCCTGCGTGAGATTCATGAAGGAGACTGTGGTCATCATGCCGGTTCAAAATCTCTTGCGGCAAAAGCTTTTCGTCATGGGTTTTATTGGCTCACAGCTCATGCTGATGCGGAGGACCTGGTAATAAGATGTGATGGATGTCAGAAATTTTCACGACGAGCTCATGTGCCGGATCAAGAATTGATGATGATTCCAATTACTTGGCCATTTGCAGTCTGGGGGTTTGATATGGTTGGGCCTTTCAAAAGTTCCAAGGATAAGAAGACCCACCTTCACTACAAAAAAAGACACATGCGTGACATTTTGGGCCGAACGAAAAAAAATTATGTCATACATATGACACTTCTATGACAATAATTGTGAAAAAACCCGGTATCATCATAGATGTGGTGGGCTCCTACTTTTATGACAAAAAAATCATGACAGAAAATGGGTTTTTCGTCTTGGGCGGGCCGGAGACGCAGCTGCATGACATTCTTTGGGCCGTCCATGACAGAAAAAACCGTGGTAGAAGCGAAGGGGAGGAAAATTTTGGGGAGTTCCCGGTTACGGTGGGAGGTCGGGGGCCGAGCAATGCGCGTTTCTCTCGTACACGTACGCGCGTGTGTGCGAGGCGTTGGCTCTAACTGAACCCAAGCAAGGCGTTGGGCTCTAACTGAACCCAAGCGATTGCACTGCAGGCTACGTGTTACTGAACCCGCGCGATCGATCGATGGCTGTTAACTGAACCCAATCGAGTGATTCCTTCGCTACTGCTGCTAACTGAAGCCGATTGATGCTGCCTCTGGGATGAACAGTGAGCGTTGTGGGGGGGGGGGGTTGGATGAACAGTGAGCGGTGGCATTGCCTCTGGATGAACAGGACCCCGTGGTGTGGTGGAGGGCTGGATGAACAGTAGACGGTGGAGGGGTGCCCGTGGAGGGGTGGTTGAACAGGACCCTGTGGTGTGGAGGGCTGGATGAACAGTAGACGGTGGAGGGGTGCCCGTGGAGGGGTGGTTGAACAGTAGCCGGTGGAGTAGCGCGCGGTGGAGGCTGGATGAACAGGAGCCCGTGGAGGCTGGAGGAGGTCGACGGTAGCCTGTGGAGGCTGGAGGAGGTCGACGGTGGAGATGAACAGTATCCCGTGGAGTCCTATTTTGCGGTACGCCAGACCCCTCCCGATGAACAGGACCCCCGTTTTGGCCGTAGGAGGTCCGTTTCGTCCGTTTTGCGGTACGCCACACCCCTCCCGATCAACAGGACCCCCGTTTCGACCGTAGGAGGTCCGTTTTGTCCGTTTTGCGGTACGCCACACCCATCCCGATCAATAGGACCCCCGTTTCGACCGTAGGAGGTCCGTTTCCTTTGTTTTGCGGTACGCCAGACCCCTCCCGATCAACAGGACCCCGTTCCGAATGTAGGAGGTCCGTTTCCTCCGTTGTGCGATACCCCAGGCCTCGTTTCCATCGTCTGTTCCGTCCAAGCCCTCCCGATGAACACGACCACGCATTCCGTTCCGACCCAGCCGGTTGGCTCCCACCCGTTCCGTTGCCTCCCGATGAACAAGACGCATTCCGTTGCCTCCCCATGAACACGACGCATTCCGTTGCCTCCCCATGAACACGGCGACGATGATGTTTCTCCGTTTTGACCCAGCCATGTACACGAGCCTTGGCCGTACGTATGCGCGAGTAGGCGTTCGAGACCCCGCCTGTATGTACACATACATGGCCGTATTTTCTTTCTTGCACCCTGGCCGTTGTACGTACGTGTACATGCTACGTGCGTGCCTCTACTATGACACGTGCGCGCCTCTACTACGACACGTGCGCGCCTCTACATCCACCAGTATACATGTACGTACACGTTCGCGACCAGAATGACAACGCTATGTACGCTTCGACCAGGTGGGTCCCGACTGTCAGGCACTTCCTTGCGTGCGAAGATGTAGCTGGTGGGTCCCAGCAGTCAGGGGGGCGAATCGTTTTTTTTGCCCGGACGCACTTCCTTGCGTGCGAAGATGTAGCTGGTGGGTCCCAGTAATCATGGGGGCGAATCATTTTTTTTGCCCGGACGCACTTCCTTGTGTGCGAAGATGTAGCTGGTGGGTCCCAGCAGTCAGGGGGAAACGTTTTTGTCGCAAAATATGGTGGCTCGTCCGGTGGGTCCCCGCTGTCAGGTGGAGGAATCATTATTTTGCGCGTAATAAGGAGGCACTTCCTTGCTGCGGCCGTGGACCCAGCTGTCAGCCTCTCCACATACAGTCCACGTCCGATGGAAGTCGTTCCTTGACCACATTGACCACGCCGCGCCGAGAGCACCATGGCGGTGGATGACGGCGAGGACTAGGAAGGGGACGACTCGGAGCCGGGAAGACGCAGTAGTGGATGCCCACGCGAAGAGGAGTACGAGGGTTCACTGGTTCGGCTGCGGTGTGAGGCTGCTGTCGCCACAGAATAACAGGGGGTGTGGGTGAGTAGATGGGTGGCCTGGCCAGCAGTGGGAGTAGTAGGGGCGGTGAGGCCTCCGCGGCATCACAACCGGCCATGGGAGGCAGGAGCACGCGGCACGACCGGCGCTGGTTTGGGCGGCTGGAGCAAGAAGACCAGAGGTTGAAGAAGCACTACGGCCGTTGGATGAACATCGTACGGTAACAGGAGCTAGAATCGTTCATATTGACTAAGTTGACAAAGCCCTCCGTCCCCGTCAACTTGGTAGTCTCACAAGTCAGCCTCCCACTATGCTGGGTTCTAGCTGGCAGGGGGAATATTCATTTTTTGTGTGTAATAAGGAGGCACTTCCTTGCGTGCGAAGATAGCTGGTGGGTCCGACTTCTCAGTGGGGGGCACGTTATTTTCGCGAAATACAGAGGCCCTTCCGGTGGGTCCCAGATGTCAAGTGGAGGAATCATTATTTTGCACGTAATAAGGAGGCATTTCCTTGTGTGCGGCCGTGGACTCAGCTGTCAGCCTCTCCACGCACAGTCTACTTCCGATGGTGTCATTCGTTGACCACGTTGACCACGCCGCGTCGAGCGCATCCAAGGTGGTGGACGACGGCGAGGCCCCAGACAGCAACGAGCCGGAGATGGGAAGACGCGGGAGTAGAGTCGCAGACGGATAGGTGTACGCGGGTTAACTGGTTCTAGTGCGGTGTGGTTCGGCGGTCGGTGGAGAAGAACAGGAGGTGTGGAGGGGTGGAGGGATGGCCTGGCCAACGGTGGAGTAGCGCTTCATAGCGAAGCGTGCTAAGCAGAGCTGCTAGCAGCAGGAGGCAGGAGGTGGTCTCGGCGGCGCTGGAGGAAGAAGACGAGAGATTGAAGATACAACTTAGCTGGGCTGGGTGAACAAATAATGTAGCGTCCATACGGCCCATTTATTTTATTTCCTAAAAAATTACAGGCCATTTGCACTTTCTCGAAATACACGATTTTGCTGGGCTGGTTCTAATTATAATGTTGGGTTGGGCCAGCAATGTTATCAAAAAATAAAAAGGGGCTGAGCATTTTGTTATAAATATATTTAAATAATAAGTGATATTATTACATTCGTCCTTAAATCTTACCAAGCTTTTGTACACAATCACTAGGATTTTCGTGCCAAAACAATCTAGGATTTTATTTGTTAAGAAATTATTTTTATAAGTTAATAAGATGTGGGATATTGTTTTCTTACATATGTAAGTATCTGTTAAATATATGATGACAATAAAAATAATATATAATAACATATAAAATAATTTTTTTAGAAAAACAGGGAGCATCTCCCCGGTTCCATTGCTGAGAACGAAACCACAACATATTCTGATATAGCAGCTCAAAGAGCAGTTCGAAAGCAAAGGTAGAAAAGCTACAAACTAAGGGTGTGGATGAACAAGTTCTCTGAATAACACAAATCACCCGAGCGGTGCCAAAGGCAGAGCGGATAGAGCACTCAAATGACACAAGGAGGGTCTAGCGAAGCCTTCATGGTCTTCAGCCGAGGGGCCGTGTCAACCTGCGGCGACCAGTAATCAAGCGGAGACACCGGGCTGGAAGGCATAGCATGGTGGATGTCCCTCTTTTTCGGTGCCAGGTGCCCATCATCTTCATCAGAGATCTTGAGACGAGCCGACGGGTCCAGCCCCAGAGCAGGTCGAGCCTTGTTCAGCCACAAGTGATCGCCAACGGTTTCTGGAGGGATCTTGTTAGGGTTTCCACGAAGCTCATTAACTTGTCCTTGTCTGATCCGGAGGAGAGAATCGCCCAGTTCCTCACCATGTTCCTGATCAACCTCAAGACCTGCGGAATGGAAATCCAGGAGGTGTTACTGAAAATCATAGCATTTCTATATTTCCAGAGGCACCAAAGGACAGCTGAGCTAACAGTATTTAAAACTGAGCACTTTTTGGTAGCAATTCAGAATCTGGCGACAGGTTCGAAGGATGAGCCAATCTGACTAGAGAAATAGTCCTCAATGTGGGCCCAGAGATGTTTAGCAACTATACATTCAAAAATTAGGTGAGAACAAGACTCTTGTTCCAAGCAGTAAACATAATCAAGGGGTTTGATGATGTGTCTCTTCCTAAGGTTATCCCTAGCCATCAATTTGCTTTTGGAGAGAAGCTAGAGAAATACATGAATTTTAGGGGGAACTCTCAATTTCTAGACAGCAGGGATAAACACGGGTTGAACCCCTCTAAAGTTGATAACATGATAGAGGGAGCTGGAGGAATACTTCCCCTTATTGTCCAGCTGCCAAATCAGGGCATCCGGCTCGGCAGTAAAGGTAATGCTTTTGGCAATTTCCTCCAACTGGAACCATTGTTCCATGAGACTATCACTAAAGTTCCTTCTAAAAGATAGTTTTAGGCATTGACCGTCCCAAACTTCATTGACACTTTTGTTAAGCTCATTGCAGACAGAGTAAATAGGCCAAAATTGGACTGCTAGGGGGATGTGCCAAACCAAGTATCTTCCCAGAACCTATTTCTGCTCCCATCCCCTATGTTCCATCTGTAGCCAAATTTCACAGCATGCATAATAGATTTTAATCCTTTCCAGAACCTAGAGGTCTTAGGGTTGGAGGAAGGGACAAAAATATTAGGTTTATTTCCTAGTTATTTATGGGCAATAAGAAGCTTCCAGGGTTTCAGGTCTTCCTCATAGAATTTTTTAATCCAAGACCCTAGAAGACAGATGTTAATTTCTTGGAGGTTAGGTATGCCTAGGCCTCTAAAATCTTTTTTCATAGAGACTAGGACCCAATTAGCAAGGTGTAGCTTCCTATTTCCCTCAAAATCATTCCACAAGCAATGAGACATCTGAGAATTAATGAGGTTCACTGCCCATTTAGGGAACTTGAAGAAGGAGGGGAGATACACTGGAATGGTAGCCAAACAAGCTTGTATGAGGATCAATCTACCTCTGTAAGAGAGAAGTTTGCCCCTCCACCCAGCAATCCTTTTAATTATTTTATCCAGAAGGGGTTGGATATCCTCTCTCATCAGTTTATCATAGTGGAGAGGGATACCTAGCTACTTAATGGGGAAGTTACATTTATTACAGACTAGAATAGAGAGGAAGTCAGCTAACTCCTGATCATCCATGTTGATAGGGATGAGTTCACTTTTAGAGTAGTTGGTTCTCATGCCTGAGACTTGTTCAAAACAGGTTAGAACAGTTTTCAGATTGCTAGCATGTGTGGAGTCATTGTCTAAGAAAAGGATGGTATCATCTGCATATTGAAGGCAGATGATGCCACCAGGGCAGACCTCAGGACAGAGCCCTGCAATCAGACTATGATCAGCAGCTTTGCTCAGCATTTTAGTAAGAACGTCCACTACTAAATTAAACAAAAGCGGGGAGATGGGGTCACCTTGCCTAAGGCCTTTACCAGCAAGGAAAAAATCACTTTCACAATTATTTAACTTGACCCCAACAGACCCCCCACGAGTAAGTTGTTGGATCCAACTAGTCCATTACCACCAAAACCTCTAAGCTCCAGGAGTTTCATAAGGAAATCAAGGTCAACTTTATCGAAGGCTTTCTCATAATCCAATTTAAGGACAAGTCCTTTATCACCTCCTGAGTGGACTGAATGAAGAACTTCATGAGCACTAACAACACTCTCTAAAATGTATCTCCCTTTCAGAAATGCAGATTGATTGCTAGCAATCAACCTCTGCAGGACTTTAGAGAGCCTAGTGGTGAGGACTTTAGAGAAAATCTTAAAACTACAGTTAATCGGGCTGATAGGCCTAAATTTCTTCATAGAGGTGGCCTTAGGCTCTTTAGGAATAAGAGAGAGCATAGCAAAGTTGAGCCTGTATATGTCCAACTCTCCTCTATGTAAGGCTTGGAAAAGATCTAAGAGATCATTTTTCACTAAGTCCCAAAAATGCTGGTAAAACAAGAAGGGAATCCCATCAGGACCAGGAGCCCCATTAGGATAAGAGCTAAAAATGGCTTCCTTCACCTCTGTCTCTGAAAAAGGGGCTTCTAGCAGCTCATTTTCAGCAGGAGAGACTTTTTCAGAAGCAGAAAAAATTGTTTTGTAGAGAGAACCCAGAAGGGTTTTCTTTCTTAAACAGGTCATTGTAGAAGTCACTAGCCACTTTCAGCATCTCATCTACCTCAGTAACAGGGCCATTAGGGCCATCAAGGGAGTGAATGAGGGTTTTCCTCCTCCTCTGGTTAGCTACTGCATGGAAGTAAGCAGTATTTCTATCACCCTCCTTAATGTTCCTATCTCTTGACCTTTGTTTGGCTTTGATTTCTTCTTGAAGCCAAATTTTCTTGAGCTCTCCATGGACAAAGTTTAATCTATTAGTCTCAGCCTCAGAGAGGTCAGTGGTTTCTGCCCTAATATCTAGAGAATCAAACTCAAGGAGGAGAAGCCTTTTGTATCTTCTAAGATTAGCTTCCTCATTGGAGTTCCACCCTTTGGTTGTTCTTCTAAATCTTCTGATTTTGATCTGCCAATTTTCTAGGGGGGGCAGCTGCTCCCAGTAGGCTCATTCCAGATT
Source organism: Triticum urartu (assembly GCF_003073215.2). Classification (NCBI taxonomy): domain Eukaryota; kingdom Viridiplantae; phylum Streptophyta; class Magnoliopsida; order Poales; family Poaceae; genus Triticum; species Triticum urartu. The sequence continues at coordinate 33,540,767 of NC_053023.1, read as the reverse complement.
TTCCTGACTAGCTCAGTAAAATCTTCTCTAAGCAACCACCACTTTTCAAATTTAAAACTATTGCTCTTTGGAGTTTGGTTAAGACCAGAGTCCCAGAGCAAAGGAGTGTGGTCACTACCACATCTGGGCAGAGCTCTACAACTAGAAACGGGAAATAAACTATCTAATTCTGTATCACAGAAAATTCTGTCAATGGTGGACATAATCAAGTCTACTTGATTATTGGCCCAGGTAAATTTCCTAGAAGAAAGTTTAATTTCAAGCAAGCTCCAGATCTCAATCCAGGCATTGAAGCAGTCACTCCATTTATGATTAATGGAACCATTGCTTTTATCTGGAGCATTCCTAACTAAATTAAAAATCCCCTCCAATCAGGGTGGGAATGTGAGTATCTAGAAATAAGGTATGAAGTTCAGAAATAAAAGCTTCTTTGCCTTCCTCATAAGGAGAGCCATAAACAGTGATAATCCTAAAGGTTTGACCAGTAGTTTTCAAATTAACTAAACAACTAATAGAAAATTCTAGGTGTGACCAAGCAACAGCCTCAAAAATGCTTAAATCTATTCCCATCAGGATGCCTCCAGCAGATCCTTTGGATGGAAGAACATGCCAGTCAAAATCTCTGTTGCTAATGAGAGATTTAAGAAAAGAAGAGGAAAAATCCTCTTTCTTAGTTTCCTAGAACCCAAGGATGGTAGCATGGGTTTTGTTAATGGTGTCAATAATAAGAGATTTCCTACCAGTTGTAGCAATACCTCTAATATTCCAGAACAGAGCATTCATGGAGAAATGTTGTTCCTATGGTGCTTGCCCTGTTTATGTCTACAAATAAGAGACCAGAGACCCTCACTTGGCTCAGTAGGGGGGTCAACGCAGTCGAAACTAGAACTACCATCTAGAGAAAAATTCTCACAAACAGAGCCTTCAGATCTGTTTTGGTGAGGGTAAATAAAAGAAGAGCATTCAATGTCATCATTAAGAGAAGTAACATCTACACCAATCTTAGCAGCAATGGCATTGAAGGAAGGATCATTAAAGTTGGAGAAGGAAGTGTGTTTCATACCCTGGGGTTTTCCACTTTCAGGTTCTGAACCTCTTTGAGTTGTTGAGCCTTTTCAATAATGGTTCTCTTGTCACCAGCTACCCTGGCACTGGTTCTGGTGGCTTGAACAGGACCCCATTTGGGAAGGTGCTTCTCCTTAGGAAGGGCAGGGAAGTCAGAGTTGTATTTTGAGTCCAAATTGTCTGGGAGTTCAGTTATTTCAACAAGTTCCTCTTGATCCTCTTGTAGATCTACAGAACCTTCTAATTCCATCAGATCATCATCTTCCAGGAGCTCCATTTCCCTGAGGAGGTTGAATCCATCAGTTTCATCAAGCACATAATTCAAGATCTTTTCCTGGATGCTCAGTTGAGGAGTGTATGGAGAATCAGGGAGGTGTGTCTTGAGGACTGAAGTGGGTGTAGTTTCTCCAAGCATCTGATTGTGGCCAAAAGACTGTCCTCTGATGTTAGGGGCCCCAGAATTGGCAGCAGGCCCTTTATCTGATTTAGATCTAGAGCTCCTGTTGGATTCAGCATCTTCAGTAAGATTGGTACCAGTTTCAGCTGCAGAGACATATGTACCAGCAGAGAGGTTGGTGGAGGTGCCAGTTTCAGTGGGGGTTAAGGACTCCACCTCAATGAGTAGCCTGTAGATTTTGTTCCCAACTCCAAAAAGCCTTTCAGCAGGGATTTTGGAGGGATCTTTACATAAGATTTTGACCCTAATAGTTTCATAGAATGACTTGAAATTATACTGCCAATCCACATCCAGTAAGACCCCCAGAGTGGAAGTGATTTGATCCAGCATAGTCCAGTCACACCACTTGGGGGTTCAATTTCCTGATCTTGATCCAAGTTTCCTAGAGGTCCTCTTCAGCCTCAATCCTGCCTTTCCAGACTTCAACATTGACTACAACATTGTCTTTTTTGTGACCAAAACAGGGGTATCCAGCAACTTGAACTACATCTATTTCAGGAGGGAATTTGACCAAGAATGTCCACTTGTCAGTGTCAAAACCGGCGGATCTTGGGTAGGGGGTCCCGAACTATGCGTCTAAGGCGGATGGTAATAGGAGGCAGGGGACACGATGTTTTACCCAGGTTCGGGACCTCTTGATGGAGGTAAAACCTTACGTCCTGCTTGATTTATTCTTGATGATATGAGTATTACAAGAGTTGATCTACCACGAGATCGGAGAGGCTAAACCCTAGAAGCTAGCCTATGGTATGATTGTATGTTGTCCTACGGACTAAAACCCTCCGGTTTATATAGACACCGGAGGGGCTAGGGTTACACAAGGTCGGTTACAAAGGAGGAGATATACATATCCGTATTGCCTAGCTTGCCTTCCACGCCAAGTAGAGTCCCATCCGGACACGAGACAAAGTCTTCAATCTTGTATCTTCATAGTCCAATAGTCCGGCCAAAGGATATAGTCCGGCTGTCCGGAGACCCCTAATCCCGGACTCCCTTCGTAGCCCCTGAACCAGGCTTCAATGACGATGAGTCCGGCGCGCAGTGTTGTCTTCAACATTGCAAGGTGGGTTCCTCCACCGAATACACCCCGGAAGAATCTGAATACAAGGATAGTGTCCGACCCTGCAAAATAAGTTCCACATACCATGGTAGAGATAATAATATTTCCACAAATCTAATCTGCTGACTCGTTTTGTCAACGTGATGTTTTGTCATGGCCCGGTAATTATTCGAACCGTTTCCTTTAACTAGCCCCGCACATAATGCGAGGCAGTTTCTTGACATGTCTTGTCAAAGCAGAGATCGTGTTCCCCTTATCACGGGATTCTCATCAATACGGGCGTGGGTAACCCAACCGCGCCATCGATTACGGCGCTTGGGGATAAGCAAGTTTTACCAGGCTAGTGGGGGCGCACCGTTTCGGCCGCCCTTATAAAGGGATAAGGTTTAACCTTTCTCTACCCACGCCTTCTTCCTCCTTGCTCATCCATTCTTGCGCACTGAAGCCCCAATGCCCAAGTCCGCATCTTTCTCCTCAACCTCCTCCAAACATGTCCGGAGCGGGAGGGAAGTGGATGGCTTTCCATTACGGAGGAACACATCAAAAAGTTGTGCGGAGCCGAATACTTAGCCGCGAATATCGCGCATCGGCTACCCGCTGCGGGGCAGATCGTCCCTACCCCGGAACCTCATGAGAGGGTAGTTTTCCTCCACCACTTCCTCCGCGGACTGGGGTTTCCCCTTCATCCATTCGTCTGTGGTCTTCATGTTCTACTACGGGCTGGACTTTCATGATCTGGCCCCAAACTTCATCCTCAACATTTCGGCGTTCATCATCGTCTGTGAGGCCTTTCTCCGCATCCGCCCCCACTTTGGTCTGTGGCTGAAGACCTTCAATATCAAGCCGAAGGTGGTGGGCGGCCAACAAGCAGAATGCGGCGGAGCCATGGTGGGCAAGATGCCCAATGTTATATGGCTCGAAGACTCCTTCGTGGAGACCATAAAGGGGTGGCAATCGGCGTGGTTCTACATCACCGAGCCGCGCGACACCAACTGGGTGGCTGCCCCCGAGTTCCGATCCAGATTCCCTACACGGCTCACTTCCTGGAAAGAGAAGGGTCTGTCGTGGGGTTCATCGGTAGAGCTGGACGGACTCCAGAAATGTATTCGGAACATGGCAAGCAAGAAACTCAAGCTTGTCAACATAGTCCTGGTCATGCTCATCCGCCGGATCCTCCCATGTCAACAACGGGACTTCAACTTGTGGGAGTTCGACCCGGCCCAGCACCAAACTCTGACCGAGCTCTTCGACACGACGCACAAGGACGTCTGGAGGGTGCTATTCAAGGGCGCCGAGGTCCCTCCCTCTCTCACCGAGGACCGCGGACTAAGCGCGAAGCGGCGAGCGCATTCGGTAAGTTCTATACATCCGGTAGGATATTTATTTCTCCTAGCTTAACCATGTGCAAGGTCTGAGCTCCCATGCCTTTGACAGGACTGGGTGGAGGCATCGGAGCAGATCAATTGTCCGGCTCCTCTGCCCGAAGGCAATGCGGATGCTCTCCTGACGGAGATGCTGACTCCGGCTCCTTAAAAGGTGCCGGAGAAGACGAAGAAGGCCAAGGGAACCCGAAAGAGTTCCTGGCGCCAGGTGATATCAGACTCATCGTCCGATGACTCCTCGGCGCACTCCTCCCACGAAGACGAGGAGGAAGATGAAGAGGCTCCCCCTCCAGTCGGTGGAGACAAGAAAAGGAAGGCCGCCCCAACCGGGGGGCCGAAGGTTCCAGGAAGGGAAGGACTCTCCTTCCGGACAGTTCCACCACCGCCGTCGGAGGCGAAGACGAGTGGCTGCTCAGGGCCAAGCCCCTGGCGAAGTCGTAAGTATTCGGATACCAGAGTAACTCATAGCATTCCTTTGTCGCACTGCTTCTCCTAACGCTAAATTGTGATTATGCAGACCGCCCCGAGCCCGTATCGACGTATCTTCGTCGGACGGCTCCCTGGACTCGTCGGATATGGATAGCGATCCACTTCTGAGTGCCACCTCCCCTCGCCCTACGGACAACGCCAAGGTGTTGTCTCGAGAGGCACCGGGTCGAGGGGAGACAGTCCCGGAGGCGCCTCAAAGCGACCTTCCGGACTCCGGGAGCAGAGGAAGCAAGGCCCCCAAGGACTCCGAGTTCAGCCCTCAGCCGAACACCGCGCCGGAACCTCCAGTGGTTTCGGACTCGGGCAGGCGGCCACCTTCCAAGAGGTGCAAGATACCTGTGCCGGTGACCTCTGTCCATCCAGAGGCATCGGACAATCTGCTGGGAGCGCTTCGCAGCGCTTCCATCGACGAGGAGCACCGCACTATTATGAGTGCGGTGGTCCAGAAGGTTCAGTCTGCCAAGAGCGGACTGACTGGAGCCTGTGCCAGCCTTCTAATAGGCTTTGAGGTAAGTTTTTGAAATATGGGGAAAAATATTACCGCATAGATAGTATCCCCTGATGCTCTATTCGGTGTTCACAAAGAAAAGCCGAACGGAGGATTAAACAATATCGCAGGAGTATAATATAAGTATGTCAATATGCGTATGTAGGCTTCGCTGCTGGCCTCTGCCGCACTAACTGCGGAGGTCGCCGCACTGAAGCAGGACCTTAAAGGGTCCAAGGACGAGCTTGGCCTTGCCAAGAGGCAGCTCGAGGAGAACAAAGGTAAGTAGTACCTAGTCTATGGATATGTATAAAGAGAATGAGATTGCAAAATGATAGGATCATCGTAAATTTGCCAGGGGCCATGACCGAGGTGGCGACCCTGAAGCAAGCGCTATCCGAGGCCGAAAACAAAGTGGCCAAGGAGCGCACCGAGCGGGAAAGGCATGAGGCACGGGTGGGCGAGGTGCAGCAAGAGCTCCACGCTCTCATGACGAAGCACGAGGCGTTGGAGCTTGACTTGAAGACGCGAGAGTCCGAGCTTGCCGCGGCCCTTGAGAGTGCAAAGAATGCCAAGGCCGAAGCCCAAAAGGCCCTCCGGGAGATTGATGCGATGAAGAAGATAGCGGCGGGTAAGGCATTCTATATGCAAAGCAAGCATGTGAAAGTAAATTACCTGTTACTTACCCGAATCCGGAGCTCTCCAGGAGCATTCTCAGATTTGCCCCGCAGCGTGTCGGATGCCGCACAGTTTTACTAGGCTGAGGAGGGAAGCTCAACGAAGAAGCTGTTCTGGTCTCAGTATACTGGGACCGAACACCCGATGCCTCTGAGCGACCAGCTGAAGCAACTGGTCGAGCTGCACAAGGCGGCCGAATAGGCCATGAAGGGCTTTATAGTCCGGATGTGGCCTGGCGACGCCCTTCCCAACAGCTACTTCAGCCTGGTGAGGCGGCTCTTGGATGCCTGCCCACGGCTGGAAGTCATCAAGCGGTCCATCTGCATCGAAGGTGCATGCCGGGCTTTCGCCCATGTGAAGGTGCAATGGGCCAAGCTGGACGCCGTGAAGCTGATTAAGGAAGGGCTGCTGGAGGGCAAGGAGCATCGCCACCCCGAGATGTACTATGAGGGTGTCCTGAAGGGTGCTCGTCTCATAGCGGACGAGTGTACGAAAGATATAATATTCGAGTAAATTCACTCGTGTAATCCTGTATTTATGAAAACTTGTTCATATGCTCTATGCAACGCTTGTTTGAATTTAAAATATTACCTTCTTTTGGCTGTTTATCAAATCTGAGAGATGGCTAGTCATCGGCTTCTGCCCCCACGCCACGATTGTTGGGGTGTTCGGGATAAACCTGAGCACTCTTGTTCCCATTGTTGGGTCCTTCGAGGGAGGTGCTCAGCACAATGAACAAGGCAATCGGACTATAATGCATTATCACTCTCACTTAGCCATAGAATTCTATAATTTTAAATTTCGGCGAAGCCCCTAGTATTCAGAAGGCCAAATTCGGGGCGCGATACACGCCTTAAGCCGGACAAGGCCGACTCCTCGTTGTAAGTGTCATAAGCCTTTAGGGACTCGAAACCTCTCAAACAGCGACCAGTCTCTCGCCTTATCATGACAGTCAGTTTTAGCTTTCTCTACTGAGGTGCTTAGCCCAGCAGAACCGGGGCACAATCGCAGTAGTTCTCCCAGTGCTACCTTAGCCGATATAGCGGAACGTAAGGTACCAAAACATGGGAGCCGGGCAAACCCAACTATAGACCCAAGACATGATTCAGAGCTGATGCATATAATGCTATAAGTTCGGGGTGCCGCACTGTTGAAAGTGTTGGGACTTCTCACGCCATATTATGGGGTATGCTTAAGCCCCTGGCGTATTGGCCGTACCAGAGTGTACGGGTGCTGGATGTCATAAATGAACATATATATATAAAGAAGAATGCAATAATAGTCTTAATGCTATGCATTTTTTATTCAAAAAGGGTGCATTAAAGCAGAATGATACAAGTAGTGTGATAAGCAAAAAGTAGGACTGTTTGACATGTCCCTTCCAAGGGCAAGCTGAGGAATGGTAGTAAAGCAAATATTTCACTCGTTATCGTAATCCACCTGGGAGTTCCGTGGTGTGACGTAGCTTTCTGCCTCCTTGGATGCTGCATCATGTGTTCGGCAATCACGCTGTCGGACGGGGTTTCCAGAGATTGAAGTCCTGAAAGAGAAAAATAACAAAGCGGGAAGCCCCTAGTGTGGTTTAAGCCGCGACTTGGGGGTGCCACCGTCGTGCCCCCCTCCCCGCCTGTGTCCATGGTATTTTTAATGCGTAATTATGTAGCGTGGCACGATTTCACCGATTGGCTGGGACTGGGGTGGGGGCCGCATTGCTATGCGATCTCGGAACATGCCAGGCAGTCCTGTTGCCGATTACTCCGGGCGCGCTTGAAGGTGTCCGGGTCCTTAGTCGCCGAACTAGTGGATTGCCTTAAGAGGCTGCTTTGCGCTTCTGCTGCGAGGGCCGCAGTGTGTTCCTCCGTGTGGAAAGAGCGCTTTGTGTTTCCATTGAGTGTGATGACCCCCCGAGGTCCTGGCATATTGAGCTTGGGATATGCATAATGCGGTACCGCATTGAATCTTGCAAATGCGGTTCGCCCGAGCAGTGCATGGTAGCCACTGCGGAACGGGACTATGTCGAAGATTAACTCTTCACTTCGGAAGTTATCCAGAGATCCAAAGACCACTTCCAGTGTGACTGATCCTGTGCAGTGGGCCTCTCCACCTGGTATGACGCCTTTAAAGGTCATTTTGTGGGTTTGATCCTTGAGGGGTCTATACCCATTTTGCGCACTGTGTCCTGATAAAGCAGGTTCAGGCTGCTGCCGCCATCCATAAGGACTCGAGTGAGGTGAAATCCGTCAATGATTGGGTCTAGGACTAGTGCGGCGAATCCGCCATGACGGATACTAGTGGGGTGGTCCCTGCGATCGAAGGTGATCGGACAGGAGGACCATGGGTTGAACTTTGGGGCGACTGGCTCCAACGCATATACGTCCCTGAGCGCACGCTTCCGCTCCCTCTTGGGGATGTGGGTTGCGTATATCATGTTCACCGTCCGCACTTGTGGGGGGAACCTCTTCTGTCCTCTGGTATTCGGCTGCCGGGGCTCCTCCTCGTCATCGCTATGTGGCCTCTTATCTTCGTTTTCGGCAATTATCTTGCCTGCCTGCTTGAACACCCAACAATCCCTGTGGTGTGGTAGGCAGGCTTGTTGGGGGTGCCGTGTATTTGACACGAGCGATCGAGTATACGGTCCAAACTGGACTGGCCCGGAGTGCTTCTTTTGAATGACTGTTTCCGCTGAACGGGTTTAGAGCCTTTGAATCTGGCATTGACTGCCGTATCCTCGGTACTGTCGCTGTTAATGCGGCACTTATGTTTGTTGCGATGTGACCTGCTATTGCCTTCCTTGGTATCGGAAGTACCATGGTTCTTTGATATGTTATTACTGCGAGCCAGCCAGCTGTCTTCTCCCGCACAAAAGCGGGTCATGAGTGTCGTGAGGGCTACCATAGATTTTGGCTTTTCCTGACCAAGGTGTCGGGCTAGCCACTCATCGCGGATGTTGTGCTTGAAAGCTACTAGGGCCTCTGCATCCAGACAGTCGATGATTTGATTTTTCTTTGTTAGGAACCGCGTCCAGAATTGCCTGGCCGATTCCTCTAGCTGCTGAATTATGTGGCTCAAGTCATCGGCATCTGGTGGTCGCACATAAGTGCCCTGAAAGTTGTCGAGGAATGCGGCTTCCAGATCTTCCCAACAGCCAATGGACTCTGCTGGCAAGCTATTGAGCCAATGCCGAGCTGGTCCTTTGAGTTTGAGTGGGAGGTATTTAATGGCGTGTAGATCATCACCGCGTGCCATGTGGATATGCAGGAGGAAATCCTCGATCCATACTGCAGGATCTGTTGTGCCGTCGTATGATTCTATATTTAGGGGTTTGAAACCCTCTGGGATTTGATGATCCATTACTTCGTCTGTGAAGCATAAGGGGTGTGTGGCGCCTCTGTACTGGGCTATATCATGACGCAGCTCCAATGAGTCTTGCCCGCTGTGCTCGGCCCGGCCGGATTTACTTGTACTGTATCCGGCGTGACAATTATCGTCTCGCGTAGTGGCGCGCCCTCGTGATCCGTAGATCGATCTTGCATGTTTTGCTTCGTCCTCTAATACATCTCGCAGGTCTGGCATATTTCCGCATGCCTTCTTATTTGAATGGCGTCGGAGTGCAGGATGAGCTTTTTGCTGGAATGCCTCTCTGTCGCGGCCACGAGGTGGCCGGTCAGCCGCGTCATACGCTTCTTCCTCCAGTCGGGGTAGCAACCTGCATTTTGGGTAACTCTTGGAGGAGCGTTCGAGTTTATATTCCTCGGCCGGTAGGACTTCATTCCATCTGTCAGCTAGCAGATCTTGATCAGCTTGAAGCTGGTGCTGCTTCTTCTTAAGGCTATTTGTCTTGGCTATAAGCCGGCGCTTGAAGCGCTCTTGTTCGACGGGATCTTCTGGCACAACAAATTCGTCATCGTCGAGGCTTGCCTCGTCTTCAGAGGGAGGCATGTAATTATCATCCTCCTCATCTGCCGCTCTCTCAGGAGGGCTGGCCTCTCCATCCTCCAGCCCTAAATCGTGCTGGAGGGGATTATTGCCATCTTCGGCACTATCCGGAGTGCTATTATCTCCTGTGTCAGTATCACCACTTTTGCTTTGGCGGGACTTAGAGCGGCGCCGCTGTCGTTGGCGCTTGGGTTGCTTCTTGGAAGGGTCATCCTCCGCTGTCTCGTTGCCATTGCCTTCTTTGGGTGTGTCCACCATGTATATATCGTATGGTGAGGTGGCTGTCCAGTGCCCTATGGGCAGTGGTTCCTCTTCATCTCCCGCATCATCATCCATACCGTCAATGTATTCGGAGTCGAAGTCGAGCATGTCGGTTAAGTCGTCGACGGTGGCTACTAAGTGGGTGGTGGGTGGGCAGCGAATTTCTTCGTGATCCGCATCCCAATCCTGCCGGACATAGTTCGGCCAGGATCCTCCTGACAAGGAGAGAGACCTTAATGAGTTCAGTATGTCGCCAAAGGGCGAGTGCTGAAAAATATCCGCGGAGGTAAACTCCATGATCGGCGCCCAATCGGATTCACTAGGAACGGGCGCAGGCGGTTCGGAGTCCGTGGCCGGAGAAGGATCCGGTAGTTTGACAACACGGCTCTCGTGCAGGGTAAGGTCGATGTTCGGCTCGATCGCCGCTGAGGATAAGGCCTCCGTGGCGGGGTCCATCCACCCGTCCATGGATGGCGCAACTGGCTCCGAATTGAGGGTCGGAGCGGCTGCCGGTGCGATCTCCTGAACACGGTCCGATGGTAGAGCTAAATCATAATCATTGTGACTGCGTGGTGCACAAGGCAGGGGCTCGAATCCGTCAAAGATCAAGTCTCCACAGATATCGGCCGTGTAGTTTAAGCTTCCAAACCTGACCTGGTGGCCGGGGGCGTAACTTTCGATCTGCTCCAGATGGCCAAGCGAGTTGGCCCGCAGTGCGAAGCCGCCGAACACAAAGATCTGTCCTGGGAGAAAAGTCTCACCCTGGACTGCATCGTTATCGATGATCGTAGGAGCCATCAAGCCGAACAACGATGACACAGAGGAACTCTCAATGAAAGCACCAATGTCGGTGTCAAAACCGGAGGATCTCGGGTAGGGGGTCCCGAACTGTGCGTCTAAGGCGGATGGTAACAGGAGGCAGGGGACACGATGTTTTACCCAGGTTCGGGCCCTCTTGATGGAGGTAAAACCCTACGTCCTACTTGATTTATTCTTGATGATATGAGTATTACAAGAGTTGATCTACCACGAGATCGGAGAGGCTAAACCCTAGAAGCTAGCCTATGGTATGATTGTATGTTGTCCTACGGACTAAAACCCTCCAGTTTATATAGACACCTGGGGGCTAGGGTTACACAAGGTCGGTTACAAAGGAGGAGATATACATATCTGTATTGCCTAGCTTGCCTTCCACGCCAAGTAGAGTCCCATCCAAACACGAGACGAAGTCTTCAATCTTGTATCTTCATAGTCCAGTAGTCTGGCCAAAGGATATAGTCCGGCTGTCTGGAGACCCCTAATCCCAGACTCCCTCACCACTCATCTAGGGCATTGATTGGCCAGGGCCAGTTGGTTTTGTAAATGTTTGCAAACTCAGTGGCAAGTTCCTGCTTGGTCACTTCACCAGCTTCTACCAGAACAATCCCCACATTCTTCAGGCAGCCATGATACTGAGCATTTTCATCAGGTGGGTCTATGTGGTAGAACCCTAATCCTGGAGCAGCACTTCCAACATATCTAGCAGAACTGTGGGTTTTCCTTCTGACAGGGCAATTCTCAACTTTATGGGTAACCATTTCGCAGATAAAACAACTCTTGGGCTTGACACATTTATCCAAATGATGCCCTGGTTCCCCACAGTTGTAGCAGATCACCTCAGAGTATGCCATAAGGCCCGAAGTAGGGGCAGGGGCAGTTTTCTGGATGTCCTGTCTCTTCTTTTGCTGATTCTTGCCTTGAGATTTCCCACTGATCTCAGAGTCAGAACCACCAGCAGATTGGTCTTGGGCAATTACAGGAGCCTGCCCAGATTGTGCCCCCATTTGGGCGGAGGAGGGTCGTACCACTGCCCAACCGGCGCTCCCCCCATTGTGATAGGGGAAATTCATCGGAGTTCCTGGCTCCTTCTCATCCTCCAGCCAGATGTTGTCTCTCAAGAAGCAGAAATAACCACCAGACAGCTCAATTGAAGCAGATTGCAAGCCTAATTTCAATCTTCTGCAGGTTTGGGGGAGAGGTAAGGTAGGGGATCCACCTGCTCCAGCTTCGGTGGCGTGCTGGTGGGCATGAGTCCAGTCAAGCATTCCCATCTCGCAGCACGGCGTGGATCTCCTGAATTCACTTCTCCGTTCGCCCATCGAACGAACGCAATCGGCGGCTCCTTGGGGTGGGGCATCCTGTGCTTCTTCGAGAAATCTCCTTCGAAGTAGATCTGCAGGGCTAGATTCAGCAGCTCCCAATCCACATGATCCTTAAACATCCGAGCATACCTGCGCGAGTGAGAGAACGGATTCGGTCCCTCCTCGGCTTCCTCCCTCGCAGCTTCCTCCTCTGCTTCCCTCCATTCGCGCGTGCACTGGGTCCAGGAGAGAGTGTCGTCGCGGATCCGCATTGCCCGCTCCCTCCATCTCCTCCCTCGAGGCTCCCGCAACACCGCCGGCGCGACAGAGTTGAGCGGCTGGAGCATCCGCGGGAAGGCTTTGTAGACATGTGGGAGGTGCATCTTGTACATCTGCCTGTCTTCCAGCCATTCCCCCGTGGATCTGGTCGGTGACTCCATGGGGCGCGTGAGCGGACTTGCTGAGGGGGGAAGGCGCGCCCGGAGTCAAGAGGCGGGGGGTGGCGGCGAGATCTATGGCGGCGGCGAGGGTGGAGGTAGTGGCGGGGGCAGCGGCGAGGGTGGAGGTGGTGGCGGGGGCGAAGGGGATCGTGAGAGCGGTCATCTATTTGCCAATTATGTAAACTAAACATTCAACATATAAAATAATTTAAATATATATAATATAGTTAGAAGGGAAACATAAATTGGACCTGGCGTTCCTATTCTTATATAGAAAAATAGAACAGACCTCTGTGTTTTCTTCAAAAAAATACATAAATTGGGCTGCCAAAAATAAAACCTTGGATGGGAGGTCCATAGGCCGGTCGATACATGACGGCCCTATCATATGAAGATGTGCTATGCATGAATGTTGATCAGCATGATGTTAACTGGCTGGTAGTTCCATTTTTGACCATGAATAAAACTTCCAACATGATGTTAACCCTGTTTGAAAAGGTCGTGTTAATATAAATGCTTTGCCTCTGAAAGTTGCAGTTTCTTATCTGAAACTGAACTTGCAGTTTCTTCTTATCTGAAACTGAAACTTGCAGTTTCTTCTCTGAGAATCACATTGTCTGCACTTTTATACTCCTATGAAACTACATTTTTTTAAGTGCTAAAAATAGATCTCTAGAATTCATAAAATACTTCATATGCTCAATACTACAAATCTGAAATTCAAAAGACATTCATATCTGAAAGTACTCTCAAAATACACAACACAAAACACAATTCACAACATGCAAATACTGGCAACCCTAAGCTCCTCCTGAAAATTCACAACCTGCCCGACTATTGGGCTGGGGGGCAGCCCCCTCCTATTCCTCGATGGCAGACAGCCGCCCCGTGAGATGATGTGAACGGCGAGGGAGACGATGGCGGGGAAGCGTCGTCAGGCCAACTGCTTTTCTCCTCTTGCAGTTGGGTTCGGTCGACGAAGACTCCACCGGCTCGCTCTGGCAGGACACCCTCACAAACGACACCCTGTAGATGCTCGATCCTTCAATCTCTGGTGGATGCTTCATCTAGGATCGATACTCCCACCACCGCTCCCTCATGATCGGATTCGGTGAATCTGTTTGCTCCATGGCCCAGAGGAGCAGCTCTATGTACTCCAGCGCGACTCCCTCCGGGAGTATCGCCGCCTTTTCGCTCTGTTGCAGATATTTGGCCATGGATGTCGCCGTCGCCGCTAGTTGGTCCTTGTTGTCAAACCAAGACTGTATCTCCAACATCCTAGCTAGCTTCACAGGGTCAATGTCTGTGATCCTCATGTATCGGTTGTACTCCTCCATCGATCTACTTCTCCACAGCACCTTCACTCGCCGGCGGTGGTTTTTGAATGGAAGAGGAGAGGAGCAGCGTTGGTTTTGGATTAGAACGGGAGAGGAGCGACGCTGGTTTTGGACTGGAACAGGAGAGGAGAGGCGGTGGTTTTGAAATGGAAGAGGAGAGGAGCGGCGCTGCATTTAGATTGGAACAGGACAGGAGCGGCGGTGGTTTAAGAGGAGAAGAGCGGAAGAGCGGCGCTGGTCTTGGAAGTAATTTTTTGTTGTTTTGCGTATTTTGTGTCAAAGTTTGACCATGTACTGTATTTGACAAGAAAAATGTGAATGCATGTCACCAGAAATTGTATCGTTTGGTTCGTATTTGAATGTACTTTCAAATTATATTATTTTTGCAATGTATAACATATATTTTATGTGTGAAAATCATGGTCAATTATGACCCAGAATAAAAGGGAGACTAGTTAATGTGGGGTCGCTTTGTTAATTGAAGGGTAAATTGATTTTGATTTTGATCCAGTCACAGCGCGTCGGCCCTCTCGTCCAATCCTAAATCATTGCCGCACGCTCCTCTCCCTCTTCTCCATTGCAAAACCACCTCCTCTCCTCTCCATCATCTCCATTCCAAAACCACCGTCTCGCCTCTCCCTCTTCTGATCTTCTCCATTGCAAAACCACCTCCTCTCCTCTCCATCATCTCCATTCCAAAACCACCGTCTCGCCTCTCCCTCTTCTCTATTGCAAGATCACCGTCTCTCCTCCATTTTCTAGATGCTTTGCTCCATGGCGCGGGTGCAATCCATGGATACAAAATTAGTATACTGTATACTATTTAAAAGTCGAGGGCGGGGCTTTTCCTGCGCGGTAGGGGCGGGGCAGTTCTACCTAGTCGGTTCGACAAAGACGCGAGAAGACGAGGGAGTAGGCTGCTGCAAACGTAGGGCTTTGTGATTTGACAGCGAGTTACTGCTGGACAGGTGGGGCCCCGTGATTTGACTTGCCATTATCATTTTAACTGCAGCGCTATGACTGGCGTGAGTCTCCCGATTCCTGACCACCTCCATACAGGTGCCTCTCCCAATGCTCCACCATGTAGTAGAGGTTGGCTCTTGCATGAGAGCCCACTTCTCCACTTTTTCCTTGCCTCTCTTTCCTCCACATATGCAAAAATGCCATGTAAAGCGCACTATTGTACTTAATTTTACTTGCTCCTATAGGTGCTTAAGCTTGCCACATAGGCATAAAGTCTGATGTGGCAAGTTAATCAAGAAGAGAGAGACTAGTTTGGTGACCCAAGGAAGAAACGGTGCTAAGCGTGTGTACCTAGGCAAAAAGACAATTTTGAGTCTATAGCTAATTAAATGAAGCAAACTTAGCAACACCATTTCATTAGAAAAGGTCACTCCTTAGCAAATGCAATAAATACTAGTACTCCCTGTGTCCCATAATATAAGAAAGTTTTTAGCACTACACTAGTGTCAAAAACATTCTTATATTATGGGACGGAGGGAGTACGAAGAAAGAGATAGAGAGGAGTAAAAAAATACACTTATAGCCAACCTTGTTGTAGTATGAGTGACTAAGTGATGACTATGTATGACATGCCAACATTAGATAGCCTAACGCACCGTGTTAAATCTCCAAGGGCGTGACCGCGCGAGCGATGCGATGGTCGTGGTAGGCGCGACCATGATACGGGCTGCTGGCAGCCCTTGGATCTGAGATCAAACGGTCGCATGCTAAGTTGCTGAAAATTTGCAGAATAACCCTCCAGGATAGGATATTCACCCATAGGTCTAGAATCATGCCATGCAACCGTTCGATCTCAGATCCATGGGGTCTCGAAAGCCCGTATCATGGGAGAATGGAAAGCCACTACCCTGCCCTTCGCACGCTGGCAGTTCGCTCCTACTCGTCCCCGCACGTCCTTCAATACTACGGCGGTTTGCTCCTAGTCGTCCTGTCCATTCACATTACGGCAGTTCCACTAATCCTAACCCTCCTCCCAAATCCATGGCGTCCCAAATCTCCACGATCGGTGGTGAGTACAAGGTTAGAACCATCACCGGCGATGAGTTCGACATCATCTACACCCGTTCTTCCGCAACGGTGAAAGGATGCCTTTCTCGCTTCAGACGCATGTTCGAAAACTCAGATGATGAGTGGGTCGCTAGGATAGATGTTGAGTACACCACAGTCCTGGGACCAGAGAAGGATCTAAAGGACGAAGAGAGGAAGAAGCCCGCCGTGATCCAGGTTTGCGTACATAACATTTGCTTGGTCTACCACATATGCCATGCCGATGTTGAGTGCCAGGATTTTAAGAACTTCCTCAAGGACAAAAAAGTGAAATTTGTTACTGTAGACTTTAAGAACGACAGGGATGTCCTGCGTCGGATAGGTCTCGTTGTAGGCAACCCCTTCGACCTCCAGAAGAATCGGCTGGTGTCCTCTCGTCAGCCTTCAATGCTGACCCTGGCAGGAGCCATGGTTCACCCTTCGTACGGTAAACTGGAGAAACCTCCATACACGTTTCATCTTCATGCATGGCAGCGGAATGTACTAGATATAGACCATCCACTATGCTGCAATGGATGGCTACCTTTGCTTCAATATCTACAAGGGTTGGATGAAGAGCAACAGCCAAGTGTGTGGTTCAAGCAAAGAAGTATCGGCCAAGAGGAAGAGGGACAAGGACGAAGTCGAGGACGTGGACGAGGACTCCGAGTAAGGTGGCAGTGTCGTTGCTCATGGTGGTTCTAATGCAATGTCTACCGGAATAGTTGCAAATTTTAATTTCAGGTGTGCTTAATTTAATTTGAGGGGTGTGTTGTGCTGAGCTCCCAGCAGAACTATGTTATGTTTCTTCTCGTTACTTTAACTCTTCAGTACGTACATACTAGTATTTCTTACATTTCATCTTTTAGTTGGTATAGTACTACCACTCATTTCTTCACATTATATACGTACAATATATATGGCCAACATCATATAGCCAGCAGTTTAGTTGTCAAAGAATTTCAGGGTGCTTAGTTTTGTCAAAGAATTCTAGGATGCTTAGAGGGTGCTTGGATCCAAGGGACTTATTTTAGTCTGACTAAAAATAGTCTCTTTAAGAGGCTAAAGTTCCAAGCACCCCTGACTAAAGAGGGGCTAAAACTAGTCTTGAGACTAAAAAAATTTAGTCAGGGGTACCCCTACTAAAATGTGGATTAGTCCTCTCTCTACTCATTTAACTCCTCTCCTTTAACACAGGCGAGTTCTGGATTGGAGGGTTTGGAGGATAATAAATGCTCATTAACTTTATTTTAGCCTTTTAGTATTTGGATCCAAGAATGGGTGAGGCTAGCATGTTTTAGTCCCACTACTTTTAGTCATGGGACTAAAACGTATCCAAGCACCCTCTTAGTTTTATTTGAGGGGTGGGTTGTGCTGGACACCATTATTGTGACTAGCCTTTTCAATAGTACTATATGCATAATTTGGCAACGAGCACTCTCTATATGTACCACCTTTTTTTAATTTCAAGTTTTGCTCCATGGCGCAATCCATCGATACTACTTCTGTACAAAAGTATACATTTTTTTAAAGGCTAGAGGGCGGGGTAGTCTAGCTTGGTCAGTTTCACGAGAGGCGAGGGCCTTTGTGATTTGACGGCTCATTACTGCTGGAAGGCGGGGCCTTGTGATTTGACTTCTCATATAAATGCGCCGACGACCTGATCGAGGAGGAGCAAAGAACCGTGCGGTATACTCAAGTTTTCCACTGGAGTAGTACTGCGACGGAGGAGCACGAAACACGGCAGCCCAGTGCCATATGGCGATAAAAAATGATCTAATTTGCTAGTCATCTCATTGTTAGCATTGTTCTATTCATTCCCTCAAAAAAACATTTTTCTATTCATGCCTCGCAGAGAACGTGACACGTGCGGTGAAACACCCGAAGCAAAAGATGAAACACAGGAGCAAAAGAAGAAGGAAGATTATCACCCCAAATGATCTAATTCGCCGTGGAGTCATAACTGCTTCTTCATCTCCTCCACGACCTCCATCTCCTTGCGCGTCTCCTCCGCCATCTTCTTCATTCTGTCCATGGCGCGGGATTTCTCGACGCGAGCCTTCATCATCTGTTCCACGGCCGCATTATGTACCTTGACAGCAGCCGGGTGCTCGATGCGGAGCTTCGCCAACTCCTCCTTCTGTTCCATGACGAGGGCCTGCAGCATATTCATCGAGAACTACTATTCTCATGTAGGTTTTTCCAGCCGGCGTTCTTCTCCTTCAACAGGTCGATCTCGTGGAAGAGCTTCGCCTTGTCCTCCTAAAGTCACAGGATTTCGCCACTCGCCTTCTTCTTCGAGGCAATGCTCTTCTTCAGCAGCATCACCAAGCCGGCGGTCAACTCCCCCTGCTGATTGAGCTCAGCGGGCATGTCGTCGAGGCTCTCCTTCAGCAACTCCATCAAGCCTTGGATGAACTCCTTCTACTTATTGAGGTGCTTATTGAGCTGATCGGGCATGCCGTCGAGGGATAACGACTCCAGCTCCGCCGGCTCGGCATGTTCGCCTCCATGGCTAGGGCGCTCCTGGGAGCCATCACCTGCCCGTCAGAGATCTTTCGAGGTCTCTGCGTGGCGGTGAGCCCTCTCTTTTTTCCGCAGCCTTGGTTGTCGCTCCCTTGTTACGAGTAGTTCTCGACCTAGAGCTCTGCTCACCGGCCATGGCAACGACGGACGAAGAAGAAGCACTTATGAGGAGGAAAGGTAGAGTAATTTTCGGTTAGGTAGTTCCCCTTTTTATAACCTAAGTACTAGCACTAGTACTAATACCTGCATAGTGGGAACACATTCAGGTTTGGTACGTACTAGTAGGTGTGAGCAGGCTTTCGAATGTGATGGGAACAAGGTAAAGATTAATTGATGGTTTTGGTTTCAAGGCCCGAAACGGCTCCCGATGAGTTTAGCGGAACATAAATTTCAAGTACTACACTGCTCAAATGCGTAAATATTATGTTACTGTCAAAAATTGGCACAAAATACGAAGGAGACCAATGGAAGTACTACTAGCAACCCACGATTTAACTACTCGCATGCGCGCAGTGGAGTAATAATGTCTTTCTTCCGCTCTCACGTCCACTCAATTTGCATGCGCTGTATTAATTGACCATCAATGAAGTGAACGACTTTACACGCGTCAAATTATCACATGGGATGGATCTTGGTACAAAATTGCGTCGGTACGTGTACCCGCGTGTGCGTGCGAGGGAATGAGTGCGTGCGTGGCGTGCGTGCACATCTTCGCTTCGTGCATGCACCGCCAGTATGGCTCAGGGAGGACGAGTACATTCTTCTGGAACCAGCAGCACATCACTGTGATCAATCCACGCAAGGAGGTCGCGACAACGCCTCCACATGTGCCACGTGGCTTCATGAACTGTAAGAGAGACACTGTGGAGCGTGCCATTGGTATTCTAATTTACGTGTTTTGCACATACTCGAAGTACTAGTAAGGTACACGTGCATTGCACGCATCAGATTTTGCAACCAAATTATGAATAAATACCACACTATAGCATGTAAGCTCTGAGTCATATATGCCTGATGTATCCCTTCGTTTAATTCTTATAGTTCATCTCATTCAAAATCAATTAGTTTTTATAAAAAAGCTAAGAACGCGGGAATAGGAAAAACATGGGATTATAGTGGAATGTCGTCTTGAATCCTACAGGATTGTACGAGTGTTTGATTGTGCATAGAAAAAACGCAGAATTCTTTCAAAGAGGCTTGGGTGGATGGGATGTTTCCTATGAAATCTAGTGCAAATGAATCATATGGAAAAATTCCTATGGTTTACAATCCTACGAATCAAACAACCAAGATAGGAAAAATTCCTAATGATTAGAATCCTCCAAAATTCCTTTGAGAATCCTTTGAATCAAAGAGGCCCTTAATCTATTTTATGATTCATGGAATTGTGTGTTGTAAAGCATAAAGTAAAAACAAATAATGGCAAATCAACTAGAAAAAAAGTTTGGGCAGTTATGATACGGAAGATTCTAGAATAAAAGAGAACCACTGTTGTTTTGAGGTTTGTGCATTATGCTTAAGTTCAACATGGAGTCTGCCAGATTGTACATGTGGCAAAATCCGGTGGGGGGCTAGAAGACGGTGCGAGGGGCCGAGTGGAGGGAGACTATGAAGGAATGCACAAGTGCGAGATCGATATTTAGAAGAGGGGGCGAACACGTGCGCTGTTGCGCGCAGTGGCGGAGCCATGAAAAATAAATGAGCTAGGGGGCCAAGCATTGCTAATCCTTTATGAGGAGGGTCAATTCATGAACTTAAACCATTTTTAGCAGCAATTGTCTAATGATCACATTCATATTAGCCTCGATATATAGTGATGTTAGGGGGGAGGGGGCAGGGCCCTTACTGCCCCCTGTCTTCGCCATTGTGCACGCGTCTGAGAGATGAAGCGGAAGGCATGGATGATGAGAGGGGGACGTTGCATATATAATTAATGTGGGTGTACTAGCTATATATGTTAATCCTATATAGAGAGGTATAGATTGATCGATGTGGACGTGGGAAAGAGGGTGAGACCTCACTGGATATATCGATTGATCGGTTTGTGTGGAAAACTATGAAAGACCTAGCTATATACACACATACATAGAGGAACATCGATCGTTGCGCATGCACGCGTGAGAGATAAAGAATGCCCGATATGATGGAGAGGGGGATGTGTGTGGGTGTGTGCCTTCACGGGAGACCGACCTGAAGAAAAGATTGCATGCGTGCGATGGATAATGCCGACTGGTAGTGTGTGTGCATGCATGCACGAGAGAAAGTTAGTGGTACAGTTATAAAGAGAAGACTACTGTGTGGGTGTAAAAGAATAGGTGAGGTCATAATCAATGTAAAGTTGAATTCAAATATTTGAATAAGAGATCATGATGTTTGAAACCCATGCATGCATGAATATAACAGAGATCTGCGCAGTGTGGTTTGGAAACGGGCATGTTGTAATGTATACACATTGAACAAGGTCAGGCTGATTTGAATTTGAGATACCGATGCAGACATCATTTGGCCACGTCGCATCCGTGCATGGACACACTATTCTAATTGGAGATGATGGGCGGCTTTCGCATCACATATCTATATCTATACCCCTATATATATTATATATTTTATATGTTTTATATTGTGTGCGGGTAACTTTAACTTTGAAAGATGGTCGTTGGATGAGGCGAATCCGATGGTCCAAAGATGGAAAATTTGAGCACTATTGGCCGTTGGATATCATCTAGATTCCACCAGATTTCGCCACATGTATAATCTAGAAGACTCCATGGTTGAACTTAAGCATAATGCACAAACATCAAAACACAAGCACTTCTTATTTGTTCTAGAATCTTCCGTATCAGAATTGCCCAAATGTTTTTCTACATGATTTTCCATTATTTGTTTTTACTTTATGTCTTACGACGCACAATTCCATGAATCTTAAAATAGATTAGCTTTCTTATAAAAACTAGATGATTTTGAATGAAATGAACTATAAGAATTAAACGAACATCTACATCATGCATATATGACTCAAAGCTTGCATGCTATAATGTGGTCTTTATTCATAATTTGGTTGCCAAATCTCATGCGTGCAATGCACGTGTACCTTACTCTAGTCTAAATGGTGTTTGTGTGTGTTTTGTGCGTGTTGAGGTGCAAATTCTCTTTTTTTGGTACACGTTAAGCTTGTTCTTCCGAAATTTCAAGTCACGCCTTGTTATGACGAAAATTCAAGCTAGCGTCTCTGTCTATCGTGCTGCGAAACTCCCGCCTCTTCAACCCGTGCCTTGTTAGCCCGAAATATTTAAGATATATCTTTGTCTCGTTGTGCTCCGACAACTCCCTCCATCTCAACCCGTGCCTTGCTATTCCGAAATTACAACGCACGCGAAAAATCCCACCTCCTGTGAAATCCCGACACGCAAAATGCCCGTCGTACCCTTGAACTGGAAGAACCGCCTCAAATTGGTGGGGGTACTTTCGTAACTTACCCCACATTTCGGACAAGCGCGTCTCTAAGCCATGGTTCCCCACTGCCATCCCATCCGCCCACCCATTCATACACCGAGGCTGCAAAAACCCGCGATGAAACCCCCACACCCTGCTCCGTCCGCCACCCAGCCAGAGCCTCTTCCCCGACGACGTCGTCCACAGCAACACCTCGACGTCCCTCATCCACCGAACCGGATGAGGATCCGTCGTCGATCTCATTGTCCCGCCGCTTCAGCCACCCCGTCCTCCACCTCCAAGGAGCTGCCTTGACGTTCCCCTCGTCTTTCCCGCCACCTCCATTCCCACACCGCCGTCTTCACCTGCACCACCGGAAGAGCAACATCATCACCATTTCCTTGGATGAAGCTGCGGCCTAATCGGCGCCACCAAAGAGGTTGTACACTAATCGCCGCTTTTTCTTCTTGATTCAATCTCACGGTGCTGCCGGCGCTCGGTCCCGAGCCAACACGGCGCGGCTCCATCCACGGTGGCGTCGCCGGCCACTTCCTCCACGGTGTCGCTCCCTCGGCGGCGACGTCCACATCAGTAGGAGCTGCTGCTGCTTTAGCTCTCGCTCGTGTTGCTGCTCTGCTCTTGCTCTCAATCCCCTGCCTGGTCTGCTCTTGCTATTGCTCTTGCTTGCGTTGTTGCTCTCGCTCTTGCTTGCGATGCTGCTCCGATTTAGCTACACTTCAATCGACTGAATCGACTTTTGGTTCAGTCGATTTTCAGGGGGTGGGGGGGCTCGCCGGGGTGAAGGAAGAACCAGCCGCAGTGGGGAGGGGGGCTCGCCGGAGAGGTACCCCACTATCTCTCTTAGGGTTCAGGACAGGGGCGGTGGTCGTCGGCGGTGGCGGGGCATTGGCGGGGCGGTGACGTGAGGATCGCCGGAGAAAAAGCTCGGCACGGGGGAGGGGGGCTAGAGGGATGGCCGGGGCGGTGGCGGACCGGTGGTGGGGAGTGTTTTCGGGGCGGGCGGGGCGGCGCACCACCGGCCACGGGCGGCGGGGGGCTGCTGTTTGGCCGGTGGTGGCTGGCGGCTCAGGGGGGTGGAGGTTGAAGATGAACCGTAGGCCCTTGATTTCGTATCCAACGGCTGCAAAATCGACAGACCAGCGATGAAAAGTCAGTCGACCGACGTGTAGCCTCACCTTGCTAGTGTGTTTAGTTTCGACAGCAAAATTTAGTTTCGACAGCAAAATTCAGTTTCGACTGTTAAGTTCAGTTTCGACAGTTAAGTTTAGTTTCGATAGTTAAATTCAGTTTCGACGGTTAAGTTCATAGATGAGCGGCTGATGTATTTTACATCTAGCACTTTGTGGTTATGTATTTTATGTCATGTATTGGAGATGCTATTAGAATTCCACTCAGGTTAACATTGTTCGTTATCTCTCTTGTCCTGCTTCAGTCTCGGTGTTGTACAACTCACCGGAGCTGCTCCAACGACGAAACCCTCCATCACAGCGGAGCAGTACCTCGGGCTCCATCTCCAGACGCCTAAGATCTTCTTCCCCTCCTCCGACAGGCAAGTCAGCCGGAGCATCCTCACCGGCCAACCCAATCATGCTGAGATCGACATGGCTTCGCCAAAGAGGTTGTACACTTGTTGCATCTCTTTTTTACTCTACATGTTATATATATTGTCCACTGAGCACTCGTAGTAACAGGAAATACGATTATTTTATCCTACTATATGACAAGAAGTGAGATACCAGGCAACTTAGCTATCCATGATGGACTCTCTTGAACGCCATCATTATTTATCTCTATGCGTTTGAGCTATGCATTTGTCGATGGGCCTGGGAGTTGAGCTAGTCTGGCAGTGGCATGGGTCCAAAGTAATAGAAGTAGCACAAAAACATTTTTTCAATGTAGGATTTTCCTTACTCAATCCTGCCTACTAGAATCGCCAGTGCTTGAAAGGAAAAGTGAATGAAAGACATCGGAATTGGAAAGTTTCCTATGGTTCTACTTTTCATGAATTTGGTGCAAAGGAATGGAGCAAAGGAAAACTATAGGATTTGTTCCTTTAGTGTCTCCTTGAAAGAAAAACCATAGGAATTCTAATTTCCACTTCTCCTCCTTTTCATATTCCTATTCATCAAGACAAGACTAAGAGATAGTAGCATAATAGCATTATAACCGTACATTTTCTTGTGGTTTGACTTAATCTCACCATGCTTTTTTGCATCCTATGATCTTCCAATTGTTGTGAATCAAACACCCAGATTGGCAGAAATCCTGTGTTTTTAAATTCTCTGTTTTGCATGTGCATTCCTATCCTATTCCTGTCTATTTACTATCCCTGCATTGTTAGAATCCTCAAATTCAAACAAGCCCTTACTCAATTACTTCTGTTACAGATATGTGTCAAAGAAAACCTTGTGTGGTTTGTCCTGCTCCTATGGCGCTGTGTTCCACCCCAGCTCAGCTGCTCCAATGACGGAATGGTTCACCACAGCAGGGATCCGCTCTCCAGACTGTCTTTCGCCGCCTCAGATCTTCTTCCCCATGCCGGCAGCCACGGCAACTGCATTACCATCATCAACTGAGCAGATGACCTTGAGGACTACACGGGTCCGCAAGAGAGGTCGCACTCTTCCATGTCTGCTTACGTTATGCATCGCTTAATATGATGACATGCTACATTATCATCGTGTTCACCTATTAGACTCCGAGTCAGGTCCAAACTAATGCTGAAACTTGAGTTCTTAAATGGTTGTGGGGTACATATTGGGGCAGCAATCAGTACTATCTGTCTACTATCTGGTTAATCTCCGGTGTCTACTATGAGTTTCATGTTGGGTGCAAACAAACATTAAAGGAGCCATTATCTGTATTTTTTAACTAAAGCTATTATCTGCATGCTATCATTGGTTTTGGGTCTATCCACAGTTTGCTACCATCACTCTGGATTTGTGCATGCACTCCTTACATAATCTCACTATGTTTTATTCCTATGCATGCCAGTTATTGTACACAATGGAACTGATCATGTAGAGCAACAGAGACGAGCCTTGTGTGGCAATAGAATTTCATGCAGACGTCGTTCCATGGTGGGCGCAAAGGCAGACCCCTCCACCCATTTCGGACTGTAATCAAGAGGAAGATAACTGTTCTGAGGTGGATTCAGAAGGAGAAGACCACTCCTATTTACCCCATGAGGTCTTCGCTCTAACTTGGCATGCTGATGTTGGTAATATCATGCATATGGTGCCTTGCATTGCTTACTGTATACATTAAAGATGTCATCTGCTTAGTTTAGACATGCTTTGTGTCAATGCCATCTATTTAGTTTCTTTATCGTATATGTGAATCATGCAATGTCATCTTGTCTAGCCAGGCATCATATATGTGAATTTTGCAATGCCACCCTAGTTAGGCAGTCATCTTATATGTGAATTATATCATGCCATCATTTTTTTATTACGTGTTAAATTTGTCAACAATTTTAGTACATTCAATTACTCTTCCTGTGCATCAGCCATTCGGCACGGTCATGGAAAAATCTGGAGTGGAAACAAGGTCTTAAGAGCAGACAATGCTATTTGACGAAGCGCATGTCTTGCTGGTTACCGATAGCTCCTCAGAGGAGGATTCAGAGATAGATGACCAGTCATATCCCCCCCCCCCCGAGGTGCATGCCCTAACTTGGCAGGGTTATGTTGCTCATATCATGCGTATGGTATCTTGCATTGCTATATCATTTGCTTAGTTTAGACATGCTTTGTGTGAATGCCACCTGTTTAGTGTCTAATTACCATATATGTGAATTATGCAATGCCATCTTGTTGCAAGACATTATATATGTGAATTATGCAATGTTATCTTGTTGCAAGGCATTATGTATGTGAATTATGCAATGCCATGTTGTTTAGGCAAGCGTCATATATGTGAATTATATCATGCCGTCCTTTTTTGTATTTCTCATTGCTTTTGTCGACAATGTTTGTATATTCAAATGCTCTTCGTGTGCATCAGCCATTTGAATTGGTGATGGAGAAATCTAGAGTGAAAACAAGGTCTTCACAGCAGACAATGCTACTTGCTGAAGAAGATATCTTGCTGGTTACAGATAGCTCTTCAAAGGAGGATTGAGAGGCAGATGACCAGTCCTATTATCCCCCTGAGGTGTATGCTCAAACTTGGCAGGGTTATATCACTCATATAATGCATATGTTGTATTGCAATGCTTAGTTTTTACATCATATACACAATATTGAATGTCATCTTCTTAGTTGACACATCATATATGCGATTGCCCTCTGCTCACTTCCTTAGTATATACATCATATATTTGGATTATTTCATACCATCATGTTTACATAGACAGCATGTATCTGAATTATGGCATGCCAACCCATTTTCTAAAGACATAATATATTTATATCATCTCATCCTGTTTACATAGTCATCATATTTTAAATTATGTCATTCTATCCGTGAATTATATCATGCCATCATGTTTCCATCGATGGCATGTTTGTGATTTATGGCATGCCAACCACTTTAATAGACACATCGTATAGTTATATCATGTCATCTTGTTTACATAGTCATCATATTTTGAAGTATGTCATTCTATCCTGTTTAGTTAGCCATCATACATGTGAAATTGTGTCATGCTATCCTGTTTAATTAGCCATCATATATGTGAAATTATGTCCTTCTATTCTGTTTGCTTAGACAACATAAATGCGAATTATTTCATGCCCTGTTTTCTTCCCTACTATCCATTGCACCTATCTATCTTACAATGTCTGTACATTCAATTACTTTTCTTGTTTATCAGCCATTTCAATTGGAGGGAGTGATGGCAGTATCTGTGGGAGTAAAAACACGGTCTTCAGAAAAGATCGTGCTACCTGTCGATGCAGATAGAACCATGGTTGTACTTGCCCAAGAACTAGCCCCACCACACATAACCCACACTCATGCAGATTGTACCCCTACCCAGTTGGACAGAGAAGCAGCTACACCCCTTCTAACCCCAACCCCAGCAGATAGAAACCCAGTTCCCGTCGACACAGCACCGTCTCCACCACAGAGCACCCAAACACGAGCAATTAGTAAGGCAACTGCAGTGCCCAAATCACGAGGACCACCGCTCCGAACCCGAAGTCAACTCTTAAAGCAGAAGAAGAATTGTTCTTAGGTCAGGTTCCGTAGCTATGGTTCATACTACTTTGCTCTTGCATCACTGTATTTACTGATACCAACTAATTTCAAATTTGAAGGATGCAATTGAAACTCCAATGGCGCAACAGGTATGTTTTAAACCTGTTTCTTCAACGTGTTTGGTTGTTTGCTGTTGTAACTTGCTCTATGTTGATTTCAGTTTCAATTGAATAAACAGTTATGTTCTCATGCCATGCACATTACAAGTGTTGTTATTGCTGTGTAGTTTCCCACACTTATATTCTGTCTATGCTGCTTTGTCTTAAATAGATATGATTCAAACTGTATCTATCTTGATTTGGCAACATAAACTAGAATGATATAGACCATACAGTGACCATACTACATAAATATATATTTGTTTCATGCTGTTATCCTGTCCACCTTACTACTGAACTGGTTTACCAAAATGAGTTTCATATACTACATTGTAAACCTGAGATGTGTTTGTTTGTTTCTCTTTTAGAACGCGGATAAAATATTGGAGAAGAGTACCCTGTTATGCAATGGTAAAGGAAGTAATGCAGATAAGGTTCAAGATAGTGAGACATCCCTGTTGGTCTCCAAGAAAGCTGATAAAAACTATATTGAAGACACTGAGACAACTCCAAAGTCCTGTCTTGATGTAGTGTTCGAGTTACTGGCTACCACTACTGGCACCAGCTCTTCGAACTCGTTGCCTGAATCAGTTCGGCTTCTTGAGTCTCAACTTCAAGTTGAAAGACATCGATCAGATGTTATGCGACAGGAAGCCGAAGGACAGAGGAAGTCCCTGCAGAATTCATATGCATACTTTCTGGTGCAACAGCAAGCGCTGGAGGACTTAAGCGCCAAACAAGAGAAAGTTAATAAGCTTGCTAAGCATCTTGCCAGCATTATGGGTACCCAGGATATTGTTTTTTGAGCTCTTCTGAAGTGGTTTAAGTTCTGGACTTGTTTTGCTGCGGCGTTTATATGCTGTTGTGTTCCCTATATTTGCACTGGTGGCGAACTTTGATGCCCAGTGGATGTAATATGTGTAATAGCCGTGATAGCCTAGTGTAAGTTGCTTGCTTATTTATTTCCTTGTTGTCTTGTTTATTTGTTTGCTTATAGTCAGTGCAGTTCTTTTTCTGTGGTTTGCTAGTGGCTACAATAACCTATTTTTTAAAACTAGGCCACAATAACCATGGGTTAATATTTACTGTAGTGACACTGGGCCTCCTACGGGCCGTAGAAATAGTGGGCCTTCTACGGGCCGTATAAACAGTGGGCCTTCTACGGGCCGTAGAAACAATGGGCCTTCTATGGGCCGTATCATCAATGGGCCTTATACGTGTCGTATGATCGATTGGCCAAACATGGGCCAAACAGACCGCATTCTGGTCGTAAACGGCCTAGATTTGGAATTGTCCGTTCATGGTCCGACCATAACGAGCCATCATTAATAGGTTGTATTTGATGACGCTATGAAAACGGCCCAACATATTAATGGACCACAAATGGGCCGACTGTAACCACGGGCTGAATTTGGCCCACAAGCAGAAAATGACAGTAACGGGCCGTAAGTAAAAGAATGCTGGAAAATAGCCCAAGAATAAATGGGCTCTGAGAAGGCCGAAAGATAACATGGGCTGGAAACGGCCCAATGGAATAACGGGTCGTTAATGGGTATAAAGTGATACACTGTTCTTTACGGGCCAGTTTCACCACGGGCCGTTAATGGGTGTAAAGTGATACACTGTTCATTACGGGCCAGTTTCACCACGGGCCGTTAATAGGCCAAGAGTTACATAGGGCCTCATATGGGCCGAAAGACATCATGGGCCATACATGGGCCAGAAGTGAAAACGGGCTAGAATCATATTGGATGTCCCAGATGACGCTACTGGGCCTAATTCGAATAGGGCGTAACGGGCCTTGGGTTAGCGGGCTGTAAATGGGCTATATGCGAATAGGCCGTTAACAGGCTTTCCATGGGCCGGCCCGCCACCTTTTGACCAAGTCAAACGGGCCGTCCTTTTCATAGGAATGGGCCTCTGTTGGGCCATGCCACGTGTCGACGTATCATATGCGCCTTCTGTCCAATGAGTGGATGACATCTGTCCCAGCGATGAGCCGACACGTGTTTCCTCCAGCCAATGATGATTTTACACGTGGAAAATCCCCATTGGTCGGGGCTTTTAACGAGTTATCGGATCCAAAACCCGACCCGATAGCTTAACGGCGTTCCGTTATGGTGGATGCCATGTGTCGGTCACCCTTGACGAAAGCACTTCTGTGACGCGCGATTTATCGTCATGGAAGTGGACACTTCCGTGATGATAATTTTGGTAATGTCATGGAACACTTCTACGACAGCACAGATATGACTATCTTGATTCTGTCATAAAATCGTCATGGATGTACATGCATGACAAAAAAATGCGACCTACTGTGACAAACAAGTATCATCAGGGAAGTGTATTTTTTTGTAGTGCTTTTGGTGGCGGTTGATAAGTTCACTAAGTGGGTAGAGGCAGAGCCAGTCAGTAAGTGTGATGCAGCGACAGCGGTTCAATTCATGAAGAAAGTGATCTTCTATTTTGGCTTTCCACACAGCATGATCACAGACAATGGCACTAATCTCTCTAAAGGTGCTATGGAAGAATTTTGTCAATGTGAGCACATCCGGCTTGATGTGTCGTCAGTGGCTCACCCCCAATCTAATGGTCAAGCCGAGAGAGCCAATCAAGAGATCTTGAAAGGCATCAAGCCCCGGCTTATGGTTCCCCTACAGAGAACGTCGGGTTGTTGGGTGGAGGATTTACCTTTCGTGTTATGGAGCATCAATACCACCCCTAACAGATCTACGGGATACACGCCTTTCTTCATGGTTTATGGGGCAGAGGCGGTTATCCCTAGTGACATCCGTCATGACTCACCTCGGATGGCGGCTTATGTTGAAGATGACAATGAAAAAGCACGTTCGGAAGCACTTGACTTGTTGGATGAAGAACGTGACATCGCGGCGGCTTGTTCCGCGATTTACCAGCAAGATCTGCGACGTTACCACAGCCGTCGAGTTAAAACCAGAACTTTCCAAGAAGGCGATCTGGTGCTCCATCTTATCCAGGATCAGATTGATATGCACAAGTTATCCCCACCTTGGGAAGGACCCTTTGTGGTCAGCAAGAATCTGAATAATGGGTCGTATTACTTTATCGACGTTCGAGACCATCAAGACTCACGCACGTCAGAGGAAGAGACCCGCCGGCCATGGAATATTGCTCATCTTCGGCCTTACTACATTTGAGCCACTTGCTCTTCTGATGTACATATTTTTACAATGTATATATTATGATCTATATAATAAATCCGGCATCCCTGCTAAAGCAGGGCCTCTGTCGTTTTTCCCTCTTTAAATAATGAGTCTTTGGTCACATGGACGCTTTTGCTTTATACAGCAAAGTTATGATTACTCCTTGATATGGCTTATAAGCCACATAAGACAAAAAAACTTGGGGGCTTGATACCCAGGTTAAAGGGACCAGAGAGAGTCTGTTGCAAAACCACAACTCAAACATAGAGTTCATAAGAACAAAGAGTTCATAACCTTGTGATAGGCTATAAAAGCCAGGCTTGGAAGCCAGGTGTATTCACCTAAAACCCCGGTTTATCCTGCCTGTAAGCCAGATGCTTCTCCATCAGGTAATCCTGATTGACCCACTAAACTCTTAGCAGTCAATCTTTTAAACAAGACCCTGAACTCGTTAAGGTTAAAATGCCGGTTTGTCATGAGAGGGCACGATTTACGGAAAGCAAGGAGAAGCTCAGGCTGATAAAGCCGCCTTCCTTGAAGCTTGGATAAATCGGCCTGTGATGCACGATGCTACTCTGACCCCGCGTACTCCTGATATGTCTATCTTAAAATAAGAACCGAACTTATCTGGGTTAAAATGTCGATTGGGTAATGTGAGTGCCAGCTCACGGAAAGCGCGTACCTTCCAGTGGCTAATGCTAGTTTCATTGAAGAAGATATTTTGGCTTGGCGGCCTATGAAAGACTTGGATTTTCTATTGTTTGTTGCTTTGAACATCTTTTTGAGATTTTTTTTCTTTTGTGACATAGTAATATGTGGTTGAAAACTAATAAGGCTTATAATGTCTTATGAGTCATATATGACATTATCCGGTGTTTATTGACCCGGCCTGGTTTTGACTATAAGTCGCCAGTATGAGATAATATCCGGTGTTTATTAACCCGGTC
Source organism: Triticum urartu (assembly GCF_003073215.2). NCBI lineage: Eukaryota > Viridiplantae > Streptophyta > Magnoliopsida > Poales > Poaceae > Triticum > Triticum urartu. The sequence goes on along the minus strand of NC_053023.1, from coordinate 33,509,598 downwards.
CGGCTTTGTACATAAGCCAGCAAATCTCTGATAATTACCAGTGTTCAAAGCTCCGAGCTATCACCCTTGCTGCACTCGCTTGATAAACCAACAAGTGTGATCAAATATCACAGGTATGACATATTTTTAATCATATATGATTATTATTTCGTCCAACCTTGGTTATAAATTATGGTAAGTTCATATTGGGACATTATAACATGTCCAGCGGTAAACCGCCAAGAAACTTTTCATCTGTTGTATGCAGGAACTTATTTAAAATTGAGAATATCATAAGGCATATATGGCATATTTTCGCATGGCGGATCACTAAGTATCATAAACAGCACAATATGCACGATGGCATAGCAGAACAAGAAGTTTTAAGCTAGCCTATTACAAGGCGCTTGGAGCCCAAAAGGATAATTGTTTCAGTCTCGCATACAGCAGATGATAAACCGGCCCCGGTTCATGAATCTTGGCCTAGCTAACTTGAAGATTGCCCTCCATCGTCTGGAAGTTGGGTCTGGATTAGTCAAAGCCACGTACGGCGATGAATTCAGCATCGTCGTCAATCAGATCAGATGGGTCAATATCAGGGGTGAAAGTGTGCTTACGAATAGGAGGAATTAAATCCATCACTTTATACGAAGGAGTCGGCATCTTCTGATTGTCCGCATCATAACCCGGCTGATACATGGCGAGGTTGCTTTCTTCGGCAATGATTGTTGCATGAAGGCGAGTCTCTTTGACACAGGCAGCAAAGTCTTGTTGATCAAAAAGGGTTCCATCTTCTTTGAGACTGGGATACCCACTGGCTACGTCTGTCGGGTCCAATTCCGGTACCCATGCTTTGGCACAGCTCAAAGCTGTCACCGCTGCGGCTCTAGCACAGGATCTCTTGATTTCTTGGAACCTAGTGGGAAAGATGGACAATTTCTTCAAGACATCACTTAACAGATTTGGTCCTTGATTCATTGGGGAGATAGTGGCAAGAGTCTGCTGAGTTCCAATGTATAATTGCTCAACAAGAGTGTAAACCGCCTTGAGCTTTACCAATACGTCTTGGTTCAGATTCCTGTTCCTGGGACCTGAAATAAAAAGCAAAAATGCAAAGATTAGTGGCGTCTTACAGTATGGGGACAAATACTCATTATGGGTAAATAACACGGTGACTTACCGAAAATTGCAGACACCATCTGAGACACACGGTTCTTTAAATCATTGAGTTCAGTGGTAACCTCTTCCAGAGCCGCCTCAGCTATCTCAGCACGCTACGTCAAGGCAGTTTTCTCATTTGCCCAAGCCTCGTTCTCCGCAGTGAAGCTGGTCTTCAACTTTTCTGTTTCAGACACGCTAAACTGGAATTTTGATTCAGCCTTTCGGGTCTTAGTTTCCTGAGCCGCCAGCCGGGTCTTGGTCTCGTTCAGTTGTGTTTCCAATTTAGTGGTAGCGGCCTGCAAGCAGCAAAGATTTATCAAACATATTTCAAGGAGGGTTACAACGGTTAAGTCCCGAGCGCTTTGCAAAGCAAAACCACTTGGCACTTGGGGGCTAATGTCTGCCAACGCAATTCTTAAATGGAAATGGCTTTTCTAATGTCCCAAGTGTTTTGCAAGCAACAACACTTGGCACTTGGGGGCTAATGCATATTGCTTGATTTTTCTTAAAGACGAGTCGGGTAAGCTGTCAACAGTCCCAGCCGACTCATGGGGGCTATACGGTTCTGTTTCTATAAAATCATCAAAAGGACCGGCTCATTCCTACTGATTAAACTGGACTTGGAGGGAGCCTAGAACAGAAGCTTATAAATATTTCAACTCTACAGAGCATTCAAGTTTCTCATAATCAGAAGACTTGGGGGCTGGCAGAATATAGATATAAGCCAGATAAACATACCTCATACTTCTGGTGCATTTGCTTCACCATTTCAATCTCCAACTCACAGCCGGAATGCACTTGACTAACATAGCCAGATAAAACTTCGCTAATACTCAAGTGAGCATAATGGGAGACGTCAAACCTAACTTTCTGTCTTTCCATTACTTCCTATTTGGCAGAGTGTCTCGCTAGTACAGTTGGATTCCCCGGTTCAACGAATCTGGTGTCGGTGATCGAAACTTCATCACCATGAGTCTGTGGCGGTTTAGCCGAGCTTGACAGTTCAATACTTGACGGATCAATAGCGGTCTCATCAACAAACGGTTCAAGTAAATACGGTTGAGCATTGAGAGCAGGGTCTTCTGATGGTTCAGGGTGTTCTGGTACAAGGGTTGACTACTCTGGGTCAGCAGCTTCCGGATCCACGGCCGGTTTCGTCACCTTTGTTTTTTTAGGCTTGGCTTGACCGCTAAAAGGAATTTTGACAAGTCAGCATAATTATGAAGATGTAAAGGAACAAAAGAGAGATAATTATCTTTACCCAGGGCCAGTCTTGAAAGCCGAAAGTTGACTCTGCGATGAGTCGCTAGAAGAGGAACGAGAAATTTCCTGTAAAGATGGAATCAAAGTTGTGTGATTAATGAAAGCAACTCGCTGGTAAATACAAGAGTTAAGATTAAAAGAACATCATTTTGCCATTTCCGAGGGGTGTTTTATAAACCGGAAGTTAAGTCTTCATCTCCATTGGTCCGGGTCTGGCGATGACTCTCATGTTGCTGTCATTTCAAAAGAAAATGAGGATCTAAATAAGCCAAGGGTGTGAAAACCTTACTTTCTGGGTTACCCGCCGAGGTCTCTACCTTGGTAAAGGTTCTGAGTCGGAGGAAATAATAGTTACCTCTTCTTCGACTACCTGGCTGGCCCCCGTGTCATCCTGGCAATGATCAGTGTCAATAAGGTTGTTAAAAAACAAGCCAAGAGAATCAAGGGCCGCCTTCGACTCAGAGACGTCGTCCAGCTTTAACAACTCGGAGGCGCTTGGCTTCTTTCTAGACCGCTTGCTGGTCTTTTTGGCGGCTCTCGCAGCAGCCTTAGCCTTTTTAGCGGCCTCATGGTCATATTTGGCCTTCCATAAGTCAGATTTAGCCTGTGGAAAAGATAACATATTGGAGTTCATGCAATGTTAAGTGTTGAAGGGGACAGAAGTCAAAGAATTTACCTCTGGTGCCGGGTTGAGCTTGTAGAAAGGGTTCAAACCCACTTGGCTGCAGTCTTCATATTTGCCATTTACAAGCATGGTTGCCATCTCAATGATGGCCTCTTCAGTCAGCTGCAGAGAGCTATGATGTAAGGGATCATCTGTTTTCCCGGTGTATGTACACATTAAGCCGGATCGGTGGCTTAAAGGTACAATCCGCCATGCGACCCAGCAGTGGATTAAATCAACTCCAGTTAAGACGTTTCCCAGTAAGGCTTGAAATTTTTTGATTGTAGGGATAAGTTTCTTGTGTTCGGCAGTGGTAAGTTTATCAGGGAGTTGATACTTTGAATCAAGGCGCTCAGGCCGATAAACCCGGCAATGGGTTCTCATCAGACGAAGAGACATCTTTGCAATAGTACCATGTTTGATTCCAGTCTTTAGGATGGCTTGGCAGAGCTGCTTGAGGGAAGATGGCATCTCGTCTGCGTTGAATTGAAATCCCACCAAGCTCCAAGCTGGGTGATACGTCTCCAACGTATCTATAATTTTTATTGTTCCATGCTATATTATATCCTGTTTTGGACATTATTGGGCTTTATTATACACTTTTATATTATTTTTGGGACTAACCTATTAACCGAAGGCCCAGCCCAGAATTGTTGTTTTTTGCCTATTTCAGAGTTTCGCAGAAAAAGAATATCAAATGGAGACCAAATAGAATGAAACCTTCGGGAACGTGATTTTCGGAACGAACGTGATCCAGAGGACTTGGACCCTACGTCAAGACATCAACCAGGAAGGCACGAGGTAGGGGGCGCGCCTACCCCCCCCCCAGGTGCACCCTCCACCCTCGTGGGGCCCATGTTGCTCCACCGACGTACATATTCCTCCTATATATACCTATGTACCCCCAAACTACCAGATACGGAGCCAAAACCCTAATTCCACCGCCGTAACTTTCTGTATCCACGAGATACCATTGATGTCTACTACAAAACCTTCTTCTTGTAGACGTTGTTGGGCCTCCAAGTGCAGAGGTTTGTAGGACAGTAGCAAATTTCCCTCAAGTGGATGACCTAAGGTTTATCAATCCATAGGAGGTGTAGGATGAAGATGGTCTCTCTCAAGCAACCCTACAAACAAATAACAAAGAGTCTCTTGTGTCCCCAACACACCCAATACAATGGTAAATTCTATAGGTGCACTAGTTCGGCGAAGAGATGGTGATACAAGTGGTATATGGATGGTAGATAAAGGTTTTTGTAATCTGAAAATATAAAAATAGCAAGGTAACTAATGATAAAAGTGAGCACAAACGGTATTGCAATGCTAGGAAACAAGGCCTAGGGTTCATACTTTCACTAGTGCAAGTCCTCTCAACAATAATAACATAATTGGATCATATAACTATCCCTCAACATGCAACAAAGAGTCACTCCAAAGTCACTAATAGCGGAGAACAAACGAAGAGATTATGGTAGGGTACGAAACCACCTCAAAGTTATCCTTTCTGATCGATCTATTCAAGAGTCTGTAGTAAAATAACATGAAGCTATTCTTTCCGTTCAATCTATCATATAGTTCATACTAGAATAACACCTTAAGACACAAATCAACCAAAACCCTAATGTCACCTAGATACTCCAATGTCACCTCAAGTATCCGTGGGTATGATTATATGATATGCATCACACAATCTCAGATTCATCTATTCAAACCAACACAAAGTACTTCAAAGAGTGCCCCAAAGTTTCTATGGGAGAGTCAAGACGAAAACGTGTGCCAACCCCTATGCATAGGTTCATGGGCGGAACCCGCAAGTTGATCACCAAAACATACATCAAGTGGATCAATAGAATACCCCATTGTCACCACGGGTATCCCACGCAAGACATACATCAAGTGTTCTCAAATCCTTAAAGACTCAATCCGATAAGATAACTTCAAAGGGGAACTCAATCCATTACAAGAGAGTAGAGGGGGAGAAACATCATAAGATCCAACTATAATAGCAAAGCTTGCGATACATCAAGATTGTATCACCTCAAGAACACGAGAGAGAGAGAGATCAAACACATAGCTACTGGTATATACCCTCAGCCCCGAGGGAGAACTACTCCCTCCTCGTGGAGAGCGTCGGGATGATCAAGATGACCACCGAAGAGGTAAATAAAAATATAGCTCCAAGTAAAGTTACCGATGAACGAAGATGAAAGAGGGGATGCCTTCCGGGGCATCCCCAAGCTTAGGCTCTTGGTTGTCCTTGAATATTTCCTTGGGGTGCCTTGGGCATCCGCAAGTTTAGGATCTTGCCACTCCTTATTCCATAATCCATCGAATCTTTACCCAAAACTTGAAAACTTCACAATACAAAACTTAACAGAAAACTCGTAAGCTCTGTTAGCGAAAGAAAACAAAACACCACTTCAAGGTACTGTAATTAAATCATTCTTTATTTATATTGGTGTTAAACCTTCTGTATTCCGACTTCTCTATGGTTTATAAACTTTTTTACTAGCCATAGATTCATTAAAATAAGCAAACAACACACGAAAAACAGAATCTGTCAAAAACAGAACAGTCTGTAGTAATCTATAACTAACGCAAACTTATGGAACCCCAAAAATTCTAAAATAAATTGCTGGACATGACAAATTTATATATTAATCATCTGCAAAAATAATTAACTAAATAGCACTCTCCAATAAAAAATGGCAGCAATTCTCGTGAGCGCTAAAGTTTCTGTTTTTTACAGCAAGATCAACAACACTTTCCCCAAGTCTTCCCAACGGTTCTACTTGGCACAAACACTAATTAAAACATAAAAACTCAATCATAACAGTGGCTAGATAAATTATTTATTACTAAACAGGAGCAAAAATCAAGGAACAAAAATAAAGTTGGGTTGCCTCCCAACAAGCGCTATCGTTTAACGCCCCTAGCTAGGCATGATGAATTCAATGATGCTCACATAAAAGATAAGAATTGAAACATACAGCGAGCATCATGAAGAATATGACTAGCACATTTTAGTCTAACCCACTTCCTATGCATAGGGATTTTGTGAGCAAACAACTTGTGGAAACAAGAATCAACTAGCATAGGAAGGCAAAACAAGCATAGCTTCAAGATTTTCAACATGTAGAGAGGAAACTTGATATTATTGTAATTCCTACAAGCATATATTCCTCCCTCATAATAATTTTCAGTAGCATCATGAATGAATTCAACAATATAATCGTCACAAAAAGCACTCTTTTCATGATGCATAATCATAGAATTTTTATTACTCTCCACATAAGCAAATTTCTTCTCATGAATAGTAGTGGGAGCAAACTCGACAAAATAACTATCATGGGATTGAAAATTGAAATCAAGATGACAAGTTTCATTGTTATCATTATTCTTTAAAGCATACGTGTCATCACAATAGTCATCATATATAGGAGGCATGCTTTCATCATAATAAATTTGCTCATCAAAACTTGGGAGACAAAAAATATCATCTTCATCAAACATAGCTTCCCCAAGCTTGTGGCTTTGCATATCATTAGCATCATGGATATTCAAGGAATTCATACTAACAACATTGCAATCATGCTCATCATTCGAATATTTAGTGCCAAAAAATTTAATGCATTCTTCTTCTAACACTTTGGCACAATTTTCCTTTCCATCATACTCACGAAAGATATTAAAAAGATGAAGCGTATGAGGCAAACTTATTTCCATTTTTTTGTAATTTTCTTTTATAAACTAAACTAGTGATAAAACAAGAAACTAAAAGACTCGATTGCAAGATCTAAATATATACCTTCAAGCGCTAACCTCCCCAGCAACGGCGCCAGAAAAGAGATTGATGTCTACTACACAACCTTCTTCTTGTAGACGTTGTTGGGCCTCCAAGTGCAGAGGTTTGTAGGGCAGTAGCAAATTTCCCTCAAGTGGATGACCTAAGGTTTATCAATCCATAGGAGGTGTAGGATGAATATGGTCTCTCTCAAGCAACCCTACAACCAAATAACAAAGAGTCTCTTGTGTCCCCAACACACCCAATACAATGGTAAATTGTATAGGTGCACTAGTTCGGCGAAGAGATGGTGATACAAGTGGTATATGGATGGTAGATAAAGGTTTTTGTAATTTGAAAATATAAAAACAGCAAGGTAACTAATGATAAAAGTGAGCACAAACGGTATTGCAATGCTAGGAAACAAGGCCTAGGGTTCATACTTTCACTAGTGCAAGTCCTCTCAATAATAATAACATAATTGGATAATATAACTATCCCTCAACATGCAACAAAGAGTCACTCCAAAGTCACTAATAGCGGAGAACAAACAAAGAGATTATGGTAGGGTACGAAACCACCTCAAAGTTATCCTTTTTAATCGATCTATTCAAGAGTCTGTAGTAAAATAACAGGAAGCTATTCTTTCCGTTCAATCTATGATAGAGTTCGTACTAGAATAACACCTTAAGACACAAATCAACCAAAACCCTAATGTCACCTAGATACTCCAATGTCACCTCAAGTATCCGTGGGTATGCTTATACAATATGCATCACACAATCTCAGATTCATCTATTCAAACCAACACAAAGTACTTCAAAGAGTGCCCCAAAGTTTCTACCGGAGAGTCAAGACGAAAACGTGTGCCAACCCCTATGCATAGGTTCATGGGCGGAACCCGCAAGTTGATCACCAAAACATACATCAAGTGGATCAATAGAATACCCCATTGTCACCATGGGTATCCCACACAATACATACATCAAGTGTTCTCAAATCCTTAAAGACTCAATCCGATAAGATAACTTCAAAAGGGAACTCAATCCATTACAAGAGAGTAGAGGGGAGAAACATCATAACATCCAACTATAATAGCAAAGCTCGTGATACATCAAGATCATATCACCTCAAGAACACGAGAGAGAGAGATCAAACACATAGCTACTGGTATATACCCTCAGCCCCGAGGGAGAACTACTCCCTCCTCGTGGAGAGCGTCGGCATGATCAAGATGGCCACCGAAGAGGGATTCCCTCCTCTGGCAGGGTGCCGGAACGGGTCTAGATTGGTTTTTGGTGGCTACAGAGGCTTCTTGCGGCGGAACTCCCGATCTATTCTGCTCCCCGAAGTTTTTGGGTATATGGGTATATATGGGAGGAAGAAGTACGTCGGTGGACCTCCGGGCTGCCCACGAGGCAGGGGGCGCGCCCCCCACCCTCGTGGGCAGCCCAGGACTCTCCTGGTCCAACTCCGATACTCTGTGGGCTTCTTCTGGTCCAAAAATAAGTTCCGTGAAGTTTCAGGTCAATTGGACTCTGTTTGATTTTCCTTTTCTGTGATACTCTAGAACAAGGAAAAACAGAAACTGGCACTAGGCTCTAGGTTAATAGGTTAGTCCCAAAAATCATATAAAATAACATATAAGTGCATATAAAACATCGAAGGTTGATAATATAATAGCATGGAACAATCAAAAATTATAGATACATTGGAGACGTATCACCCATCTTGGGGCCTTTTCCGGAGCTCCGCCGGAGGGGGCATCGATCACGGAGGGCTTCTACATCAACACCATAGCCTCTCCGATGAAGTGTGAGTAGTTTACTTCAGACCTTCGGGTCCATAGTTATTAGCTAGATGGCTTCTTCACTCTTTTTGGATCTCAATACAAAGTTCTCCCCCTCTCTTGTGGAGATCTATTCGATGTAATCTTCTTTTGCGGTGTGTTCGTTGAGATTGATGAATTGTGGGTTTATGATCAAGTTTATCTATGAACAATATTTGAATCTTCTCTGAATTCTTTTATGTATGATTGGTTATCTTTGCAAGTCTCTTCGAATTATCAGTTTGGTTTGGCCTACTAGATTGATCTTTCTTGCAATGGGAGAAGTGCTTAGCTTTGGGTTCAATCTTGCGGTGTCATTTCCCAGTGACAGTAGGGGCAGCAAGGCACATATTGTATTGTTGCCATCGAGGATAACAAGATGGGGTTTATATCATATTGCATGAGTTTATCCCTCTACATCATGTCATCTTGCTTAAAGCGTTACTCTGTTCTTTTGAACTTAATACTCTAGATGCATGCAGGATAGCGGTCGATGTGTGTAGTAATAGTAGTAGATGCAGGCAGGAGTCGGTCTACTTGTCTCGGACGAGATGCCTATATACATGATCATGCCTAGATATTCTCATAACTATGCTCATTTCTGTCAATTGCTCAATAGTAATTTGTTTACCCACCATAATACTTATGCTCTCGAGAGAAGCCACTAGTGAAACCTATGGCCCCGGGGTCTATTTTCTATCATATTAATCTTCCATCAACAAGCTATTTCCTTTTCCGTTTATTTTGCTTTCTTTACTTTGCATCTTTATCATAAAAATACCAAAAATATTATCTTATCATATCTATCAGATCTCACTTTCGTAAGTGATCGTGAAGGGATTGACAACCCCTTTATTGCGTTGGTTGCGAGGATTTTATTTGTTTGTGTAGGTGCGAGGGACTCGCGCGTGGCCTCCTACTGGATGGATACCTTGGTACTCAAAAACTGAGGGAAATACTTACGCTACTTTGCTGCATCACCCTTTCCTCTTCAAGGGAAAACCAACGCAGTGCTCAAGAGGTAGCACTGGGCCCATTTGTGAACTCATTCTGGCGGTTCAAATAGAAATACTCTCGGAAAAGCTCAACGCTATGTTCTTCTTGAAGGTATACCTCACAAAAGACTTGGAATTTACAGATGTTTGATATGGAATTGGGTCCAATATCTTGCGGGTGGAGTTTGAAGAAGTGCAGGACATCCCTAAAGAATTTAGAGCCGGGTGGCGAGAAGCCCCGGTTCATATGATCAGTAAAGACAATAACTTCGTTGTCCCTTGGCTGAGGTCTCTCTTCGGCTAGGTCAGGAGCACGATAATGCATGACACTTTTTTGGTAAATATCCAACAGTGAATCCTTCAAAGTACGATAATTCACGGCTGGGTCAGGAGTTTGAAGAAGTGCAGGAGCACGATAATGCATGACACTCTTTTGGTAAATATCCAACAGTGACAAAATCCTTCAAAGTACGATAAAGTACGGTTGGGTCAGGAGTTTGAAGAAGTGCAGGACATCCCTAAAGAATTTAGAGCCGGGTGGCGAGAAGCCCCGGTTCATATGATCAGTAAAGACAATAACTTCGTTATCCCTTGGCTGAGGTCTCTCTTCGGCTGGGTCAGGAGCACGATAATGCATGACACTTTTTTGGTAAATATCCAACAGTGACAAAATCCTTCAAAGTACCCTCGGTGACGATGGAGGGAACCCAGTTACAAGTTGTTATTGTTTTGGGCGGCATGGTGAAAGGAAAACCTAAAAGACAAGAAAGAATTTGCCGGCTCAAGATGATTGCTAAAATTGCAAGTTAACAAATACAGTGCGTGTTCAGAATGGCGGCTTAAGCAAGGGCTAATGATATATGAAATAACTAGTAAACCGGCAGAATAAGCCGCCATTACCAAAGGCATTCAAGATCTATTGAGGCTATAATTTGCTAAGTGTTAGAACAAATAGTTTCCACAGGTTGAGGCTACAAATTTGGATCTGTCGCTATTCAAAAAAAAGGAAATAAAATCAAAATTTACAGAGATGACAGTGGAAAAGCAGAGGTTCCCTAGAGGAGACCTGCCGTGGTGGTGATATATTCCAATGTCAAGAACAAGTGCTAAAACTACTACTGCACAAGATTCATATGGTTTTTGGATCTAATCCATGGAACTAAAAAGGGAAATAGAAGGGCGGCGACGAACACTAACGAACACCTACGAACACCAACAAAACCTAATGACAGATCTATGACGAAGGAAGGAGGTCTTACTGATGCTGTGAGGACAGCGGAGTGGTGCCGCAGTTTTCTAATCTATTTAGGGCGATGCAGCGGCCGGAGTTGAGGTCAGAGACGGAGGTCGACGGCGGCGAGGCTCGTGCGGGTTGGTGCGTCACAAGAAGGAAGAAAGGAGAAGGAGAAGACTGAAAGGTGACTCTATGGTCCTACTTATAAGGAAACAGAAAAATAGGCAGGTGCGAAAGACGAGGAGGCCAAATGATGGTTATCCAGCTAATTGGACGCCTCGATTTTTGAAAAGACATTAAGATAAAGATCCGTTAAAGATGACGTCGTGGCGAGTTTCCCAAATTCTTGGAGATGACGTCATGGTGGGCTATAAGGTTTTTCACAACAGATGTGGAAGGATTTTTTCTAAGTCTTGAAGATTGACATGAACAAGTTCAAATCTACCTGGGGCCGAATGTTGGGGATATAACTATTAGGTATGACCCGCCCAGGAGGGGCAGGGTCATCCCTATGATGATTCATCACAATGAAGCCCAAGATCATATGGCGGTTCATAGATAGGCTTAGTAGAGGGCCCAGACCTGAGGGTGGCTTAAGGCCCATGAATATAAACCGCCATGTATGTAAACTTGTAATCTAAGGTATGTAAGAAAGGTCACCGAGCCGGATACGTTGTATAAGCCGACCGGGACTTTGTAGGCCGCAAGGCATCAACCCGTGTATATAAGGGGACGACCCAGCGGCGGTTTGAGGGAAAGAAACAACAGATCGAGAGCCGGTAAAGCTTATTCGCTCCCTGCTCATCGAAACCCTAGCAATACCACCTACAACTGGATTAGGCTTTTATCTTCACCGTAAGGGGCCGAACTAGTATAAACTCCTCGTGTCCTTTGTCTTGATTAACCCCTTTAAGCTAACCTCATCGTGATGGCTCCACGACTAAGTCCTCACACTAGGACATCTGCCGTGACAATTCCACGACAGACACTGTGTTTTGTCTATGTATCCACACATGTATCAAGTTTCCGGTTAATACAACTCTAGCATGAATAACAAACATTTATCATGATATAAGGAAATATAAATAAAAACTTTATTATTGCCTCTAGGGCATATTTCCTTCAGTTTGTCAGCACGGAAAGGGAAGAGGGAAATTGAAGTGAGACAAGGAAGGGTGCTGACATGATCAAGAGACAATGTGAAGGGGGTGATGTGGCCCACACGTCAGCGCACCATTGTGATGGAATAAGGCGGGGGGCAGAGGATGCACCAAAGATGACTTAAAAATAGCCTACCCCCTTTAACAAGATGACCGAACACCACCGATGAGTTCTTTTTGAAATAAAACTAAACTTTATTCATTAGAGATAACCGTTACATCGTTTGTGAGGATCATTAAAGTTTCATTTAGAGGCTACTCAAAATAGTCAGAAGTCAAAGAAAATCTAGCTAATCTAGCAAGTTCATGAGCTACTTTATTTTCCTCTCTATTACAATGTTCAAATCTAGTCATGACAAAATCACATGCATAGTGAAAGCGGTCCTCGGAAATTGCCGCCGCCGCACCTGCTAATTGACCTCCGTCCTGCATGGTCTCTATCACCTCCAGGTTGTCTGAGTTGATGATTTTGTGATTACACCCTGCCCTTTGCGCCAGTGTTTGGCCAAATTTGCTAAAGCTTCAGCCATCAGAACATCCGCACAGTAGTCAATTTTTCCATTTCCTCCTGCAATAAACCTACCTTTGTTGTCTCGCAGTACTACCCCCATCGCACCCTTCATCATGTCATGATCAAAAGAGGCATCAACATTAAGTCTCACAAAAACCGTAGGAGGACAGTACCAGCCCCCCTTTTTCATGGACGCCTTTGGAGATGATGCATTTACAAAGTTGGAGGTGAGGGCTATGATCCCCATTGATATCTGATTTACATTCTGAGTTAATTCCTTGTGCACTAATTTTTGTCTTTCCCACCATAGGTACCAAGATGAAATGGCTATCATTTCTCGTACATTTTGGTACCCCATAATACTCAAATCTTGGTCAGGAAGAAGTAGAAGTTATTCCAATATCAACTCCACAGCACGATCAACCTCACAAGTTTTCTCAATAATCTCATCCATCCCTAATTTCTTCCAAACCTCCTTTGCTTTACTACATAGGAAAAGCATGTGTTTCATATCTTCTAAACCTTGAGAGCATTTAGGACAAGAGGGCAAGACCTTCATGTATCTGTTAGCGAGTGTTACCCGGCATGGGAGGGTGCCATGTAATGCACGCCACACAATTTTTTTACTTTTGCCGGACAAGATAATTTCCATATTTGACACCATATAGGATTAGGTGTGATTTGCCCCATCCCATTAGCATATTTTAGTTTACTCCCATACTGATGATTCCACTCCACAGAGTAAGCAGACCGTACCGAGAACATACCATTTTTGTATAACTCCAGGCAATGAAATCTGTCATATCATGTTGCGAAAGTGGGATTGAAAGAATCCATTGCGCATCAATGGGCCATATAATTTGTCTAATCATCATCCCAATTATTGGAGGCAGGATCAATTAGGTCGCCCACTTTTGATAACAATTATCCCCCCTAGGGGTCACAATCTCTACTCCTAATGGATGAGTTGGTTGAATAGTCCCACCACTTTCGTCTGGTTTTTTTTCGTCTGGCTTTTTTCGTCCGGTTTTACTTCGTCCCACCTTCTCTCATTGTTTTTCTTCCTCCCATTAAAAAACCAAACCCCATTAAGGAGAGATCTTGTTTCATGGTTCCTTTGGTAGGTGTTGATTCAATTCAATTATGTAAACAATAAGTAATTCAGAATTCAGAAATTACACCATATATGTGGGATCACCTTCCTAAAATACAGACATGAGATTTTCTCGATAATCTTCCATAATAAAATAATATATATTTCTTCATAACAAATCACTAATCACGCGTGCCATGCTTGACAATCACAAGTTTCATATGGGATCACCTTCCTAAAAAACCCACGCTTTGGATCCCCGCCTCCCATCGATCGAATGAAACCCCACCCCTTCATCCGCCTATCCCGTAAATCTTGCTTCCTTCCTCCGCGGCCTCCTCAAATCCTCCTCGTCTCTCCCCCAAGCTGTTTTGGACGAGGCAGACGCGGCGGCGGCGGAGAATGTGCACATGGTCGGGTGAGTTTTGAACGTGCACATGGTAGGGCGAGCAGAGCAGAACTCGTTGGTGCACCTACTGCCGGCCACGGGCGCGTAGCGCTGCCTCGTGCAGCCATCGTGGATGCGCCGGATCGCCTTGCCAGCGCGTTCCTTCCATTCGACGGCCGGGTCCGATCGTGATGGCACCGTGCCGTTCTCGTGGATGTCAGCCACCTCCGACCAGCTACTCGCCAGCCGACAAAACCGCATCCTGGGCGGACGTCTCGTCCCCGCCATGCCCTACCCGGCCGCGCACTACCATGGCCGTCCTCTTCGACGCGACACGAGATCGTAATCTGCCAAGGCGCCATGTGGGACTCGGAGATCAGCTCTGCCGGGGGCAAGCTCCACTGCGCCGCGCGCTGGCACCAACGTTGCCAGTTCACTGGAGCTCGGAGGAGGCTATCGCGAAGCTGCTGCCAGCCTGCCACCTCGGCAGACTATACCTAGGCAGAACGAAAACGGGGCCGGCCGGTGCTCTGTACTTAGAGGAGGAGGAGGAGCATGGTGGAGGACGCGCAAGGCTTGTGCTTCACCCAGATTGTGTACCATTGGTATTATTCCAGTCATCTACTTAGTTGAGGAGCATGCGAGCTCTAAAAAAACTTTTCTCTTAGGTATTGATTCTCGTTTTTATACTTAATTAACAAGCTACAGGACTGCAACGTATGGTGGGCATCCTCATGGGAGGGCTGGGAGTGTTGGACTGGAGCCTCGCTCCATGACGTACGCTCTCGCCAGAGTACTCTCCTTGGCCTCTTCTACATACACAGATATACTTGATGAAGCTTTTCGTCAATTGTAAACTATGTGTAGTTCAGTACTCAATAGTGATCACTCTGTATTGTTGATTCTGATTCAGAAAGGTAGGTTTCAGAAAAATAGTGAACACTCTGTATTGTAAGAGCCATGCTAATTCAAGTCAAAGGTGTGTTGACAAGTTAATTTTAGCTTGTATAAGATGGAAGTATCTCGAAGATAAATTTCATAGCTGATGTTCCTCTCATACATAGCAGGATGTGGATCCACCTCCTTTGTCAACGACTCCCATTATGTCTAGGCAAGTAGTTATTAGTAAAATTATGGCGCATGTATGTTTGTTACTTTTAGTTGTTATGCATCTACGCTAGATTTAGAGGATACCCTTTTTTAATTAATTTTTTT